>NC_064641.1:136153968-136469663 GCF_023864345.2 Schistocerca serialis cubense
AAATGTGATTTGCAGAGTATCTATGTACATGTAGATACCCTTTAATAGGGAATGCTCTCAGCCAGAAGGCTCAGTGTGGCGCGAACGTGTCCAGAAAGTAAGCAACCACGTATCGGAGATGCACTCGTACTTCTTACAGCCAACTGAGCGAGTTTGAAAGGGGTCAAATTGTGCCCTTCCGAGAGGCGGGATGGCCGTTTCGGAGAATTGCAACGCAAGTTGGATGTGGCGCGTCAGTTGTGCAAGGATTCTTGTATGAGTGGTCTGGTGAGCGTTCCTGGACGTGCACGCAGCACAGACGCCAGCCAGGATCGTCGTATTATAAAGGCGGCAGTGGCAGGTCGTCATCCAGTTACCACAGCAGAAGATATCTACATCTACACGGATACTCTGCAAATCACGCTTAAGTTCCTGGCAGAGCTTTCAACGAACCACATTCACAATTCTCTATTATTCCAATCACGAATAGCGTGCGGAATCAGTGAACACCAGTATCTTTCGTGCGACCTCTCATTTCCCCTATTTTATTATGATAATCGTTTCTCCTTATGTGTGTCGCCGTTAATGAAATACTTTCACACTCGGAGGTGAAAGTTGGTGATTGAAATGTTGCGATAAGATCCTGTCGCAACGAGAAACGCCTTTGTTTTAATGATGTCCACCCCAAATCCTGCATCATGTCCTTGACACTCTCTCTCCTATTTCTCGAGCGCTTGTGAGACCAAATGTGTCAATACTAACTGTTGCGAACTGGTTATCAGCAGAGAGATTACGGGTACGCGCGATTCTCGCCTGTCTTTCACTCACGCCACAGCATCAACGTAACGGCTCGACTGGTGCTGTCAGAGAATCACTTAGGACGTGGAATGGCGCGCAATGGTCTTCAGCAGTGAAAGAAAATTCTGCCTGCACGCAAGTAATGGTCGTTTATGTGTAGGATGTGAGCGCTGACTCGTAGAGTGTATTTATCCAAGACACACTGGCCTCACCGTAGACCTTACAGACTGGGTGTGATAAGCTACAACTCTCTTTCACTTTTGGTGTTTCTGGCGGGGACGCTAACCAGCTCTCGGTGGGTGCAGAATGTTATTAGACCCGTTATATGCGCGTTCTCGCAACAGGAAGGTGATGTATTGTTCCAACAGTATAATTCTCGCACACACATTGCCCGTGAAACTCTACGTGCTCTGCAAGACGTACAGTAGGTTCCCTGGCCAGCGCAATAACCAGACTTGTCTCCAATTGAGCACGTGTGGCATACGATGGGACGACAAGTGACTCGTGCGATCAGTTAAGCAACAACTCTTACAGAACTACGTGAACAGGTCGAGCTGGCGTGGCATAACGTATCCCAAGACATTATTCGCCATCCGTACGATCAACAGGGTGTCAGAGTCAGCGCCTGAATTGCCGCCCGTGGAAGGTGCACCACGTTCTAATTTGAGTGTTTCAGCAAGGGTCGATACCTGGTACCTCAGAACCGTTTGTGCTATTGATCTGTAAATGTGATCATTTCACGTACTCCACCACTTCCACTGTCGCCATAATAAATCTTGAGTGAACTGGAATCCTCTAAAAGGGTGTACTAATCATTTTTTTTCGGCAGTGTATAAGACTCTTATAATTAGCATAGTCGAGAATGCTGGTGTAGCTCATGGATCACTGTGTTAAAGCGCCTGCGTACGAAGCCGTAGCTGCTTCGAAGTCTACAGCAATTTAAAAAAAAACATAAACATCGTTAAGTTGAAGAAATTTAGTAAGATAATGGCTTTTAGTTTCCACAATAGCATTCTCTGTCAATTCCGCTACCGCCACATCAATGTACAGGCTTGTATGCAACATGCTGGTGCTACATAGTTTCCATTCCTATCAGCTTATTCGAATGATAATGGGGCCACCTTCTTCAGTGTGGATGCAGAAATACGTCCGACCTCCTGTGGGAATCTCAGAGAGCGAATATGGAGGAAATGGACAGAGGCTGGGGATAGGTGGCGCTCGACGGGAATTTGGCAAGTCTGTAAGGCGATCATACAGAGTCCGCGCAATTGCTATAATGCTGTGTCCCTGATGGCGCAGTGGTTAACGCACCTGCCTAGTGAGCAGGAGATCCCAGGTTCGACTCCTGGGCCGGTAAACATCTTCACTCGTCGCCGCTGATTCCGCGTAATGAACCGATGCAGCTGACAGCAGTGACCCCCCCCTCCCCTTTCATTTCCTTTCTTCCTTTATCCACATTCAATTTACATATTATTCGAATAAGATTATCGCAAACATGGTGAGACCAAGCTTCTCCGTACACTGCCACGTCCAGAACCAACTAACGAGTGCTTTCAGGGCGATCGAAGACATCAGGCTGAAATTGCACTTTGCCTTAATATATCCTCAAAATACGTTGAGTATAAGGTGGTGGAAGTCAGGCGTACATTGACCCGAATAATTATTGATGGACCCAAAAGCACTTTCGGCCACAGCCGAACAAGAATAGCGGAGATCGCAGCGCAGTTCTCTGTTCTAGAGCATACGTCTTGTTGCCTTTGGCTCTGCCGTTTTAAAGTGCCCAAAATTATGTGACGGTAAAGTGGTTCAAGTACACTGAAAAGCCAAAGCAATTGGTACACCTACGTAATATCGTGGAGGGCCCCCGCGAGCACGCATAAGTGTCGCAACACGACGTGGCATCAACTCAACTAATGTCTGAAGTAGTGCAGGAGGGAGCAGACACCATGAATCCTGCAGGGTTGTACATAAATCGATAAGAGTACGAGGAATTGGGGGATCTCTTCTGAACGGCACGTTGCAAGGTATCCCAGACCGATCTATACTGTTCGAGTCTGGGGCGTTTGGTGGCCAGCGGAACTGTTTAAACTCAAAAGATTGTTCCTGCAGCCACTCTGTAGCGAATCTGTACGTGGAGGTGTCGCATTGTCCTGCTGGAATTGCCCAAGTCCGTCGTCGGAATACACAATGGACGTGAATGGATGCTTAAGTACGTGTCACCTCTCAGAGTCGTATCTAGACGTATCAGACGTTACACATCACTCCAACTACACACGCCCCACACCATTACAGAGCCTCCGCCAGTTTGGACAGTCCACTGCTAACATACAGGATCCATGTTTTCGTGAGCTTGTCTCCATATCTGTACACGTTCGTCCTCTCGATACAATTCGAAACGAGAGTCATCCGAACAGGCAACATGTTTCCAGTCATCAACAGTCCAATGTTGGTGTTGACGGGACCAGGCGAGGTTCAAATGGCTCTGAGCACTATGGGACTCAACTGCTGAGGTCATTAGTCCCCTAGAACTGAGAACTAGTTAAACCTAACTAACCTAAGGACATCACAAACATCCATGCCCGAGGCAGGATTCGAACCTGCGACCGTAGCGGTCTTGCGGTTCCAGACTGCATCGCCTTTAACCGCACGGCCACTTCGGCCGGCACCAGGCGAGGCGTAAAGCTTTGTGTCGTGCAGTCATCAAGGGTACACGAGTGGGCCTTCGGCTCCAAAAGCTTATATCGATGATGTTTCATTGAATGATTCGCACGCTGATACATTTTGATGGCCCAGCATTCAAATCTGCAGCAATTTGCGGAAGGGTTGCACTTCTATTGCGTTGAACGATTCTCTTCAGTCGGCGCTGGTCCCGTTCTTGCTGGATCTTCTTCCGATCGCAGAGATGTCGGAGAATTGATGTTTTAGCGGATTCTTGATATTCACGGTACATTCGTGAAATGGTCGTATGGGAAAATCCCCACTTCGTCGCTACTTTGATGTTGTGTCCCGGCCGGCCGCAGTGGCCGTGCGGTTAAAGGCGCTGCAGTCTGGAACCGCAAGACCGCTACGGTCGCAGGTTCGAATCCTGCCTCGGGCATGGATGTTTATGATGTCCTTAGGTTAGTTAGGTTTAACTAGTTCTAAGTTCTAGGGGACTAATGACCTCAGCAGTTGAGTCCCATAGTGCTCAGAGCCATTTTTTTTTTTTGTTGTGTCCTATTGTTCGTGCGCCGACCATAACACCATTTTCAAACTCTTTTAAATCTTGATAACTTGCCATTGTGGCAACAGTAACCGACCTAACAACTGCGCTAGGCACTTGTTGTTTTATATAGGCGTTGCCGACCGCAGCGCCGTATTCTGCCTGTTTACCTATCTCTGTACTTAAATACGCAAGCGTATACCTACTAGCTTCTTTTGCGCTTCAGTGCATGACACACGGTATATTAACAATGTTGCCGCAGGGACTTGTCGGCCTCCTATGTTCTGGAGCAACAGGTAGCTGCCGACACCTGTTCGCTGCCCTCACACATTACGACGGTTTTTTTTTCTTTGAGCGCCACCAAATGCATTTGATCTCACTTTCTACGTCACAACTAGAATATTGGATGTGTCTGATTCAGTACGAGCAGCTGAATGACTCATGATATGGGTTACGTGGCACAGTTACAGGACGCATGTAACTTTGCGTTCAAGATCACAGGATCGTGAGATGACGGCCAGTCGCCGTGTCATCTTCCACCAAGTGGCGTCATTTGGATGCTGTGTGGAGGCTCGCGGTATCAGCAGATCGCTCGCTCGCTCTGCCGACCGTCGAGAACTTTACAGACCCTGGTGCCGCTACATCTCGTTCAACGAGCTGCGCGGATGAACCACGAGGCTGAGTACAACCTGTTGTAGTCCTCTCACCAAGGAAAAATCCAGAGCACTACGGGGAATTGAACACAGAACTTCCGCACGGCAATCGGACGAGGTGACCGGTCGATCACGCATGCCGATGACATGCTGAACTGGAACTCCAGCGACAAAATCTCGGAAACTGTTCAGACCTATTTTCCTAGTATTTGGTATAAGGGACGTTCTAGATTAATTTGCATTTCGTTTGATTTTTTAGCGGTCGAAAAAACTGTTCAACGCTGCAACGTTATGCTCAGAGTGTTTTGTCTAGAAAAAAAATTCCACCGTTCTCCACGGTACTTACTGTTTACAGCAGTATACCTACATCTGCATCTACATGATTGCTCTGTAGTTCACAATTAAGTGTGTGGCAGAGGATTCATCGAACCAACCTCAAGTTATTTCTCTACAGTTCCACTCTCTAACAGCTCGCGGGAAAAATCTTGCTGTGCTAGCTCTGATTTCTTTTATTTCATCATGATGATCATTTTTCGCTATGTAGTAGGTGGGAGCCAACAGAATATTTTCGCGTTCGGGGGAGAACGAGAAACGCCTTTGTTTTAATGACTGCCACCCTAACTGACGAATCATGTCCGTTGCACTCTCTTTCCTATTTCGCGATAACACAAAACGGGCTGCTCTTCTTTGAACTTGTTAGATGTCCTTCCTCAGTCCCATCTGATGCGGATCCCACAGCGCACAGCGGTACTCCAGAAAAGGGTGGACAAGCGTGGTCTACGCAGTCTCTTTACTCGATCTGTTGCATTTTCTAAGTGATCTTTCAATAAATCGCAGTCTTTGGTTTGCTTTATCCACAATATTACCTTTGTGATCGTTCCAATCGAAATTATTCGTATTCGTAATCCCCAAGTATTTAGTTGGATTTACAGCCTTTAGATATGTGTGATTTATCATGTAACTGAAATTTGGCGAATTTCTTAGTGCTCGTGAGGATAACCTCACACTTTTAATTACTTAGGGTCATTTTCCACTTTTTACACCATAGAGATAGCTTGTCTAAATCATTTTGCAGTTGATTTTGATCATCTGATGATTTAACAAGACGGTAAATGACAGAATATTCTAAGAGGGCTGCTCAGTTTCTCTCCTACGTATTTTATGTAGATCAAGAACAGCAGGGGACCTACAACACTTCCTTGGGGAACGCCGGATATTACTTCTGTTTTACTCGATGACCTTCGGGCTATTACTATGAACAGGAAATCGCGAATCCAGACGCAATACTGAGACGACATTCCATGGGCAGGATTAGATTAGAAGACGGTTGTGAGGAACGGTGTTAAAAGCCTTCTGGAAATCTAAAAATACGGAATCCCAAACCGTGCTGACTATTAGTCAATAAATCGCTTTCTTCGAAATATTCAGAGAATATGTTCCAAAACCCTACTGCAAATCTTGATATGGAACTGTAATTCAGCGGATTACTCCTGTTCCCTTACTTGGGTATTGATGTGGGTTGTGCAACTTTCCTGTCTTTAGGTACAAATCTTTCGATGAGCAAGAGGTTGTATATCATTGTTAGATATGGAGCTATCGTATCAGCAAACTCTGAAAGTAACCTGACCGGTATACAATCTGGACCGGAAGCCTTGTTTTCATAAGTGATTTAAGCTGTATCGCTACACCGAGGATATCTACTTCTAAGTTACTCGTGTTGGCAGTTGTGTTTGCCAATCACATAATTTTCCCTGTGCTCTGTCAAAACATTTGTTTTTAATATCTTTGAAGTTGCGTTCCGTTTTGGACGTTTCGATTTTTGAATTCCTTTGTCATTTCTGCGAGACGTCTATTTGGAATCTCGCCTGCCCTCACTGTTTACTTGCGACGGTAACGTATTCTTACCACATGACTCATATTCTATAACCTGTGTATAGTATGACAACTGCGAAGACTACAGGAAGAGAAAAAACACTTCAAGAACCCAACGACCAGTTCATAATTTTAAGAAAAAGTAAAATAAAATAAATGAGTTGTGGTTCTAATGGCTCTGAGCACTATGGGACTCAACTACTGAGGTCATTAGTCCCCTAGAACTTAGAACTAGTTAAACCTAACTAACCTAAGGACATCACAAACATCCATGCCCGAGGCAGGATTCGAACCTGCGACCGTAGCGGTCTTGCGGTTCTAGACTGCAGCGCCTTTAACCGCACGGCCACTTCGGCCGGCAAATGAGTTGTGATCCCAGGTCGTCCACGTAGCAGTCCAACAACGTGATCATTTAGCCACGACATCACAGTTATTCCAATGCTCTCGATGTTGTACTTACTAACTTTGGACCGCTCACTGTTCGTATTATGCTTTTTTTCACAGTTCAGTACACCTCCCTATTTTCATGCTTGATCTGTGTTCAGTTTTTGACAGGCTACCCCTGGGCCCTCTTACCTCTAAATTTAAGGGCGGGGGGAGAGGGATGCGATGGGGAGTTTACATTGTTAGGGGAGGCACCCTGTATACAGATACGAACATTCGGGAAAAAAATCAAATTAAATATTGATGCTAGAGTCATTTCGGTAGATTGCTACGATGTGATACATCCTTGTATCATTCGTACTTATGACAGTAATTGATGTAAGTAATAGAAGCTTCATCTGGCTCAACTTACAGAATAATTTTGTTTGCTGTTTTCGGTATTCAGTGCATGTTAATACTACGTAATTTAAATGGCTGGCTCTGAGCACTATGGGACTTAACTTCTGAGGCCATCAGTCCCCTAGAACATAGAACTAATTAAACCTAACTAACCTAAGGACATCACACACATCCATGCCCGAGGCAGGATTTGAACCTGCGACCGTAGAGGTCGCGCGGTTCAAGACTGTAGCGCCTAGAACCGCTCGGCCACTCTGGCCGGCGTAATTTCAATAAGCTTCTTCTTCACTCTCATGACTGCACACTGTGGAGTCTATAGCTTTAATTTTATAGAAATGACTAGGGTAACATTCATGCCATAAACGCATTTGTATTATGGAGCTGTGGCTTGTGTCGTTTACTGATTCTGACTTAGTAACAACATGATTTCCACGGCAATTCCTGCTCAAAACGGGCATAAAATCTTCCTTTGCTTTTTGGATGATTGTAGAGTCCCTACTCCACTCTTCCCGTGCTTGTTGGCGTATTTTTTTGTTGTTTTTTTGTTTTCTGAGTCATCAGTCTTCTCACTGGTGTGACATGAACCGCCCCCAAATTCTTTTCCTGTGCCAATCTTTTCATCTCAGAGAGTAGTAATTGCAACCTACATCCTCAAATATTTTCTGGATGTATTCCAATCTGGCCGGCCGAGGTGGCCGAGCGGTTCTAGGCGCTACAGTCTGGAACCGCGCGACCACTACGGTCACAGGTTCGAATCCTGCCTCGGGCATGGATGTGTGTGATGTCCTTAGGTTAGTTAGGTTTAAGTAGTTCTAAGTTCTGGGGGACTGATGACCTCAGAAGTTAAGTCCCATAGTGCTCAGAGCCTTTGTATTCCAATCTCTGTCTTCCTCTACAGTTTTTACGCTCTACAACTCCCACTAGTACTATGGAAGTTATTCGCTGATGTCTTAGCAGATGTCCTATCATCCTGTCCCCTCTTCTTGTCAGTGTTTTCCATTTGTTCCTTTCCTCGCCGATTCTGTGGAGAACCTCGTCATTCCTTACCTTATCAGTCCACCTAATTTTCAACAAGCTTCTGTAGCACCACATCTCAAACGCTTCGATTCTCTTCTGTCCCGTTTTACCACACTCCATCCCTCGCAATACTTGCTAATAACCCTGCCCTGTGTAGACACTGACAGCACTGTACGTCAGATTCTTCGAATAGCAATACACGGGTAGTCTAACAGAATCTGAGACAAAAAATAAAATACATCAAGCAACACCCGTATCGGCCAATAATTGTAGCCTTGACAGGCAGATAATAATTTTCTGGATTTTACATTAGTCTCATATTCTCGAGAACAAAAAAAGATTCAATTTTAAATGCATATCTACCCACCGCTTTCTCGTCCGGCCTAAAGATTATTTATCTCATTCGTGTTTAACCAAGAGCCGCTGCTATAAAGCCATCAACAGCATAGCAAGGTGAACTGTTCATATCGCTGCATAATGACACTGCGCACCATATTGGCTATTGTTATACGAGCCCCTTGTAACTCCTGGGATAGGTGAAAATAGGTAAACTATATTTACACCGTATCAAAAGGCGTATGATATGGTAAAATAGTTGCTTCATCGTTTACAGTCAGCATCCTCACTCATTGTATGGGAGACTGTTAAGGACTGAAGCTGGACAGGTCTACATTAAGAATAATGTACTGGAAAATACGCTTAGAAATGAAGGTTAGACAGAAGCCTCTCTGCAGAAGCTGACACGCAGCGATGTGTCAGTAAACGGCTGTTACTGATAGAACATTTTACCGAAACATTTTCTTAAAGAGAGAGAGAGAGAAAGAGAACGTTTTGAAGAGTGGGGTTTAATTGTTTGTGAACTCTTGGGTACGTAGCGACAGTTTTTATGCCTAACAAGCGCGACGCTATTCAGTACACCTCACAGTGGTCTGGTCGAGTCCACGTCAAAGGCGAGTTTCTGAAATACTTTTTAAAACCCTGGACGAAAGTGGATTTCGCATACACACACACACAAACACACACAGATACGCGCGCTTTCCTGTTAAAAGGAAGCCACTAACATGAATAAACTATCTCTGCAACATTCGGTCGCCAAAAGGCATTGAACAGGGATACGCTTCCTGCAGGAGGAGAATTTTTTAAATAAAATGAAGCCCGTTGATAGGTACGCATTCACACAGGAAACTGCCGCATAGGAACGAGAGAGAATAAATTCTACATCAAATGCAGGAGAATAAAGAGAAGTAGGAAAATTATGGGTGTAAAGTCTCATCGATGTAAGTGTACTTGGTGCACCTCGTCTGTTAAGCTACGTTCACCGTAGGCTCCTTTGGTGGAAAAATACGTAATTTGTCTGAAGCGATTCAGAACCACCGAAAAAATTAATCTGTGCGGCCGGAAAGAGATCTGAATCTGCACCGTTCTTAATAGTAGTCCACTGCCCTAGGCGTAGCATCTCTTCCCTTGGTAGACTCAAGAGAGAGAATTAGACCCCAATACCGCACGAACTTACACAGTTTTTTAACAAAAATGTTTCGAACAACGTACATTATTGGTTTATAATCTAAAGTACCACAGAAATTAGATCTGCTTATTGCTATTACACATTGGGAAAGGTAAACCTTTACCAAGGTCATCACCATGTTTGTCATCAGCCATTTGTCATTCACTGTTGAGTAACGGCCACCTCTGCCTTCAGCCACACTTGTTCTACATCTACATCTACATTTATACTCCGCAAGCCACCCAACGGTATGTGGCGGAGGGCACTTTACGTGCCACTGTCATTACTTCCCTTTCCGGTTCCAGTCGCGTATGGTTCGCGGGAAGAACGACTGCCGGAAAGCCTCTGTGCGCACTCGAATCTCTCTAATTTTACATTCGTGATCTCCTCGGGAGGTATAAGTAGGGGGAAGCAATATATTCGATACCTCATCCAGAAACGCACCCTCTCGAAACCTGGCGAGCAATCTACACCGCGATGCAGAGCGCCTCTCTTGCAGAGCCTGCCACTGGAGTTTGCTAAACATCTCCGTAACGCTATCACGGTTACCAAATAACCCTGTGACGAAACGCGCCGCTCTTCTTTGGATCCTCTCTATCTCCTCTGTCAACCCGACCCGCTACGGATCCCACACTGATGAGCAATACTCAAGTATAGGTCGAACGAGTGTTTTGTAAGCCATCTCCTTTGTTGATGGACAACATTTTCTAAGGATTCTCCCAATGAATCTCAACTTGGTACCCGCCTTACCAACAATTAATTTTATAAGATCATTCCACTTCAAATCGATCCGCACGCATACTCCCAGATATTTTACAGAAGTAACTGCTACCAGTGTTTGTTCCGCTATCATATAATCACACAATAAAGGATCCTCCTTTCTATGTATTCGCAATAAATTACATTTGTCTATGTTAAGGGTCAGTTGCCACTCCCTGCACCAAGTGCCTATCCGCTGCAGATCTTCTTGCATTTCGCTACAATTTTCTAATGCTGCAACTTCTCTGTATACTACAGCATCATCCGCGAAAAGCCGCATGGAACTTCCGACACTATGTACTAGGTCATTTATATATATTGTGAAAAGCAATGGTCCTGTAACACTCCCCTGTGGCACGGCAGAGGTTACTTCAACGTCTGTAGACGTCTCTCCATTGAGAACAACATGCTGTGTTCTGTTTGCTAAAAACTCTTCAATCCAGCCACACAACTGGTCTGATATTCCGTAGGCACTTACTTTGTTTATCAGGCGACAGTGCGGAAATGTATCGAACGCCTTCCGGAAGCCAAGGAAAATAGCATCTACCTGGGAGCCTGTATCTAATATTTTCTGGGTCTCATAAACAAATAAAGCGAGTTGGGTCTCACACGATCGCTGTTTCCGGAATCCATGTTGATTCCTACAGATTAGATTCTGGGTTACCAGAAACTACATGATACGTGAGCAAAAAACATGTTCTAAAATTCTACAACAGATCGACGTCAGAGATATAGGTCTATAGTTTTGCGCATCTGCTCGACGACCCTTCTTGAAAACCGGGACTGCCTGCGCTCTTTTCCAATCATTTGGAACCTTCCGTTCCTCTAGAGACTTACGGTACACGGTTGTTAGAAGGGGGGCAAGTTCTTTCGCGTACTCTGTGTAGAATCGAATTGGTATCCCGTCAGGTCCAGTGGACTTTCCTCTGTTGAGTTATTCCAGTTGCTTTTCTATTCCTTGGACACTTATTTCGATGTCAGCCATTTTTTCGTTTGTGCGAGGATTTAGAGAAGGAACTGCAGTGCGGTCTTCCTCTGTGAAACAGCTTTGGAAAAAGGTGTTTAGTATTTCAGCTTTACGAGTGTCATCTTCTGTTTCAATGCCATCATCATCCCGGAGTGTCTGGATATGCTGTTTCGATCCACTTACTGATTTAGCGTAAGACCAGAACTTCCTAGGATTTTCTGTCAAGTCGGTACATAGTATTTTAGTTTCGAATTCACTGAACGCTTCACGCATAGGCCTCCTTACGCTAACTTTGACATCGTTTAGCTCCTGAGAGGTTTTGGCTGCGTTTAAACTTGCAGTGAAGCTCTCTTTGCTTTCGCAGTAGTTTCCTAACTTTGTTGTTGAACCACGGTGGGTTTTTCACGTCCCTCACAGTTTTACTCGGCACGTACCTATCTAAAACGGATTTTACGATTGCCTTGAACTTTTTCCATAAACACTCCACATTGTCAGTTTCGGAACAGAAATCTTCGTTTTGATCTGTTAGGTAGTCTGAAATCTGCCTTCTATTACTCTTGCTAAACAGATAAATCTTCCTCCCTTTTTTTATATTCCTATTTACTTCCATATTCATGGATGCTGCAACGGCCTTATGATCACTGATTCCCTGTTCTGCGCTTACAGAGTCGAAAAGTTCGGGTCTGTTTGTTATCAGTAGGTCCAAGATGTCATCTCCAAGAGTCGGTTCTCTGTTTAATTGCTCGAAGTAATTTCCGGGTAGTGCACTCAGTATAATGTCACTCGATGCTCCTATATGTTAGTTATTTTCATCGATCAGATTTACAATAGGTTGCCATCTGTGTGTCCAGTTATATCTTGGAATCCAGTAAACAGCTTCCTTGATCCATCTGCCATCCATTCTTGTGGCTACATATCCTGGTCACCATCACTTCATTTTGATTAAAGCCGTAATAAAGCCTTCTATCCTAGTTTCTTTCTTGGTCATTATCTTTTCCCCAGCTCTTATACTACGTTACAATTTCCTAAGGGTAGCACAATACACTGGACCATGAGGGAAGATATCAAACAGAATAACCTCCTGAGAGTCCCAGACGACAGTCGCCATGTCTTTACTGGCTGAGGGTGTGTCTTTGACCATTTTCTTTGGAGACCGGTGATGAGGCGCCCCCCCCATGGGTTGCTGTTATGCTTCCGTTCTGAAGTGATGAACCCACGTTTCATCATCTGTATCGATGTTCGAAAAAAAAAATTTGTCACATCTGCCTGGTAATGCATAAGCAGTTCCACACAGATGATCGTTAGTTGATCTTTATGGTCTTCTGTTAGTAGATGAGGAGTCCAGCGTGCACTCACCTTTGAGTATCCCAACTGATGACGGGTGTGTAATCATTACTAACTGAGATGTCAACTTGAGCAGCTAGGTGGTTGATTGTGATCTGACGTTCACCTAGAATGAGAGTGTCCGCACGTTCCAACATTGCAGGAGTCTCGGCTGTGTGCTGTCGGCCGGTACCAGGGAGATCGATCAGGTTTGCACGTCGCTGTTGCGATGATGAAAGACCCCCTCGCCCAACGACTCACCGTGCTTTCGTTAACTTCCAGGTCTCCGTAGACGTTCTGCAAGCACCTGTGAATATCTGTAATGCTCTAATTTCCGCCAAAAGAAACTCGATGACAGATTTCTGCTTGGAATGCATCTCTGTTAAAGACGCCATTTTGAAGACTACGTGTAGTGCTGCCACCTATCGGAACTTCATGGAACTTAGGGGCTGAAGCGAGGATATACCACGACGTCCCACAACGAATTCCGCGCTTTTTCAAACGAGATTGGCCGAGAAAAAAATGTTGCGTTGCTTATTGAACGTCCCTTACAAAATTTATCCAAGTTTCTGTATTAATTTTCAAATACATTGTACATTATGTTAGTCTTATTCTAACTGCTTTTCATTCCTAATTCGAAACTTGCTCTGATTAACTTTCAATTTTTTATTGCAATTTATGATGACAAGGTGGTGCAGGTACTGGATCGTAATGTAACGGCATTGAAATGAGACACTAATAACTGGCAACTGCCATCGTTCTGTGGCCTACACGTAACAACGTGTTTCGAGAGACAATAGCATCATCAACAGGTTGTGAAACTTAGCTCAGGTTTTGGTAGGCTTTACAGATTTTTAAGCTCAAGAGCTAAGTTTCATAACCTGACGAGAGCATTGTCTCTGGAAACGCGTCGTTGAGCCGTGTGTAGGACAGAAAAACCTTTTGAACGCTATCAGCTGTTGTTGCAGTTGTAACATAACAACCGTTGCCTCACGTAATTAAAATGGATAATATTAAACCGAAATGAGAAATTTCGCAGCAAGGAACACGTGCCGACGGGTAAACGCGCTATGGCTGTGACGCGATGACAAGAGGCCGTTCCGTCAACTCGCGGGCTGAGCTGTGCGAGCGCGTTACCGTTTCGGTGGACGGCGTATTTTTGCAGCCACATTCAGCTGTGGTATTGAGAATTTTGTACTTAAATAAGATCCACTCCGCTTACGCCGGTCTCTCCACGCCGCATTCCCTAGTGCGAGCCACACAGCCGCGAGACAATAGCGGCGAGCGGCCTCTGTCGTGCGACTGCGACGTGAAATTCAGGACAATGCTGCGGCAGGCAGGCTACGTGTGCTGTACACGGCGAACAGGTGCCCGCATCACGCGCCGACTCCACTGCCGCCGGTGGAGTCCCAGACGCGTCGCAAAAGCTGTGTCCACTCGCGAAACAGGGTATTTGTCATTTTACCAGCTAGAAGCGACCCGCTTTCACCTGGTACTTTCATTTGTTTTCTGAATTAAAAAAAACTGCTAAATTAATCGTCTCATTTATACAGCACCTATATATTCAAAGTATCTCTACATCTTACAAAAACTGATGTATTACTTACGTATGTAATGTATATACAGAAAAAAGCGCTCCGTCTTCAGGCCACGAGTGGCAAACCGGGACCATCCGACCGCCATGTCATCCTCAGAGGAGGATGCTGATAGTAGGGGCGTGGGGTCAGCACACCGCTCTCCCGGTGGTTATGATGGTATTCTTGACAGAAGCCGCTACTATTCGGCCGAGTAGCTCCTCAATTGGCACCACGAGGCTGAGTGCACCCCGAAAAATGGGAACAGCGCATGTCGGCTGGATGGTCACCCATCCAGGTGCTGGCCACGCCCAACAGCGCTTAACTTCGGTGATCTCACGAGAACCGGTGTATCCACTGCGGCAAGGCCGTTACCAATGTATATACAGGGTAAAAATTATTGAACTATATAAAACAACGTAAATTAGTTACAAACTAAAGCGTGCACACGATTTATTTGACATGTAAACGTCACTACAGATGTGATTCCTGAGTTTCCCCCCGGCGTATTTGATAATCAAAATATCCACGGGTGTACTGCCGGTCTACAGTGTCCAACGGGCACAATATTTCGGCAATCATACATGTCGCCATCATCAGGTGAACTGACGGACTGAGCTCAGTCCGACAGTTCACCCGATGATGGCGACATGTATGATCACCGAAATATTGTGCCCGTTGGACACAATAACCCCAAAACCATTGCTGAGCTAAGAACAGCCGTTCATGAGGCCATCGACAACATCGATGTTGAGACACTTCCGCGGGTCATGCAGAATTTCGCTATTCGTCTGCGCCACGTCATCGCCAATGACGGCACACTATAGACCACACTGTAGACCGGCAGTACACCCGGGGATATTTTGACTGTCGCTACAGATGTTTGGATTTAGGTTATGGCATGTTCCATATGCCTGCCGTCATTGGCGATGACGTGGCGCAGACGAATAGCGAAATTCTGCATGACCCGCGGAAGTGTCTTAACATCGATGTTGTCGATGGCCTCATGAACGGCTGTTCTTAGCTCAGCAATGGTTTTGGGGTTATTGCCGTAAACCTTGTCTTTGATATAGCCCCACAAAAAGCAGTCGCATGTGTTGAGATCCGGAGAATATGGCAGCCAATTGAGGTCCATGCCAGTAGCCTCTGGGTACCGCAGAGCCAGAATGCGGTCCCCAAAGTACTCCACCAGGACATGAAACACTCTCCTGCTTCGATGGGCTCGAGCTCCGTCTTGCATCAACCATATCTTGTGGAAACCAGGGTCACTTTGGATAATGGGGGATGAAATTATTTTCAAAAACCTTCACGTACCGTTCGGTAGTCACCGTGCTATCAAAGAACATCGCATCGATTATTTCGTGACTGGACATTGCACGCCATACAGTAACCCGCTGAGGCCGAAGAGACTTCTCGATCACGGAATGCGGATTTTCAGTCCCCCAAATGCGCCAGTTTTGCTTATTGACGTACCCATTAAAATGAAAATATGCTTCGTGGCTAAACTAAATCATGCATGCTCATACTAATTCCCTCCATGACCCGCGGTCAGCCGTGCAGTTTGAGCGTCCTAATGCAAACCGTTCAGAAATTATGACGATTTTATTTCATATGGTTCAATAATTGTTACTCTTATGAGCAACAATTCCTCCTAGATCACTGACAGATTGCAACTAAACTTGGCACACGTATGACTTGCTGTCTAGACGGAAGCACTGTAAAGATAATAACCGCCTTCCTCTCAAAGAAGTGGGAGTGGCGGTTAAAAGATAAAAGAAGCTATGATGCACCGCTCGCAAATACCCAGACTATATTAATCCTTTATTTGAGAATGATTGCACTCAGCGGCTTGAAATAAACCTTAAGCATGATGTCAACCTTTACGAATCTTATTCGCGCTGTTGTGTTTAAGGCCAAAGACTGAACACATTAACACATTTGTAATCAAAAGTTTGAAGACATTTCATCCGGAGGGGGGAGGAGGGCGCCGGTCGATTCCTTAAACACTGCGGGTTTCCTGCTACTTGCCATACTGAACAGCCAAAAGAACTGGTACGCCTGCCTAAGACAGGCAGGGCCTCCTCGAACACGCGGAAGTACCGCAACACGACGTGGCATGGACTCGACTAATGTCTGAAGTAGTGCTGGAGGGAACTGACACTATGAACGCTGCGGAGCTGTCCACAAATCCGTAAAAGTACGAGGAGATGGAAATCTCTTCTGAACAGCACGTTGCGTGGCATCCCAGATATGCTCAATAATGTTCATATCTGGGGAGTTTGGTGAACAGTGGGAGTGTTTAAACACAGAAGAGTGTTCCTGGAGTCACTCTGCATCAATTCTGGATGTGTGGGGTGTCCCATTGTCCTGCTGGAATTGCCCAAGTCCGTCGGAATACGCAATGGATTTGAATGGATGCAGGTGATGACACAGGATGCTTTCGTACGTGTCACCTGTCAGAGTCGTATCTAGACGTATCAGGGGACTCATATCACTCCAACTGCACACGGCGCATACCATTACAGAGCCTCCACCAGCTTGTACAGTCCCCTGCTAACATATAGGGTCTATGGATTCATGAGGTTGTCTCCATACCCGCATACGTCCATCCGCTCGATAAAATTTGAAACGAGACTCGTCCGACCGGGCAACATGTTCCCAGTCATCAACAGTCCAATGTCGGTGATGACGGGCCCAGGCGAGGTGTAAAGCTTTGTGTCGTGCAGTCATCGAGGGTACACGAGTGGGCCTTCGGCTCCGAAAGACCATATCGATGATGTTTCGTTGAATCGTTCGTTCGCTTACACTTGTTAATGGCCCAGCACTGAAATCTGCAGCAATTTGCGGAAGGGCTCCACTTCTGTCACGTTGTAGGATTTTCTTCAGTCGTCGCTGGTCCCGTTCTTCCAGGATCTTTTTCGGCCGCAGCGATGTCGGAGATTTGATGTTTTACGGGATTCCTGATATTCACGGTACACTAGTGAAATGGCCATACGGAAAAACCCACACTTCTTCGCTACCTCGGAGATGCTGTGTCCCATCGTCCGTGCGTTGAAACTCATTTAAATCTTGATAACCTGCCCTTTTAGCAGCAGTAACCGATCTAACAGCTGTGCGAGACTCTTGTTGTCTTGTACAGACGTTGCCGACCGCAGCACCGTATTCTCCTTGTTTCATATCTCTGTATTTGAATACCCATGTCTATACCAGTTTCTTTGGCGCTGTAGGCTTAAAAACCACCTACATCTCATAAACTTAACATCAGAATAGGGGATCGCGAAGGATATGAAGTGAAGGAATTCTGCCTCCTTCGAAGTAAAATAAAGATGACAGGCGAAGCAAGGAGGACATAATAAGCAGGCTGGCTCAGGCAAACAGAGCATTGCTGGTCAGTGCTAGTATCAAAACACGGGCATTATTTTGAGGAAGAATTTCTTACAATATACGTTTGAAGGACAGCGTTATATGGAAGCGAATCATGCATTGTGGGAAAATCGGAGAAGAAGAGAACCGAAGCGTTTGAAATGTGGTGCTGTCGGTAACTAGGTGGTCTAATAAGGTCAGGAATCTGTGGAAAACGCTGACAGCAAGAGGGAACAGGACAGTAGCAGACGTGTTAGGACATCAGGGAATGACACGGGGTACTTGAGGTAACAGTAAAGAGTAATCGCTTAATGGAACACAGAAGTTGGCATATATCCAACAAATTATTGGGGACGTTGAAAGCAAGCTCTGCTCTGGGTTGGCGCAGGAGAGGAATAGTTGGTGGGTTGAAACAGATCAGTCAGAAGAGTGATGATGCAAAAAGAAACGTAGCCGGTGCCGGTTCAAATTTTGAAAATTGGAAATGTGTACTTTGATCACGTCGTGTCTGTTCTTTCGGACATGTCCAAGATAAAATGAAATGAGCGTACGGCATTGTGGACCGGGAGTCCCCCATTCAGGGAAGTTCGGCCATCGAGGGCAAGTACTTCTGTTGCATTCGACGCCACATTGGGCGACTTGCGCTTTGGAGATGGGGATGAAATGATGATGAGGACGACACAAAACCTAGTCCCTGAGCGGAGAAAATCTCCTGCCCAGCCAAGAACCGAACGCGGGCCGTTTGGCGTGTCATTCCGCCACGCTGACTACTCAGCTAAGGGGGGCGGACGGCCAACAGAACAGGCACTACACACATATATTCAAGGCGAGAACGGCCAATGATACCTTCAGAGCGGATGCACACCCGGCTCGAACTGTTATGGGAACCGGCGAAATGACGCGAATAATGAGACTAATGGGCGAGGGGCACTACAATTTAATGTGTGGATAAGTCGAGGCTTTAGATCTGACGGGAGGCGTGCTAGGGTAGTCCTTGCAGCTGCGATGACCACTGTGTCCAGACAGCTTAGTAGTCAGAGCATCTGCCTAATAAGTAGGAGACCCTGGTTCGAATCCTGGTCCAGTATAAATTTTCAACTTTTCCGACTGATTTAATTCAGTGCCCACTCTCAACCTATGTATGTAATTCCTTCGTATCTTAATGTGGTCTTTATTTCGTCGCGTCTGATGTGGTATGTTGTAACCGCTCAGACACCGCCGTATGAACGGGGCACAGAAGCTGCCCGCGGCACATTTGAGTCGGCGGGGTTGCCTGCGCAGCAGGCGTATGCCGGGAGACGACAGCACAGCTCCGGTCCGGTGTAGACGACTGCTTTGCTGCTCCGTTCGCGTGGGCGGTATCAGAGCTTTGCTCAGCGTCCTGACGCCAGCCGTGTTTCTAGGGGGCGGCAAGGCACGGCGACAGGAAGCGAAGTGGAGAGGCAACTGGAAGGTCAGAGGGTCTACTTGCGCGGCCGACGTCCTGCCAACCAGTACGAAGCGCGCCTTCTGCCTTCGGCGGCCGCCGCTCGATCACCACATTCATCGCTCAGCAAATGGACTTAGAGCTGCTCCGAAGTGTAGCTTAACTTGAGCAGGACATCAATCCAAAATGAGTACTACGCAAATACTGTGTGTAACAGTGACGCTCTTCAGAAGGAAGGCACTACTTTTCTACGTAATAAAAACACGACTGGCCATTAAAATTGCTACACCACGAAGATGACGTGCTACAGACGCGAAATTTAACCGACAGGAAGAAGATGCTGTGATATGCAAATGATTAGCTTTTCAGAGCATTCACACAAGGTTGGCGTCGGCGGCGACACCTACAACGTGCCGACATGAGGAAAGTTTCCAACCGCTTTCTCATACACAAACAGCAGCTGACCGGCGTTGCCTGGTGAAACGTTGTCGTGATGCCTCGTGTAAGGAGGAGAAATGTGTACCATGACGTTTCCGACTTTGATAAAGGTCGGATTGTAGCCTATCGCGATTGCGGTTTATCGTATCGCGACATTGCTGCTCGCGTTGGTCGAGATCCAATGACTGTTAGCGAGAATATGGAATCGGTGGGTTCAGGAGGGTAATTCGGAACGACGTGCTGGATCCCAACGGCCTCGTATCACTAGCACTCGAGATGACAGGCATCTTATCCGCATGGCTGTAACGGTTCATGTAGCCACGTCTCGATGCCAGAGTCAACAGACGGGGACGTTTGCAAGACAATAACCATCTGCACGAACAATTCGACGACGTTTGCAGCAGCGTGGACTATCAGCTCGGAGACCATGGCTGCGATTACCCTTGACGCTGCATCACAGACAGGAGCGCCTGCGATGGTGTATTCAACGACGAATGGCAAAAGTCATTTTTTCGGATGAATCCAGTTTCTGTTTACAGCATTATGATAGTCGCATCCGTGTTTGGCGACATCCCGGTGAACGCACATTGGAAGCGTGTATTCGTCATCGCCATACTGGCGTATCACCCGGCGTGATGGTATGGGGTGCCATTGGTTACACGTCTGTGTCGCCTCTTGTCCGCATTGACGGCACTTTGAATAGTGGACGTTACATTTCAGATGTGTTACGACCCCCTGGCTGTACCCTTCATTTGATCCCTGCGAAACCCTACATTTCTGCAGGATAATGCACGACCGCATGTTGCAGGTCCTGTACGGGCCTTTCTGGATACAGAAAATGTTCGACTACTGCCCTGGCCAGCACATTCTCGTGATCTCTCACCAATTGAAAACGTTTGGTCAATGGTGGCCGAGTAACTGGCTCGTCACAATACGCCAGTCACTACTCTTGATGAACTGTGGTATCGTGTTGAAGCTGCATGGGCAGCTGTACCTGTACACGCCATCCAAGCTCTGTTTGACTCAATGCCCAGGCGTATGAAGGCCGTTATTACGGCCAGAGGTGGTTGTTCTGGGTACTGATTTCCCAGGAAGATGTAATTGCATGAAGATGTATTCACATGTCAGTTCTACTATAATATATTTGTCTAATGAATACCCGTTTATGATATGCATTTCATCTTGGTTAGCAATTTTAATGGCGAGTAGCGTATTACGAACATTTACACAAACGTGATATACTGTTTTTGCGTACTTAGTACGGAAGACAAATTACAAGTATTTCCCTGTAAAGTCGAGATCACTCTCGCGGACCATTCCGTACCACGTGAGACCACGCTGTATTGTTGTCTACGGCGTTAAAGGTTTAAATGCTGTGAACGCACCCATCTCATAACCGGCGGGTACTCACCCCTGTGCGACAGCTCTAGAATCAGAGGCAGTCGCTTCAAATCTTGGTGATAGAAGAAATTATCAACGCCGATATTTAGCCATTAACGGGAGTAGAAGTTTTGCTACATACCGGACATAGCGTCATTGTCCTGCATAAAATTTCAAACCATGGTACAGTGTCTCATGGCGTGAGAGGGTGTGGCGGTCTCTACGTCTTGCGGATAATGACTTCAAACACAGCAGTACTCCTGGTACTCGCTGAAAGGAGTAGGCTATGAGCCGGCACGGGATTTCGCCCTCTCGTTTCTCTCAATATCACAAACTGTGCACACACCCTGTAGAGCCACCTACACTCAACGGAGACATCTATTAGCACCGAATATAAATTTAAGTACTAGGAAATATTTTATGTCCTTCGTACATCCATAGTTAAACTGAATGATGGTGGGACATCAGCTGGTATAATTTTTCCAGTACTGAGCCACACACAATTGATATCATCAAAGTGTAAGGGCTGAAGATTGCGTTGACGCAACGTCGAAACTAGTAGCCAAATAAATAAGAAATCTTAAGTACAGCTGGAGGAGTTTCGTTTTTAACATAAACAGTATTTTATGACGATATTAGCCAGGAGTGCAGCCTTTTATGAAAGAAAACGTTGACATGACACGGTTTAGACAGGAAGAGAATAAAAGCTTTTGAAATGTTATGCTGCATATGAATGCAGAAGATTAGACAGGTCGACCGGATAATTATGAAGGGGTGCTAACTGAACTGGGGAGAAAATAAGTGTACGCCACAATGTGACTAAAATAAGGGATCGGTTGATAGAATACATCCCGAGAACCGAGAGGGAAAGATAGAGAGAGAGAGAGAGAGAGAGAGAGAGAGAGAGAGTACGTGCGTGCGTAGCGTGGGACATTGTAGAGAGACACCAACGCTTGACTACACTAAGTAGGTAGAAATGTACGGTGGCTGCAGTTATGAGCCATAAATGAAGAGGTTTGTACAGGAAAGCTACATTAACTAGACTTCGGACTGAAGAGCAATTAACTCTTAATAGGTGCACTTATGACAGTTCCAGAACGAAATTTCTCATTTGCGCGAAAAAGGAAATCTTTCCAATTAGATGGCTGAACTTAGTTGGCGAGGAGACCCACTCTAATGACATACGATTTCCGTGTCTTTTCCTTTTTTTGCGGTAGTGTACAATGGTAGAGCGAAACCACAATACGTTACTACAACTTATACAAGTGGCCATAAGTTCTATGTAGGCAGTCTCTTTATTATCTGCATATTCTTACATAACTTCAAAGACACAGGGTAGAAGTTCGAGAGTAAGGCAGATACGGTGGTGCTTAACATCAACACCAACTAGACTAAGGAGTGAAGAGTTAGCACAAAGTTCGGGGATGAGCTCAGAGTTGTTGGAAAGACAGTGGAAGAAGTAAACTCAGTTGTCGCCGCTGGGACGATAGCAACAAAAGGAGGTGGTGTCAGTATAAGACGGCATTAATTAGGCACAGAAAAGTAATAGAGAAGTCATAAACTTGCAAAATACAGGAAAGCGGAAACATCTCTAGTAGTATGGTTTTGAAGCTCTCAGTGGCGGGGAGATGTGGTCAATCACCGAACGTATTGCTTACAAATACAGAGCGATCGTTAACTTCTGCGAATCTGTAAATGTCAGGTTGACAGAGAAAGACTACTTAGCAAACAGGGACCGTATAAAAAAGTGGACAGAAAATCGACGAAATAAGGACATGCATTAAGAAAACCAGGTGGCATTCGTGAGGGCGAAGTGTTGGACTGGCGCGAAACATGCAGGCGAACACGTAGAAGATCCAGATCGGGAATGTGTAACAATCGTTGTACCGCACCTACGCTACGATTGGGAACCCAGAGATCTCTCTTTACTTCCTGAACAAGAAAAAGGAAAGAAAAGAAGCCGTAAATTATCGAAATTATTTGCCAATATATCTGTAAAAAAGTAGTTTAATAGTAAAGAAACGTTCATTTCTGATTGCGCCAAAACTGCTTGAACGATTGAATGGAAGAATGGAAGGGTCGTTAACTGGAAGCTCACACTCTACGTTTGCAGACCAATATCCTTAACATCAGTTTGTTGCAGGATTCTCGAACATATTCTCAGTTCGAATATAATGAATTTCCTTGAGACAGAGAAGTTGCTGTCAATGCATCAGCACGGCTTTAGACAGCATCGCTCTTGCGAAACGCAACTCGCCCTTTTTTCACATGATATCTTACGAACCATGGATGAAGGGTATCAGACGGATGCCATATTCCTTGACTTCCGGAAAGCGTTTGACTCGATGCCCCACTGCAGACTCCTAACTAAGGTACGAGCATATGAGATTGGTTCCCAAATATGTGAGTGGCTCGAAGACGTCTTAAGTAATAGAACCCAATACGTTGTCCTCGATGGTGAGGGTATCAACTGGAGTGCTCCAGAGAAGTGTGGTAGCTCTATCTACATAAATGATCTTTTGGATAGGGTGGATAGCAATGTGCGGCTGTTTGCTGATGATGCTGTGGTGTACGGGAAGGTGTCGTCGTTGAGTGACTGTAGGAGGATACAAGATGACTTGGACAGAATTTGTGATTGGTGTAAAGAATGGCAGCTAACTCTCAATATAGATAAATGTAAATTAATGCAGATGAATGGGAAAAAGAATCCCGTAATGTTTGAATACTCCATTAGTAGTGTAGTGCTTGACACAGGCACGTCGATTAAATATTTGGGCGTAACATTGCAGAGCGATATGAAGTGGGACAAGCATGTAATGGCGGTTGTGGGGAAGGCGGATAGTCGTCTTCGGTTCATTGGTAGAATTTTGGGAAGATTTGGATCATCTGTAAAGCAGACCGCTTATAAAACACTAATACGACCTATTCTTGAGTACTGCTCGAGCGTTTGGGATCCCTATCAGGTCGGATTGAGAGAGGACATAGAAGCAATTAGAGGCGGGATGCTAGATGTGTTACTGGTAGGTTTGATCATCACGCGAGTGTTACAGAAATGCTTCAGGAACTCGGGTGGGGCCGGCCGGTGTGGCCGTGCGGTTCTAGCCTCTTCAGTCTGGAACCGCGTGCCCGCTACGGTCGCAGGTTCGAATCCTGCCTCGGGCATGGATGTGTGTGATGTCCTTAGGTTAGTTAGGTTTAAGTAGCTCAGAGCTATTTGAACCATTTTGAACTCGGGTGGGAGTCTCTGGAGGAAAGGAGGCGTTCTTTTCGTGAATCGCTACTGAGGAAATTTAGAGAACCAGCATTTGAGGCTGACTGCAGTACAATTTTACTGCCGCCAACTTATATTTCGCGGAAAGACCACAAAGATAAGATAAGAGAGGTTAGGGCTCGTACAGAGGCATATAAGTAGTCATTTTTCCCTCGTTCTGTTTGGGAGTGGAACAGGGAGAGAAGATGCTAGTTGTGGTACGAAGTACCCTTCGCCACACACCTTATGGTGGATTGCGGAGTATGTATGTAGATGTAGGTGTAGATGTACGTACATACCCACAAGAAAATGTAGGATACGTTCTCACATTAAAATACATCAATGAAGCAAAACACTATGACCAGTGACCACCACCAGAATGAATGCCGCCTGGTCGCGGTGAGGGCACGCGACGTGGTAAGGAAAGTATAGAAGTGGAGCAGAAATGAATGAGGAACCATTCTAGCTGTGATGCGGGCCGCAAAAGGGCAAATCCACGGACATAAATGACTTTGACAAAGGCAGGTTTTAATGGCTCGACACATGGAAAGATCTCGAAGCGGCGAAGTTGGCGGCCGTTCGCGTGCTACTGTCGTGAGATGCGTGAAAAGTTGTTGAAGCATGGCGAGACCACGAGTAGGCGGCAAGGTGTTCCACACGCACGCCTCATCACAAGCAGTACAAGCGGCGACATGTGACAGATGTGACGACGCAGTACAGTGCTGGTGCAGGCAGAAGTTGTATAGAGAGCACTGCTCAGAGCACATTGTCGAACATGGGCTGCGCAGCAGGTGATCCCTATGAGTTGCCAAGTTGGCCTGAGGGCATCGTAACTGACGACAGCGGTGGGCGCGCGATCATGGAGACTGGACAGGGGATCAATGGAAACGTGCCAAATGGTCTGATGAATCAGGTTTCTTATTACAGCAGGCGGTCATTTCCTGATACGTCATCATCCAGGCGCACGGCTGATCGAAACACGCACCACGCCAGGGAAACTGGCCGATGGGGGCAACATTATAGGGGCATTCATCTGGCCTTCCGTGAGACCTGTGGTACTAATCAAAGGCACCATTACAGCCGTGAGCTATGTGAGCTTTATTGAGTTACACTCCTTCAATGCTTGATGTATTTCCCTACGGTGGTGGCATCTTCCAGCAGGATAACTATGAATGTCATGAAGCGACAGTCGTGCTACAGTGGTTTGAGGAGGATAATGATGAAATATCGATGTCGTCTTGGCCACAACATTCGCCTAATCTGAACCATATATATATATGTGTGCGTGTGTGTGTGTGTGTGTGTGTGTGTAGTTAAGGCTCACCAGCCATTTGACTATCGTCTTCTGTGCAGATGCACAAACAGTGCCCGAACTCTTACGGAAATCGGCAATAAGCCGCGAGTAATGAGTATAATGGGCAGGGGGCACTATGACTACAGTGCGGGACAATAAGTTGGGAATGTGGGTCTTACCGGAGGCGTGCCAGAGGTATTTCCCTGCAGTCGCACTATCCTCTCTGTGTCCTCGGTGGCTCAGAGGGATAGCCGACACGGTAGCTCAGGGTGTTCTGTCAGAGAGCTGGTTGGCCTCTGTAATAAAAAAAAATTGAATGAAGGGACCAACAACGAAGTTGAACGGATGTCATGTGACGTCCGCAACGACCAAACATAAAAAAAAGGTGTAGAGCGTCTGCCATGTAAGCAGGAGATCCTGGGTTCGAGTCCCGGTCGGGGCACACGTTTTCAACTCTCCCCGCTGACTTATATGAACGCCTGTGTGCAGCTAGGGGTATTCATTTCATTGTAACGTTATGTTTCTTGCTGAATGTCGTGCTATTCTCTATGAAACTGGGCGTGAAAAGAAGTGTTGACTATTCCTCTTCACTTCTGGAGACCTTTCATTTCCCGGTTGCCAAGAAAATTACTAAGAAGAGCTGTAAAGAATGAATGAACAGCTAGCTGGAAGAAAGGGAAAATGTTGTTCTCTCTGATGTGAGAAATACGCGAGGACAGTGCTCGGAAAACGTACTTTCGTTAAACCGTAAAAGAGTAAAAGTAATGAATGATATTCCACTTTGCAGAAATTTTGTTTTACTTATTTTCAAACAATATTTACGATTTTTTGATGTTATTAACTACATTTCCTTGTTTGCATGCAGCATACTTTTCCTGAAGTTCCGAATCTTCATAACATTTCAGTCTAACGCTATGCTTCATCATAACAGTACTATCTGAGTTTGAATATCAGTTTTTTAAACATGCTTCTCCCGTACTTCCGACGGCAGCGTCAGTTATAAGGAAACTGAAATGTAAAGAGGGAACAACGTCCTGATGAACCGACTTATGTTGTTTGTTTTGCAGTTTTGAGAACTCAGTTTCACGGACAGCAGTTTATTGTGATGCGCAGATCAATAGCATCTCTTTACCTGTGTTGTTTTTATTTCTTTATTACTTAATTGAAGTGGTGACCCCTCATGGTAGTACTGGGTTTCATTTTCAGGATTTTAAACAAATTTCACGGCTAGAATTCGGTTCGCAGATGGAGTTCAGTCCGTTAATAGCGTGAGTTAGCGTCGGCACCCATCTTCAGGGCCTCTACCGACAATCTACATTGTAAGTAGTGTGTGTGTGTTACAGGTGCGGCTACTGATGACGATGGTAGAGGCATTTCAACCTGAATGTTTGTGAGAGTAGCAATGACGAAGTTCGGATATTGTCCACACGTCCTGCGACCGCAGCAACATCACCGGCAGCATCGCTGCAGCATCAACAACAAACAAAAACAGCGCTTTGCAAAAACAGACATAATGTCTTATGGGATAACAGCAATCAGTGATTTTATAATGTTACTTAAAATCCGTCTTGATTGCAATTTTTTTTTTATTATTCACATGACCGGTTTCGGTTCCTTCAGAACCATCTTCAGATCTGATATTTCAGTTACAGGAGTAACCCGTCCAAATCCAGCAACTTTCACATGCTAAGTCACATCACATGTGACGTAGCATGTGAAAGTTGCTGGATTTGGACAGGTTACTCCTGTAACTGAAATATCATATCTGAAGATGGTTCTGAAGGAACCGAAACCGGTCATATGAATAATAAAAAAAAATAAAATAAAAAAAAAAATTTGCAATCAAGACGGATTTTAAGTAACATTATAAAAACAGCGCTGATGCGGCTGCCACCACGAACAGCTTCCTCTGAGGGTGTTGCAGGGCGCGTGAATGGATGCATTGATGATCACAGCACTTCCACAAACATACATTAAGAAATACTATATTTTATCTTCAGGTAACGTAGTCATTATTGTTAGAAAATTTACGGACTTTTGAAAATATATATGTTAAATAAACATCTAGAGACAGCAACAGTGCATCATAGGCGTAATACATGGGAGATGCTAGAGGACCACTTAACTACAATGGACGGAAATTTGCAATATATCCCAAACTGAAAACTTACCAAAAATGAAACAGCTGAATAAAAACTGTGAAGTCATCTATCACTATAGACCACAATCAAAACGGACTGCCAATAATTTCCTTATTTTTGTTGTACTTTTATTGATGCCTGATGCATAATTATTAACCTTTCCTCCTTTTTTCAGTTTCACTTAACTATCTTTATTTCAATCATTAGAAACAAGATCGACATTTTCTAGTATCTTTCTTTGCGTTTCCAGTCACTAAAATGGCTTGCGCAAAGTAAAATAGTCGGATGCACTATATATCGTAAAGAAGGCTTATTATAATTGATATTCTTCAAATTGATGTTCTAAATTAAATAAAGTTCCTTTTATAATTAATGAAATACATTATCATCAGATTTGAACTCTTAGAAGAATAAGAGAGATATCCAGCGGTCACAAATCTTTCATTTGTGCTTAACTGAATTTTTCACGGAATTATTGATCTCCATAGTCTACCAATAATTTATATCACATCTGTGGAGCTTAGATGAAACAGCAATAATCAACCAAACATGGGCTGTTTGATATCAACGGATTTACTTTAATTATTTCATCGATAAACAAGTTTTTTTCAGTTAGCAGCTGAAAGTTTCAGAAACTTTTGATTATTCATCTTAACATTCCTTGCGCTGTGTGAAACAGGACCATAGCTATTATACTTTTAAATATGTATTAAATAAAGGAAAATATCTGTACGTAAACTGTTCTGTGAGATATCCTGAACAATTTAAAGAATTACTGCGATAATTATATTAATGTTTCCAGGGCACGACAATAAGCTAGTTGCATTCTTCACAGTACAGGTAGTTCTTACTTGATAATGTACTTTTAAAGACAATACGCCCCAACGTTTACTATAACAGTCATTGTTATCAGGACTATCAAGTATAACAATGACTCAGTTCTGTTCTTAATATAAATGCATCATGCTTTGAGCAACAAGTAGGGGCACAAATGACAACTGAAAAAGCAGAAACTTACCATGTAGAATTACATAGAGAAAGTGGTATGTCATCATACCACATAACACTAATTGCTCCCCGTCTACTTTCAAAGTATCTAATGCCGAGATAGTCCTAGAAAATTAAACCATACTGAAAAGGCATACAGTATGACATTCATTCAAAATGTTGATGCGGTAGCAGTTGCTTATATGATAAGCTGTTCATAGATTGTCAAATATGAATGGAACCCAAATAACCCCAGGACTAGAGAACATGAGGAATGCAATGTCGTGAACGAAGTGACTTGGCAATTTTTGTTAGTACTCCACGTCTCAGCTTCAGCACGTTAATCTAGTACTGATAGTTGGAAGACCTCAAGTGCTGAGGTTTATGTAATCTGGTATTGATTTATACACATCGCTAGCATGACCACTTTTCCCATAAAATGTATAAATAATCGTTTTATAAATCCAAACGCCTTTTTCGGCTCCAAGATAATGCTCATTTTCGTTCATGATGCGTTTCATATTTTGTATTGAAGGTATCTTCAGTGGATACTACCTTCCTTTGTGTTTTTACGTGTGATTATTACAGATTCTAAATAATTCACACCTTTCATTATACTTGAACAAAACGCTGCTTACAGTTACTCGTCTGTCCTGCAAAATCTGTGTTTACTACGACCACGTGGGAGGAAATGAAGATTTTGCAGGGCAGAGCAATTATAAGTAACATTTTATTCGTGTAAAAAGTATGGTTGGAATTGTTTTTATTCTGCATCACATGTAAAAGCAAAAGTGCATCATTCCAGAAAGGAAAAGAAAGAACCACAAGAATACTTTCACTATAAAAGGTGAAATGTAACTAAAACGTGAGTAATTATTGTATTACTCCAAGGAAAAGGTGTTTGAATCTGTGAAATGAAAACTGTATCTTATTTACGAAAGTTGTTAAAGAGGAAACATGATTAAAGAAAGCGAAAAAAGCATTAGTAGTGCTGTTGCCTATATCGATAAAAATAAGGTGGGAAAAGAGTGAAAAATGTTGTCAGAAATAATAAATCGTGTAATAATTTCGAAAGAATGAGTAACCGCCGAATAGTAGGCTGCAGACAGGCACGGGCCTACCTGCATAGGGTACGGGGATGACAGCCGCGGCAGAGACGGCCGCCAGAAAGGCGAGCATCATCGCAGCTGTGGCTCTGACGGCGGAAGACCTCCTCATGGCTGCTCGGTTGGCGGCGGCGGCGGCGGTAGTGGCTGGCGCACGCGGCAGCGCGCTATTTAAATACCGCGCGCGCTCCCGGCCCGCGCATGCGCGGTGTCTGATTGCCGCCGCCAGGGAGGGGGGGGGGGGGGGGGGGGCCGTCAGCCAGCGCCACGCGCTGTTCTACGCAGAATCAATCTGCGAGCCGGCGCGGCGACAACGGCCGCCCGCGTCATCGCGCTAGAATTATTAGCTCCGTTCCGATAAGAGGGGGGACCGCGGCGTGGGTGCCGGCACTCGAGCGTTAGCGCTCGCCGAACGCTGAGCTGCATTCCTGGAAACGTGATAAAGCTTTGGCGGCCGGGGGGCGGATAAATGGCAGCGAGGAGTCACGGTCCACTGGTCACTGTCAGTAGGCGCGAAGTAATGGGCTCCACCGTCTTACCGCCCTAATAGCTCTGCGTCATTGTGAGGACATTGCCGGTTTCTCACAGAATAGTTCATCATTAGTAAGGTTTGACATTTGTTCTATTTGCCGTTTCCACGTTGTAAGTGTAGGATTGTTTTCGGAACCTTACTGCTTTTCCAGTTGACCTAAATTATGCCGCAGGATATTAATTCACGAATTCGAGCTAAATAAATACGTTTTTGTTTCCTAAATAACCTGCCGTTAAAATTGTTTTAGGAGAATGGTTTACAAGTAGAGTTATGCTCTACCAAAACAACGGTCGGGTAGTTTTGGTACAGTACATAAATGAAGTATTGAGTTGTAGGATTACCGTAATTTTGGTACCACTGATAGGGAAAGAAATGTAAATGAAAGTGTAAGGGAGAAATTGGGAGCTGAGGACCTCTCTTTCCTTTTTTGTTTCTTTTCCCCATAATTAGAACCGCACGTCATTCAGTGTTAGTCCATTGTATATTTTATATCCTTACAAAATATAAATTAAATTTTATAAGCAATAAAAATTAGTTGATCGCGTAACTTCTGCACTTTAATGTAACCAGACTAATTACGTTTGATGCAAGTAAATTGTGTATACACATACAAAAGATATACATACTGTTTTTATTTTGCACTCAATACAACCGTTGTTCTTCATGATCAAAGGCAACAGCTCCCTCTTATTATCGATAAATGGGAAAGTTGTTTATGAATAACAGAAATATGTTTTATATAAGTTCGAGGAGGTATTCGAGCAATGTCTGATTATTATTGTTTCGTGGTTTTTATTTTTATTTTACATTTTTGTTGAGGCAATTGCGTTTCCTAGCGCTGTATGATAAATCTGTATTGTTTTCTGTATCTTAACGACAACATCCGCTGTTTCTCGTTACAGATCAATAATTTTCGAACAAAACCAGAATTAAAAACTGACAATTTCAGCTTTGCTAAAAATACTGTTTATTTTTAAGTAACTTTAGGAGGATAGCTATGTGGTACAAAAATGTTCTACAGGTTACCCAGCCCCTTACATATCCTTAATGAGTTTCTAGACGGTTCATCACTTATGGTTTTTATGGAAATATGATAAGACAGTGATGGCATACGTAAAGAAAGCTATCGTTACAAGGTAACGCCTGATAGCTATGCAACACACCTAACATACAGGTAACACAGGTGCGGCCTTAACTAAAGGAAGCTACTAGGAGAATAACTGTAGGAAGCGCTTACTTATCGATAGTCTGTGGCACCCTATGGTAGTTTTACGACTCTGTTTACTAGTGTTCTGCAACGAGAAATTTTCAACAAACTTTTTAAAAGAACTGTTGTAGTGTAATACATTCTGTTTACATAACTCGATTTATAAGAACACAGTTTTCTTGATTGGTGTAACGATGGTACCGAAATATTCAGTAGAAGTTTTTGTGGATTTACAGAGCTTTTAAATTGAAAAAAAATATTCGAGAATAAACGCAGTCACTAGTAATTAGCCTTTTCGATCGTATGTACGTGAAGAAATCGTAACTCAACGGAACTTAGCATTTATTTTTATGTTTCTTGATTTAACTCGTAGTACTACTCAGTCTGGGTCTCAGTTTAGTGGTAAAACTCGAACTCTACTCGTTTCAGCCGACAGCTATTTTATGCATGAAAAAAAAAAATAGAAGCCGATGGTCACCTTTCTGGCGGTCGTCTCTGCCGCTGCTGTCATACCCGCACCCTACCCTGGTATGCCGGTGCCTGTCTGTAGCCTACCGTTCGGCAATTACTCATTCTTTAGAAATAATTACACAATTCATTGTTCCTGACAAAATTTTTGACTCTTTTTCCCTTTTTTTCCGGCATAGACACCAGCACTATTCATGCTTGTTCCACTAGCTTTAATCATGTTTTTTCCGTAACAACTTTCGTAAATAAGATTCAGTTTTCCGCTTTGCAGATGCAAAAGGCATTTCCTTCGGACAATCAATATTTATTCACGTTTTAGATACGATTCACCTTTTATAGTAAATGGATCTTCAGTGTATTATTTTTGTTTCCTTTCTGGAATGGTACACTTTTGGTTTGTCGTATCAGTACATAAAAGTAACAACGCAAAATCTTCCTCAGACTTTATAAACCCTTTTAGCTCCTGTATCTTCGTCACATATACCTATAATTGGGAGTCTTTCAGCAGCAGTCGAGGTTGTCAATATTTACAATTAGTCTGATTTTTACTGTTTCTATATAATTTTGGCTTTCTGCCATTAAAGCTAATGTACGAGGGCAGTTCAATAAGTAATGCAACACAATTTTGGTTGAAAAAACCGGAAATTTCTTGTGGAATATTTTCAAACATTCCCGCTTCGTCTCGTATAGTTTCATTGACTTCCGACAGGTGGCAGCGCTGTACGGAGCTGTTAAAATGGCGTCTGTAACAACGGGCAGTGATCGAGTTTCCTTTGGCGGAAAACCAGGGCATCTCAGATATTCATAGGCGCTTGCAGAATGTCTACGGTGATCTGGCAGTGGACAAAAGCACGGTGAGTCGTTGGGCAAAGCGTGTGTCATCATCGCCGCAAGGTCAAGCAAGACTGTCTGATCTCCCACGTGCGGGCCGGCCGTGCACAGCTGTGACTCCTGCAATGGCGGAGAGTGCGAACACACTCGTTCGAGATGATCGACGGATCACCATCAAACAACTCAGTGCCCAACTTGACATGTCTGTTGGTAGTGCTGTCACAATTGTTCACCAGTTGGGATATTCAAAGGTTTGTTCCCGGTGGGTCCCTCGTTGTCTAACCGAACACCATAAAGAGCAAAGGAGAACCATCTGTGCGGAATTGCTTGCTCGTCATGTGGCTGAGGGTGACAATTTCTTGTCAAAGATTGTTACAGGCGATGAAACATGGGTTCATCACTTCGAACCTGAAACAAAACGGCAATCAATGGAGTGGCGCCACACCCACTCCCCTACCAAGAAAAAGATTAAAGCCATACCCTCAGCCGGTAAAGTCATGGTTACAGTCTTCTGGGACGCTGAAGGGGTTATTCTGTTCGATGCCCTTCCCCATGGTCAAACGATCAACTCTGAAGTGTATTGCGCTACTCTTCAGAAATTGAAGAAACGACTTCAGCGTGTTCGTAGGCACAAAAATCTGAACGAACTTCTCCTTCTTCATGACAACGCAAGACCTCACACAAGTCTTCGCATCCGAGAGGAGCTCACAAAACTTCAGTGGACTGTTCTTCCTCATGCACCCTACAGCCCCGATCTCGCACCGTCGGATTTCCATATGTTTGGCCCAATGAAGGACGCAATCCATGGGAGGCACTACGCGGATGATGAAGAAGTTATTGATGCAGTACGACGTTGGCTCCGACATCGACCAGTGGAGTGGCACCGTGCAGGCATACAGGCCCTCATTTCAAGATGGCGTAAGGCCGTAGCATTGAATGGAGATTACGTTGAAAAATAGTGTTGTGTAGCTAAAAGATTGGGGAATAACTTGGTGTATTTCAATGCTGAATAAAACAACCCCTGTTTCAGAAAAAAAATGTGTTGCATTACTTATTGAACTGCCCTCGTACCATCAGTCTCATGTTGATCGTATCTGAACCTCCTATCAGTGATCCAGGTTTGGTCTTTCATTTGGCGTAGTGTTATATCTCTGGGATAAAGGTCGGTCCCTGTGAATGGGTAACGCCTGCGTTATCGGTTTATACCTGTACAGAGTCAGCTCTTCCCAACCCCCGATCCCACCATCTCCTGCGTAAAGGGATAAGAAACTTACTTTTCACCGATGTTATGGGTGCGATTTCAGGTCTTATTTAATGAAGTAATTAAAAAAGATAGAATTTTAATAATTTTCACATTTATTTCCCACTTAAGTTAACTCATCTTCGCGGTACATTCGTCGATAAAAATGACACACACACACACACACACACACACACACACACAATTGCTTTCTGAATAAGGTAGGAAGGAAATGGAGAACCTGGACAACTGTATAGCATCAGCAGAGCGCTAGGGGGGCGCGCGGGACGGGGAATTATTTCTCTGTAGCAGGCTTAGTTTTTGCTACATTTTTCCCACGATCTGTTCATGATATGTGACAAAGGCAGGTAAATTACTACATAGTCTACATCGAACATACTTTGTCTAAATTTACCCAACAGAGTTTTATGAGAGAAACGTCACCCTTCGACAAAAGAGTCACGTTTAAGTACCCTAAAACGCTTCCTTACTCTTTGGTATATAGCACATCTTAGATATCATTCAACACTGCCTGTTTAGTGCCTTGCCTACTTGCTAATAGCTCCGAATGTGGATCAATATACCTGATCATATCAGCTTCTTCAGTCCCTAGCACATATTAAAAGTGCAAATCAGCTACATTTGTGTTAATTGCTTTGCGTTAATGCTAGTTAACAATGAATGAGCCTCAAAAAAAATTTTTGAAGCCACAGTGAATTTTTTGTAGATGGTATCATATGTGATACCTTGGGACTTAAGCGGAACAATTATACGTACAACTACACGGTTTCATGTTGCTCTGGAGTCAAACATTACACATGTTGTTCATATTTTCTGCAGATTCAAGATAGATCAAACTAAATACTTGCTATCAATCTTTCAATAATTCTAAGAAAACAATTCAAAATATTTAAACAAAAGTTTTCTAAATAAAGTATCTAGTGGTAAAAATAATTACTTTAATAACACAGTTATTTTTCCTCATTTTTAAGCCTCCAGAACTCATATCTTTCTCTGATGTGAGCAAGAAGCACGGTTACCTCTTCTGATACCCTTTCTTCAATTTCACGTCTTTGCACTAAAGGGCCATCTTCATTACCAGGTTCATCAAACTCTTTCAGACTCATCTGGATTAGTTATATTGTCCAATTCAATGGTCTCTTCATCAGTCAAGCATGGAAACAAAGCGGAAAAATATAACCTCCCTTCTACTAACGTAAACAAAGGCAGCATTGAGTACCGAAGTGTCGTATACGATACCCAAAGATTTGAAGCTTGCAAATCGTTTATAACAATAATTTACAGTTCCCTGTTACCATAGTGTTTCCTGTACATTTTTAATACTATATTAAAGCATGTGACAAAGCATTTACAAAAAGAAACGTCTTCACCTTTATTTCGCCGAGACAAGCTGTGCAGTTGCAGAATCCGAAGTTTGCAGTCAGTACTCACTTCATTGCTCTTGGCTTCTGACGGAAAAGTGGGCTGCTGCAGGCGCTATGCTTGTTGTACGTGGTACCACAACCCATAAAAAGAGTGCCCACGAGAAAAGAAAAAAGAAAAAAAGACCTAGATGTATCATGTATACCTCGGCAGCGAAGAGGTTAGGCTCTCGTATGCAGTATTGTTAACAGATACATAACACTTGCCCAGATTCCTCCTGATAAATCTGCCTCATCCCGCTTCCCCTATCACTGATATAAAGTGTTTATTTCAGTGCATGACACTTGTTAACATTAGCCCTAGGTATTTCAAAGATGCATCGAGGTTCGGAATTAATCACTAATCCTGTACTTACATGCTGAGGAGTAATTTATATTCGATAGGAGCATTATGTAATGTCTCTTGCAATGGTCTCTCCGCGATATTTTCAGAAATTTTATAAATTATATAACTCAGTACATATCTCGAAATATCTCTTCTTATCTTACCGATTATCAATGCAAAGTAGTTTCAAGCCCAATTATTCCTTGGAGTGTCCATTTACTCCATGGAATAGCTTCTCTGCTATCTATGTTTTCTCTTAGGAAAAAGAATAGAGGACTTCTTGCCGATTAGTCGTGAAAGAAGGATGTATATGTATGTATTGTTGGGCTAGTCGCCATCTTGATGAGATTCTGTGTGAGAAGGAATTTAATACATGAACTAAACTAAAAAAAAATTAAAACCAGGATTAGAACCTTTCGGCTTACTCAAGAAGATGAATGAAATTGTTTTCCGATCTGGAGTTGTGATATTGTGCAACTACAGTATCGATTAAGACACCTAGGTGTGGAAAGTATAAGACGAATGGATTTTCCCATTCCTCAGATGGAAGATTGGATGGATCAGGTCCATATTTGAGTTCAAAATGAATCTGGGGAAATTCGAGTAACCCTTCTCTTCCAGGAATCTTTAATAGTTGATCATTCCTTAGACGAATTTCGATTGTTTCATGCCACAATCCTCAGTACCTGTTCCTGAGGTTCCTTCTGGTCTCTCAAATCCGTTACGTCTCCTGTCCGGTACGCCAATGCGACGCCTGTCCTCCGTGCCGTGTTCCATGTTCCTGTTCGATCAGTTTCACCGCAGTTCAGCGGGACATCGATGAAGAAAATTTTTCAGAAGATTGTAAAAAAATTTGCATGTGTAAAGATTTTTTTTTTTGGCTATGAGGCAGATTTTATCTTTCCTATGAATTCTAGAATATCTCTCAAATTTCTAAATTATTCTGTCTTTCCTATCATCTGTGATACCTAGTTGGGGTCTAAGCCTCCAGGTTTTCCGGGGTTTCCCTGTGAAGGCCAGTCCCTGAATAGGTAGACCTGATTAACAACTATATAAGTCAATCTTCCCTGGTTGTGTACGTGGGATGCGGGCATGCCCCAGTACACGTGAAAGCAATAACTAGGTATCTAGTAACGAAGATACAAAATCTCTTTCAATTCTTGTAATAAAAAAAATCTTACTAACTTCTTAAAATTTATAGGAACGTATGTTCCACAAATTCTAACGAGTTAGCTAAGCCAACAGTTAGCTCGCAAAGTGGATACATATCAACTTTGCTCGCTGCGAGGGGCGATGTAATGTCTCTTGCAGCGGTCACTCCGCGATATTTTCAGAAATTTTATAAATTATGTAACTCAGTACATATCTCGAACTATCTCTTCTTATCTTACCGATTATCAATGCAAAGTAGTTTCAAGCCCATTTACTCCATGGAATAGCTTCTCTGCTATCTATGTTTTCTCTTATGAAAAGAAAGAGGACTTCTTGCCGATTAGCCGTGAAAGAAGGATGTATATGTATGTATTGTTGGGCTAGTCACCATCTTGATGAGATTCTGTATGAGAAGGAATTTAATACATGAACTAAACTAAAGTAAGTGTGTTCGCGTATTATTTAACTTATTATTATTTAACTTATTATTATTATTATTAACTTTTTATTATTTAACTTATTATTATTGACAGTGTCTGCTTACTACGCTGTGTTGCACGGGATCAGTGGGGAACGTCTGATGTACACTGGACGAACCTGCCGTTTTGTATGCTCAAGATATCCAGTTACTTCAAATAAATAGGCTAACACGGTCTTACCAGCAGATCTCCGGTCTTCCCCATGTGATCACCGAAAGTTAATAATTATTACAAATGTTTCCAGGAGATCGACTGACAATTTTCGTCGCACCGAGACTTCGAAATTGCTTCACTGCCTTATGGAATTTAAGTTAAGCTCAATTTAATCAGGATAGAACAGTATTGAACTGTGTGAATGTGATAAGCTTGCTTTGTCAATGAAAATTCCCTTAATATACGCATGTTTTTACTATCCTGATCAGTGAAGCTAAATCAGGCCGGTGTGAGAGAGGCTTTTAAACTTTAGATCACACACAAAAAATATATTAAAATTACCTAGCTTTCATTCAAGCCTTAAACGGCTTGCATTCGGTATTCCAAGAGCAGGCAGTGGCTAGGTCGTTCCGTATTTTGTTACAGTCGTTAAACTTGATTTTTGTTGCTGTCAGAGGAATCGTAGGTGAAAAATTAGAAAATTCTACTGTTTCTGTCTGATCAATTGTTTACTTACTGTCGACCTGCCCCAGCTTCTCTCGGGTAGCACCAACTGTCTGCGATCGGATGACTTGCCTCGCGTAGCTGTAAAAAGCTATACACAGAAACCTTCCTCGTGAATCAAGCCACAGTTCGAAGGGTGTCACCTGAATTGCAATTAACCCTTCTGTTTAAGTGAATTAATTACTTCTTAGACTTCTTTAACTCGAATGATTTTTGGATCTTGTGTGTTGATAAATACTGATATGGCCACTCTGAAATCACGATATATGACTGCTTTCACGGATGCGCGTAAAAAGTTGTGCAGTTAATTTACTGTAATTCTGATGGCTTCAACTTCACATTCAAAACTTGAGCGATGTGATCCTCAAGTTTGGCAGGAAGAGAAAAAAATCCATAGCAGCTCCATTATTATCTTCAAATATACTACCAGCCATTAAAATTGCTACACCAAGAAGAAATGCAGATGATAAACGGGTATTCATTGGACAAATATATTAATCTAGAACTGACATGTGATTACATTTTCACGCAATTTGGGTGCATAGATCCTGAGAAATCAGTACCCAGAACAACCACCTCTAGCCGTAATAACGGCCTTGATACGCCTGGGCATTGAGTCTAACAGAGCTTGGATGGCGTGTGCAGGTACAGCTGCCCATGCAGTTTCAACACGATACCACAGATCATCATGAATAGTGACTGGCGTATTGTGATGAACCAGTTGCTCGGCCACCATTGACCAGACGTTTTCAATTGGTGAGAGACCTGGAGAATGTGTTTCTGTATCCAGAAAGGCCCGTACAGGACTTGCAACATGCGGTCGTGCATTATCCTGCTGAAATGTAGGGTTTCGCAGGGATCGAACGAAGGGTAGAGGCACGGGTCGTAACACATCTGAAATGTAACGTCCACTGTGCAAAGTGCCGTCATTGCGAACAAGAGGTGACCGAGACGTGTAACCAATGGCACCCCATACTATCACGCTTCCAATGTGCGTTCACCGCGATGTCACCAAACACGGATGCGACCATCATGATGCTGCAAACAGTACCTGGATTCATCCGAAAAAATGACGTTTTGCCATTCGTGCACCCAGGTTCGTCGTTGAGTACACCATCGCAGAGGGTCCTGGCTGTGATGCAGCGTCGAGGGTAACCGCAGCCATGGTCTCCGAGCTCATAGTCCATGCTGCTGCAAACGTCGTCGAACTGTTCGTTCAGATGGTTGTTGTCTTACAAACGTCCCCATCTGTTGACTCAGGGATCGAGACGTGGCTGCACGATCCGTTACAGCCATGCGGATAAGGTGCTTGTCATCTCGACTGGCAATTGGGATCCAGCACGTCGTTCCGTATTACCCTCCTGAATCCAACGATTCCATATTCTGCTAACAGTCATTGGATCTCGACCAACCCGAGAAGCAATGTTGCGTTACGATAAACCGCAATCGCGATAGGCTACAATCGGATCTTTATCAAAGTCGGAAACGTGATGGTATTCATTTCTCCTTCTTACACGAGGCATCACAACAACGTTTCACCAGGCAACGCCGGTCAACTGGTGTTTGTGTATGAGATATCGGTTGGAAACTTTCCTCATGTCAGCACGTTGTAGGTGTCGCCACCGGCGGCAATCTTGTGTGAATGCTCTGAAAAGCTAATCATTTGCATATCACATCATCTTCTTCCTGTCGGTTAAATTTCGCGTTTGTAGCACGTCATCTTCTTGGTGTAGCAATTTTAATGGCCAGTAGTGTAAAATCTGTTACGGGAGGCCAGACATTTCTGCAATCTTACTGCAGTTCCGTTAAATAGGAGGCAACGTCTAAAGAGGTCGAGTTTTGTTTTAAATATTTTTAGATAGAAAAAAAGTGGTCGTAGCAATATCTTTTTATTATCGAATAGTTGCGGTAATCAGCATTGCAGCTATTGAAAACATCTCTATAGACACATCAAGTAAATTGTGTAAATACAGGCAATTAGTCAACACTGAAGCGCAAAAGAAACTGGTATAGGCATCCGTATTCAGTACAGAGATGAGTAAACAGGCAGAATACGACGCTGCGGTCTCCCCTACGCTTATATGAGACAAATGTCTAGCGCAGCTGTTAGATCGGTTAATCGGTTACTGCTGCTACAATGGTAGGTTATCAAAATTTAAGTGAGTTTCAACGTGGTGATGTAGTCGGCACACGAGCGATGGGACACGGCATCTCCGAGGTAGCGATGAAGTGGGGATTTTCGCATACGATCATTTCACGAGTGTACCGTAAGCATCAGGAATCCGGTAAAACATCAAATCTCCGACATCGCTGCATCCGGAAAAAGATCCTGCAAGAACGGGACAAATGACGACTGAAGAGAATCGTTCAGCGTGACAGAAGTGCAACTCTTCCGCAAGTTGCCGCAGATTTCAATGCTGGGCCATGAACAAGTGTCAGCGTGCAAACTATTCAACGAAACAACATCGATATGGGCTTTCGGAGCCGAAGGCCCACTCGTGTACTCTTGATAGTTGCACGACACCAAGCTTTACGCCTCGCCTGCGCTCGTCATCACTGACAATGGACTGTCGCGTTGTCGGACGAGCCTCGTTTCAAATTGTATCTAGCGGATGGACGAGTATGGGTATGGAGACAAGCTCATGAATCCATGGACCGTGCAACATCAGCAGGGGACTGTTCAAACTGGTGGAGGCTCTATAATGGTGTGGGGCGCGTGCAGTTGGAGTGATATGGGATCCCTGATACGTCTAGATACAACTCCGACAGCTGACACGTACGTAAGCGTACTGTCTGTCACCTGCATCCATTCCCGTCCAGCTGGAAAATGCGACAGCCCACATGTCCGGAATTACTACAGAATTGCTCCAGGAATACTCTTCTGAGTTTAAACACTTCCACTGGCCACCAAACTCCTCAGACATGAACGTTATTGAGGATATCTCGGATGCCTTGCAACGCAACGTGCTGTTCAGAAGAGATGTCCACTGTTACGGATTTTCTTACAGGTTTCATTGCGTCAGTTCCCTCCAGCACTAATTCAGACATTAATCGAGTCCGTGCCACGTCGGATGTGCGGCTCTTCTGCGTCCTCGCGGGGGCCCTATACGATGTTAGGCAGGTGTATCATTTTCTTTGGCTCTTCATTGTATAAGACCAATGAATAAAAAATTGCCAGGATCAAGTAGATGTCGCTGTGTGAGGGTTCCGCACATAATTTTGTACAGAGGCAGTTCGTCCAGCCCGGGAATCGAGGTACTCGACATTGATACTAACAAGGTATCGGTCCCGGTAATTCCATGACTTTAGAGAACGTTTTAATTTTACTTTGAAACTGGATGATGAATGACCAAATAAATGTCTTTATGCGTGACATAATTACACATTCACAATTTTCGGAGTTTTTCCTTTAGTTGCACTGTGAAACCTTTCTTCTTATCAAATTTTATGATTCTTGCTCAACGGGAAGTACCCTATGGGTTTTGATGAGTGAGTTTTCGAGTATGAAAATGTGTGACATAAATGGCCGTATTTTTTGGTTGCCTTGCCTGAGAAACTTCAATGTTTTGCACCTCCAAAGGACCATAGACCTAAGTATATAGCATAACGCTCGACTTGATACGTCTGTCCGTTACTGAGAAGAAGGGTTTTTAACAGTCGTACAGACAGACAGAGAGAGAAAGACAGATGGACAACGAAGTCATCCTAAAAGGGTCTAGTTTTTATCGATTGAGACATGGAACCCTAAATACGAACGGAGGATTAACGAACGTTACACGAATTATATTGGCACATTGGAAAGATGATCACAACCAATTTGGCGTCAGTGAAAAATGTAATGTAATGTGTAAAGTAACACACAGTTCCCAAGAAAGGCGTTTCAAATCAAGTTTAATAAATTATAATTCTCGTTGATTTTAAATTTAAATTTTGCAAGTATTCCTCGGTATGCAGAAGTCATCTGCAACTGCTGCTGAACATGGCAGTTCATTTTCCATACCGGAATGTGCCCACACAGTGACGTTGATAATACTTATTGAAATTGCTTGGCGAATCACTTGTGTGTGGCGTATCGAGGCGAGCGACAGATTTCAGGCGATATCGCACGCTACAGATCACTGCAAACTCGTTGCTCGTGTGGGCCCCTTTATAATAAAAAAAAAGCATTCCAAAGATATTAAAGGCTTAATAAGAATGATAACAGTTCGTCACTAATTTGTTATTCGGAGCTTTAAGGCGAGATAGATATGACTATTTAGCTTTTGTCAAAAAATGGTTCAAATGGCTCTGAGCACTATGGGACTTAACTTCTGAGGTCATCAGTCCCCTAGAACTTAGAACTACTTAAACCTAACTAACCTAAGGACATCACACACATCCATGCCCGAGGCAGGATTCGAACCTGCGACCGTAGCGGTCGCGCGGTTCGAGACTGTAGCACCTAGAACCGCTCGGCCACAACGGCCGGCTAGCTTTTGTCGAAGAGATCAATATTCGATAAGTAAAAGCAACTGAAAAGAAAAATTCACGACGGTAACCAAAAGGAAGAAAAATCGTAAATAAAGAAATAGTCTAATGCGATGAGTCAACGATGTAATAAATCCTTGTTTGACTGAGTTGCTAAATAACTTCGCATACTATCAACAAAGACTGAAAATAATATTTTACTTGGATAAAAATATGCCAGACTCTTATGAGAAAGAGCTAATACAGTAATTTATTTTTTGATAAAGTTATTCATAGCGTATTAGAGTGTGGTGAGAGTAAAGCTGTGAAATATTTTTCTTAAGCCAGTCAGCGATGTCATCGTTCTCTGTGTCTTGAAGGCAGCGCAGTATTAAGACGGTACAATTTAAAAACCCGATTGAAGTAATACCGAGAACAGTCTCCCTTTTTGCATTTCATTTTACCTTTAAGGAAGACATAACTGGATAAGAACGAATCTGTCGATAGTAAACAAATTTTTATGTCATAATAAAACCGTAGATCGTATGCTGTGGGAATATAAACAGACATGTCACTGATGAATGCTTACTGATTATTGCAGTCGCCATTCGTACGTAGTGACCTATTGTATAAAAGAAGCCACTAGGATTCACCAGATTTTTAATTAATAATGTAATCTATTGTGAATGATTATTGCACTCGCCATTTGTACGTAGTGGCCTATTCTATAAAAGAAGCCATTAGGATTCACCAGATTTTTAATTAATAATCTAATTATTGTGAATGGGTTCCTGTAGGAAATAACTGTATACCTTACGTTCAGAAGGAGAACGTTTGTTGTAAAGGAAGAGCAATAACATCTCTTAGTGCTCGAAGATGACTATTTATTAAGCCCTAGTGACATTCTAGAAAAATAAATGAAGGGATATTAGAAGATAAACTACTGGATGGCTATAATTACTAAAATGCGGCTACTCACGGGGATCCTGTGCGGGCTGTAATTATCGTGCGGGATTGAATCTTGGTAGATATTTTTTTGTGTTAATGCGGAACCAATTTACTCTGCAAAAAAAAAAAAAAATTGTTCCAATTTTGGCCACTAGGTGCAAATCTGCCACTGTGAATGCAAGAAAGACGTATATAAATGTTTCCATATGTAATGGATAAGGAATGTAAAGGTCAAACAAGTGAGAGAGGCGTAATGTCGATTTTATTGTTAAAACTAAGCTTACGCAGTTTGTTCAATGTGAGCACCGGAGACGTGGACTGCATACTGAATCTGTAAAACGATTTGATTATAGTTGCTCGCAGCGATTCCGGTGGAACTGTATATTGGCCTTCCGATCAGGTAGAGTCCGGACGAGTTCCTGGTAAACGCGTTCTCTTACATATCCAAAGAGCCGGAAGTCACATGGATTCAGATCATGTGATCTTGCAAGCCATCGGAGAACTTCCGGAGATAACACATTCGCGTAAGATTGCATTCAGCGCCGGCCGCGGTGGTCTAGCGGTTCTAGGCGCGCAGTCCGGAACCGCGCGTATGCTACGGTCGCAGGTTCGAATCCTGCCTCGGGCATGGATGTGTGTGATGTCCTTAGGTTAGTTAGGTTTAAGTAGTTCTAAGTACTAAGGGACTGATGACCACAGATGTTAAGTCCCATAGTGCTCAGAGCAATTTGATTGCATTCAGCAGATATTTCACTGGCAGAACGAAATGAGACGTTGTCCCATCTTGTATGAAAACGGTGGTTTCTACACAGTTGCGATCTTTCAAAGCAGGAATCCCAGGCTGAACAAGGAGATTCAATAACGTGCAGACGTCACGTTACAACTGACAGGCCCTCTGGGTGCATGCTGTTCAAAGAAGAACGGACCGAGAACGAAGGCGCTTGTGAATACACACTGTACAGTCACGTACGGCGAGTGCAACGGCTCTTCGTGCACAGCATGCTGCTTAGCAGTACACCAAATTCGGCAGTTCTGTGTACTCGCTGCACACTGCAGTGTAAAATGAACAGAACATGTTCGAAACACTTTGCATTATGTTAGATTAAGCATAAAATAAAAAGTGACTGGTAGCAGAAACTTGAAATAAATAACAGTGGAAAGAATAGTTAAAAAGTTACCAAAGAAACAAGGCAGAAAATTTTTAACCTTTTGATGTGAGCATTTGTTGTTTATTCATTCTGTCGTCGCACATCGCGTCGTTCAAGGGGCACAGTTGTTTACGTATTTTATCAGCCCTTCACAGATGTAACAATGAAGCCAATGTTGTTGTTTGTTGTGGTCTTTAGTCCTGAGACTGGTTTGATGCAGCTCTCCATGCTACTCTATCCTGTGCAAGCTTTTTCATCTCCCAGTACCTACTGCAACCTACATCCTTCTGAATCTGCTTAGTGTATTCATCTCTTGGTCTCCCTCTACGATTTTTACCCTCCACGCTGCCCTCTAATACTAAATTGGTGATCCCTTGATGCCTCAGAACATGTCCTACCAACCGATCCCTTCTTCTGGTCAAGTTGTGCCACAAACTTCTCTTCTCCCCAATCCTATTCAATACTTCCTCATTAGTTATGTGATCTACCCATCTAATCTTCAGCATTCTTCTGTAGCACCACATTTCGAAAGCTTCTATTCTCTTCTTGTCCAAACTATTTATCGTCCATGTTTCACTTCCATACATGGCTACACTCCATACAAATACTTTCAGAAATGACTTCCTGACACTTAAATCTATACTCGATGTTAACAAATTTCTCTTCTTCAGAAACGCTTTCCTTGCCATTACCAGTCTACATTTTATATCCTCTCTACTTCGACCATCATCAGTTATTTTGCTCCCCAAATAGCAAAACTCCTTTACTACTTTAAGTGTCTCATTTCCTAATCTAATTCCCTCAGCATCACCCGACTTAATTCGACTACATTCCATTATCCTTGTTTTGCTTTTGTTGATGTTCATCTTATATCCTCCTTTCAAGACACTGTCCATTCCATTCAACTGCTCTTCCAAGCCCTTTGCTGTCTCTGACAGAATTACAATGTCATCGGCGAACCTGAAAGTTTTTATTTCTTCTCCATGAATTTTAATACCTACTCCGAATTTTTCTTTTATTTCCTTCACTGCTTGCTCAATATACAGATTGAACAACATCGGGGAGAGGCTACAACCCTGTCTTACTCCCTTCCCAACCACTGCTTCCCTTTCATACCCCTCGACTCTTATAACTGCCATCTGGTTTCTGTACAAATTGTAAATAACCTTTCGCTCCCTGTATTTTACCCCTGCCACCTTTAGAATTTGAAAGAGAGTATTCCAGTCAACATTGTCAAAAGCTTTCTCCAAGTCTACAAATGCTAGAAACGTAGGTTTGCCTTTCCTTAATGTTTCTTCTAAGATAAGTCGTAAGGTGAGTATTGCCTCACGTGTTCCAGTGTTTCTACGGAATCCAAACTGATCTTCCCCGAGGTTGGCTTCTACTAGTTTTTCCATTCGTCTGTAAAGAATTCGTGTTAGTATTTTGCAGCTGTGACTTATTAAACTGATAGTTCGGTAATTTTCACATCTGTCAACACCTGCTTTCTTTGGGATTGGAATTATTATATTCTTCTTGAAGTCTGAGGGTATTTCGCCTGTTTCATATATCTTGCTCACCAGGTGGTAGAGTTTTGTCAGGACTGGCTCTCCCAAGGCCATCAGTAGTTCCAATGGAATGTTGTCTACTCCGGGGGCCTTGTTTCGACTCAGGTCTTTCAGTGCTCTGTCAAACTCTTCCCGCAGTATCTTATCTCCCATTTCATCTTCATGCATTTGAACTACTTTCAATGGAGGGGGCCCTTAATCTTGACCACTGTACAGAGCAAACTAAACACACTTATATTAGATCAGTGAAACAACCACTTAGCAAGCATGAACATATAACTCTCAACAGTTGCAGTTCTGGACTTTTACTGCATTGAAACACAAAATTGAGATATTTGTAAGATCCTTTCTACAAACAATATTAAATTTAGCACCACTATTGCCACATTAATTTTAATATGCTTTCAATGAAGGACACTTGGTAACCACTTTAGCATGGGAAGGACCCTAAGTGGTTGTGTGACTAGGGATAAAAAATCGAGGTAGGTATAAGAGTTCGAGTATAAGTTACCTTATATTTGTGCACACTAAAACATCCAATGAGCTGATCCTTTACTGTACGTTACTATATAGTTCCATTACAGTGATTGCGCATTGTGGTGCCGATTGCATGTTAGTAGGTGGTTTTGCAGGTAGAATTGCTGGACTCTGTCATTTCCTGGTGGCGATGATAAATACCAATTCTAGAATATTCCAGCTCGTTATCCATCCATCCGAGGCATTGGAAAGCGTCAGGAAAAGCCTCTCTCGGAACCAGCACAATACACAACTTTTACATGAGCAGTTGATAGTTTGGTAGCTCGTCCCCGACTGACTCTCAGTTCTACCTTTTCAACCTAGGCCATCCACAATTTGCGCGCGCTACACAGTTCCGTTCCCGACGGCAACCACAACACCTTTCACATAAAATAACTAAGAACCCTAAGTGAAGGTCAGCAGTTTACATAACAGCAACCAAACATGTTAAATAAAACAGAACATTTGCGTATATTGACATTTATGCGAAAAATTATTCACACAGAAATTACAATTATATACTGTAAGTTTTGTTTCCTTCGAATTGAGACAAAGAATTTAAATGACAGATACACTACATTGCATAGAATCAAACCAAGATACCAAAGTTTTTACAAAGAAAGGAGTATACAATTTTGTGTTGTCGATTCAATCAAACACATTTACAGAAGCTCAACGATGTACAATTAAATAAAACAAATGGCAAAATAAATCAGTAGAGCATTAGAGCCATGGTGTTACAAGCTGTTGCTACAATGACTGAAGACACACTTATCAACATTTGGGAAGAACTCGGTTATAGACTTGATGTGTGCTGTGTGACAAATGGTGCTCGCATTGAACATTTGTGAGATTCTTGGCAAAACTGTTTGAATTGCTCTTTCATTTGACATATCATTTATAACCGTAAGTTTAATATAATAAATATTATAAAGAGTTAAAACGCCGATATTCATTTATAAACACCCTGTATTTTGTCGCGGGATCGTCTAGTCGTACCTAAAGCTTTGCGGAGATGCTGAACAAACTCCATTGGCAGACGCTACAAGATTGGCGTTGCGCATAATGCGGAGCGTTACTATATAAATTTCGATTGAGTACGTTCCGGGAAGAATCGATCAGCATATTACTTCCTCCCACATACGCCTCGCGAAATGACCTCAACGACAAAATTCGAGAAATAAGTTCATATGAATGTTTACCGGCAGTCAATCTTCCCATGCGCCATTCGCGAATGGAACAGGAATGAGGGAAAAAAGGAAAACATAGTTGTGCCAGAAGTATCCTCCATCAGACAGCGTAAGGTGGCTTGCTGAATATAAAGGGTGAACCAGGACTCCACTGATAGACTTTCAGAGGTTTTTCAGCTTTACCTTGTAAGTATTTTGGTATAAAGGACCTTCGGTCTCTGGTGGCTCCTTGCACAGTGTGAGTGTAATAATCAAAGAGTCACTCTGGAGACTTCGGTTGCACCTGGGGTGAGTGTGGTGGTCGATGTGAAGATCCTGTTATACGTTTAAGCCCACCGCTAATGTTGAATCTGGCTCAAATAATCTTCCAAGCAGCTTCGTTGTCTGTCTCACCGGATTTGAATTTCTTGCCGACTGCGATGTTTTCCATTAGGCTATACTTTCGATAAAAACTTAGATTATCGCAAGTACACGGTGAGTTATCTGCCCTACCAATATCGTTTTATGCAACCCACAATTCTATACCCGGGCGTTCAAAAACCATGCGCAAGATTTTAATATTCTCTTGCTCGCTACGCGTAAAATATTAGTCCTACGGAAAAAATAAACAGGACATTTTTATACGAAATTTAATGTAGGTCAGAAATTCTAGTATGTTATTCATGGCACTCCATCCTACCACTTAAATAAAATTTGCGACTGCTGGAATTATTTCCTAGATTCGACCCTCCTTGTTCTTCAGTAACCCGCCTTATTACGCTACCTGCTTAGTCGTGCACTTACAGATTGCAAAACTGACGTTTTTTTTTGTAAATTTAACCTGACAGTTTTATGAAATTTAACAGCGTAAAATAAACAGTTACATCGTTATATTAGTCAGGCCTTTGGCCTGCAAAACTAATGTGCTTTTAAGAGTTATGTTTGCATTGAATTGTCAGCGTAATTAGTTTATCGTAACGTTTATTAAAGTCGTTATTCTTTCATTATTCTCACGGGCACCCTTAAATTATTAAATAATTAAATACCCGACAATTCTGGTGCAGCAATAACCTGGTCAACAGAGACCAAAAAAAGGTTGAATATCCGGAATAATTGGTGTAGGTGAAGTGAAGCAATAAGAAGTATTAGCAAAGAGAACAGCGAGAAAACTTCAGGATTGATCGTCACGAAGTAGATGAAGTTAAGGAAATCTACTACCTAGGCAGCAAAATAACCAATGGTGGACGGTGCAAAAGCAGACTAGCACTGGCAAAAAGCCGTTCCTGGGAAAGAGAAGTCTACTAGTATCAAACATAGGCCTTAATTTGAGGAAGAAATTTCTGAGGATGTACAGCATTGTATGGTAGTGAAATATGGACTATGGGAGAACCGGAACAGAAGAGAAGTATCTGAAATGTGGCGCTACAGACGAATGTTGAAAATTAGGTGGACTGATAAAGTAAGTAACGCGGAGGTTCTGCGCAGAATCACAGAGTAATGGAATATGTGGAAAACACTGACAAGGAGAAGGGAGAGGATGACAGTAGATCTGTTAAACATCAGGGAATGACTTCCATGGTACTAGAGGGAGCTATAAAGGGAAAAATTTGTAGAGGAGGACAGAGGTTGGAATACATGCAGCAAATAAATGAGGACGTAGGTTGCAAGTGCTGAGGTGAAGAGGTTGGCACAGTAGAGGAATTCGTGGCGGGCAGCATCAAACCAGTCAGGAGACGGATGACTCAAAAAAAGAAAAAATGGCGAAAAAGTGCCACGAACAACATACTAGACATACTAAATTGTGAAGGATGAGTGTGGGGTTGGATGTGCATTTGAAGGCCATTTTTGTACATTTTTCTTGACTAGCTCCAAACCGTAGCCTCCAGCGGAAACGCATCCCAACACAATTTAGCTACATTAAATTTCCTAAAAAGAAGGTCTGTTAATTCGAGCACTCAAGGGAGAATACAAAAATCTTTCGCATGGTTTCTCATGTTTAGAAATAAAATTGCAGGTTGCATGAAACGACATCGCATTCAGACGAATCCCCTCGTATATTACTGCTGTCAAATACTGGACTCGTCCAGCTCCCTGCACCAGTATTACGAGAGCTCCACTGATTTTTAGGGAAACATAGGTAGTACCAACGAGGTGCCCTCAAATGGTGAAAAAGACTCATTTCTATGAATAACACCAAGAAGCATCCTAGGAGCGAAAAATAACTACGCTGAAGCGCCAAAGATGGTACAGCCATATACACACCTGGAAATTGAAATAAGAACACCGTGAATTCATTGTCCCAGGAAGGGGAAACTTTATTGTCACATTCCTGGGGTCAGATACATCACATGATCACACTGACAGAACCACAGGCACATAGACACAGGCAACAGAGCATGCACAATGTCGGCACTAGTACAGTGTATATCCACCTTTCGCAGCAATACAGGCTGCTACTCTCCCATGGAGACGATCGTAGAGATGCTGGATGTAGTCCTGTGGAACGGCTTGCCATGCCATTTCCACCTGGCGCCTCAGTTGGACCAGCGTTCGTGCTGGACGTGCAGACCGCGTGAGACGACGCTTCATACAGTCCCAAACATGCTCAATGGGGGACAGATCCGGAGATCTTGCTGGCCAGGGTAGTTGACTTACACCTTCTAGAGCACGTTGGGTGGCACGGGATACATGCGGACGTGCATTGTCCTGTTGGAACAGCAAGTTCCCTTGCCGGTCTAGGAATGGTAGAACGATGGGTTCGATGACGGTTTGGATGTACCGTGCACTATTCAGTGTCCCCTCGACGATCACCAGTGGTGTACGGCCAGTGTAGGAGATCGCTCCCCACACCATGATGCCGGGTGTTGGCCCTGTGTGCCTCGGTCGTATGCAGTCCTGATTGTGGCGCTCACCTGCACGGCGCCAGACACGCATACGACCATCATTGGCACCAAGGCAGAAGCGACTCTCATCGCTGAAGACGACACGTCTCCATTCGTCCCTCCATTCACGCCTGTCGCGACACCACTGGAGGCGGGCTGCACGATGTTGGGGCGTGAGCGGAAGACGGCCTAACGGTGTGCGGGACCGTAGCCCAGCTTCATGGAGACGGTTGCGAATGGTCCTCGCCGATACCCCAGGAGCAACAGTGTCCCTAATTTGCTGGGAAGTGGCGGTGCGGTCCCCTACGGCACTGCGTAGGATCCTACGGTCTTGGCGTGCATCCGTGCGTCGCTGCGGTCCGGTCCCAGGTCGACGGGCACGTGCACCTTCCGCCGACCACTGGCGACAACATCGATGTACTGTGGAGACCTCACGCCCCACGTGTTGAGCAATTCGGCGGTACGTCCACCCGGCCTCCCGCATGCCCACTATACGCCCTCGCTCAAAGTCCGTCAACTGCACATACGGTTCACGTCCACGCTGTCGCGGCATGCTACCAGTGTTAAAGACTGCGATGGAGCTCTGTATGCCACGGCAAACTGGCTGACACTGACGGCGGCGGTGCACAAATGCTGCGCAGCTAGCGCCATTCGACGGCCAACACCGCGGTTCCTGGTGAGTCCGCTGTGCCGTGCGTGTGATCATTGCTTGTACAGCCCTCTCGCAGTGTCCGGAGCAAGTATGGTGGGTCTGACACACCGGTGTCAATGTGTTCTTTTTTCCATTTCCAGGAGTGTATATTCAAATACGGAGATATGTAAACAGGCAGCCAAGTATCTGGCACAATTGTTACATCGGTTACTGCTGCTACAACGGCAGGTTATCAAGATTTAAGTGAGATTGAAAGTGGTGTTATAGTTCCCGCACGAGCGATGGGAGACGGCGTCTCCGAGGTAGCAATGAAGTGGGCATTTTCCTGTACGACGATTTCACGGGCGTACCGAGGATATCAGGAGACCGGTAAAACATCAAATTTCCGACATCGCTGCGGTAGCAAAAACATCTTGCAAGAACGGGACCAACGACGACTGAATAGAATCGTTCTACGTGACAGAAGTGCAACCCTTCCACAAATTGCTGCAGATTTCAATGCAGGGCCATCAACAAGTGTCAGCGTGCGAACAATTCAACGAAACATCACCGATACAGGCTTTCGGAGCCGAAGGCTCACTCGTGTACCCTTGATGACTGCACAACAAAATGCTCTACGCTTCGCCTGGACCCGTCAACACCGATACTGGACTGTCGATGACTGGAAACATGTTGCCTGGTCGGACGAGTCTCGTTTCAAATTGTACCGAGCAGATGGACGTGTACAGGTATGGGGAACTCTCCATGAATGCCTGGGTCGGTAGGGGAATGTTCAAGCCGTTGGAGGTTCTGTAACTGTATGGGGCGTGGAGTCTTATGGGACCCCTGATACGTCCAGATACGACTCGGACAAGTGACACGTAAGCATTCTGCCTGGTCACCTGCATCCATTCATGTCCATTGAGCATTGAGACAGGCTTGGGCAGCTCCAGCTGACAATGCGACTACCCCCCCCCCCCCCTCCCTCCAAAAAGAAAAAAAAATCTACAGAGTGGCTCTAGGAACACTCTTCTGAGTTTAAACACTTCCATTGGCCACCAAACTACCCAGACATGAACGTTATTGAGCATACCTGAGATGCTTTGCAACGCAACGTGCTGTTCAGAAGAGATCTCTACTCCCTCTTACTCTTACGGATTTGCGGACAGCTCTGCAAGACTGCATGAACGGTTGCTACCAGCTAGGTGGAGATTACGTCACAGTGAGGCGTACACATTCTTAGATTGAAACAGCAACCGTGGCATCCAGCGTTAGGTCGAGTCTGTTGCTTCTCGATTTGTGACCAGAGAATGTGATCTAAAGGTGCACAGTCAGCCATTCACGAAGTTTGTCAGGCGCCTAGGTGTCTTCAGACGCCTCGTCGGTACTGCTGGGTCTTCCAATGAGTCTCCAGTTGTCGAAGGCAGAGGGTCTGTGCAACGACTCTTCAGGCGGTCAAATGGACAGTAGTTCCTTGTTACTGGTGCTCAGCAGTATTATGAATACCATTTAAAAAATTATTTGTGCTTCATGTCTATACTGTTTACGGTTTAAATAACAAACTATATTGAATATGAGAGAACTGTCCTTGGAGACCAATACATCAATTGCTTTCCCAAAGCATCAGTCAGGGGGAAACTTGTCTTTGCCAATGGTTTTGTGACGTTAAGAAAAAATATGGACAAATTATTGCTATTTTCTGTTAGCAAATGTATTTATTGCGAAGTGACATAACGTGGAATGTTCTAAGATTTTTGTCACTGATAAGAATAAATTCAATAGAGCAACATGAATGAAGAACCATGATTAGCTACAGCACCGCCGCCGCATAAAATCGTCATTCCGAGACCACCATCCAAAATAAAAAATTATTTAGATGTGTATAAGTGCATGAACCAGTCGTTAATACATCTGTGAACTGCAATGTTCATATCTAAAGATAACATCATTGGCCTAAGTCACGTAACCTATGTTCGGGGCCTTCTCCCGATCTCAAAAGTCTCTGAGTGTCCACAAAAGTGAATTTAATTCCCTGTTTTTTGGTAACATTAACAATTCTAGTATTAAGAGACACAAATGAAACTGCTGCACAAAATGGTTTCATACTGGTGTAAAATTAACTTTACATAATTTAGTGTTGATATACTGTCTCTCAAAAGGTGCTTTTACACAAAAGTACCAAAGAAACTGGTGCACCTACCTAATATCGTGTAGGGGCCCTGTGAGCAAGCAGAAGTGCCGCAGCACGACGTGGCGTGAACTCGACTAATGTCTGAAGTAGTGCTGGAGACAACTAACACCATGAATCCTGCAGGGCTGTCCATAAATCCGTAAGAGTACGAGGTAGTGAAGACCTCTTCTGAACAGCACGTTGCAAGGCATCCCAGATATGCTCAATAATGTTCATGTCTGGGGAGTTTGGTGGACAGCGGACGTATTTAAACTCAGAAGAGTATTCCTGCATCAATTCTTGACGTGTCGTGTGTCGCATGATCCTGCTGGAATTGCCTAAGTCCGTCGGAATGCACAATGGACATGAATGGATGCAGGTAATCAGACAGGATCATTACGTACGTGTCACATGTCAGAGTCAGTATCTAGACGTATCAGAGTCCCATATCACTCCAACTGCACACGTCCGACACTATTACAGAGCCTCCACCACCTTGAACAGTCACCTGATGACATACAGTGTCCATACCCGTACACGCCCTTCCGCTCCATAGAACATGAAACGAGAATCGTCCGACGAAGCAACATGTTTCCAGTCATCAACAGCCCAATGTCGGTGCAGACGGGCCCAGGGCAGGCGTAATGCTTTGTGTAGTGCAGTCACCAAAGGTACACGAGTGGGCCTTCGGCTCCGAAAGCCCGTATCGACAATGCTCGGATTCAATGGTTCACACACTGACACTTTTGATGGCCCAGCATTGAAATCTGCAGCAATTTGTGGAGGGGTTGCACTTCTGTCTCGTTGAGGGGTTGGGTTGTTTGGGGAAGGAGACCAGACATCAAGGTCATCTGTCTCAACGGATTAGGGAAGGACGGGGAAGGAAGCCGGCCGTGCTCTTTCAAAGGAACCATCCCGGCATCTGCCTGGAGCGATTTAGGGAAATCACGGAAAACCTAAATCAGGATGGCCGGACCCGGGATTGAACCGTGGTCCTCTCGAATGCGAGTCCAGTGTGCCAGTCACTGCGCCACCTCGCTCGGTGACTCGTTGAACGAGACTCGTGAAATGATCGTATGGGAAAGTCCCCTATTCATAGCTACCGCGGAGATGCTGTGTCGCATCGCTCGTGTGATGACTAGATCACCACGTTCAAACTCACTTAAATCTTAATCACCTGCCATTGTAGCTGCAGTAACCGATATAACAATAGCGCCGTACACTTGTTGTCTTATATAGTCGTTGTCAACCGCAGCGCCGTATTCTGCCTGTTTACATATCTTTGTATTAAAATGCGCATGCCTATACCAGTTTCTTTGACGCTTCAGTGTAAAAGCGCCGTTGGATACTATAACAGTTCTACAATCTGCATAGAAATTGTTTTGATCAGTGATTAATTTTCATTAGAGACTTAGTTTGTTTATTAAGCTGGCCAGTAGGTAAACATTATAACGTGGAAAGCTTTCTTATTTTGTTCACGCTTAACACTAGCGAATGACTGATTTTGCTAAAACGTCGTCGGCTGATTCAAGTGTTAAGCGTATATATTTTGCTCCTGAATTCTGAACGTAAAGAAAGAAAAAGATTAACAATAACTCTGAAATTACATGTCCAATTTGGACTAGCGACCGCACATACTGTGCCTATTGACTTATGAACCTGAGAGGTTCCAATACCGTGTACAGATTTATCTCTCTTTCTATTCGGAAACGAATTTAAGTTTTTAGACACGCGATCACGGTCATTTAATTCTGTAAAAAGAATAACACTAACTAATTTGCCTCTGGCCAAAGGGAAAGGGGTGTTATATAGCCACAGAAAAAAAGAAAAAAAAACAAAAGACAAGAGGACCCCTTGCAGGAAAAGCAACTGGAGCGCATTCGAGGAAGTTTACGTTTGGTCAATATGCAGTAATTACCCTTGAATTAAATGTAGATGGTACCTCATTAAACTGCACAACGAACAAAAAATTTCTAAGAACGAATGTGATTATCGGCTGAAGTGGCACGAACACACATAGGAGCTTGCTGGTTGTTCTATTACAGCGAGATGCATGTGGAAACGGGATTGATTATCCAATATACCAAATAACGACCATGAGGTTATAAACTGAAATCCTAGAGTGACAAGATACAGCTTTATAGTAGACCTTGTATTGACTTTCACTGTTAATTATATCCTATCTTTCTTCTATATTCGTTTTCCTTTGTAAATATTTATTGTCTATTTTTGTTCTTCTGACATGCTCTACATCCTGGAGGATCTCCTCGATATCGATATAGTGGAACGCAAAGTATTTCTAATCTAATCTAATCTGATCTAATCTACATGCATATTCCTGTGCCCCCGTGTATTTTATAGAGCACCTTAGTGAAATGATTTAGACATCTCTTACCATCACTATTTCTCATACACTGACGGAAAAAAATCGGAACACCAAGAACGAGTTGTGCGACATAAACAGAAGTTGGTCGGCATGTTTCTGCATCTGAAAAATGGCTTCTGTTCAAAGTTAATGGCAGTTACATGAGAGTGGCGCTAGCAGCGCCACTATGATGATGAAAATCGGGTTTACTTTAAATACACGCTACAACGGACGTGAGGGTTAGTTTCCGTTGAGATCGGACGTACTGAGTTAATGCTCGTCCCGAACACCTCTAAGACGACGAAGCCACCATTACCAACAGCTCAATGAGTTTGAACGATGCCGTGTAGTAGAGCTATGAGGAGTTGGATGTTGCTACCGCGATGTTGCAGAAAGGCTTGGTAGGAATGTAGCATGATTATTGGCAGTGGTGCTGACGAGAATGTACGGTCGCAAGAAGACCGCGTTCCGGACGGCCACGTGGCACTACCGAGAGTGAAGACCAGTGTGTTCAGCGTATGACTCTGGAGCATCGTACTGCTTCTGCAGCAGCAGTGTGAGTAGCAATTGGCACCACAGTGACACAACGAACTGTTACAAAACCTGTTATTACAAAGACAGCCCCGAGGCAGACGCCCTGTAGTGTGCATCCCATTGACCCCAGACCATCACCATTCGCGACTTCAGTGGTGTCAAGCTAGAGGTCACAGGAGGACTGGGTGGAGATGTGTTGTGTTTCCTGATGAAAGCTGGTTCTGCCTCGGTGCCAGTGATGGCCGTGTGTTGGTTAGAAGGACGCCAGCTGAGGGCCAGCTACCAACCTATCCGCATGCTACACTCACTGGACCTAACCCTGGAGTTATGGTCTGTAGTGCGATTTCGTGTGACAGTAGGAGCACTTTCGTGACTATCCCAAGCATGCTGATCGCAAATTCGTGCGTCAGTCTAGTGATTCGAACTGCTATGCTTGCGTTCATGAACAGCATTCCAGGGGGTGTTCTTCAAGAGGATAACGCACACCCAACATGCTCTACAGAGTGTCGACATGTTGCCTTGGTCTACTGTATCTCCGTATCTGTCTCCAATTGAGCACATATGGAACGTCTTCAGACGACAATTCCAACATCATTCACAACCAGCGTCAATCCTCCCTGTGCCCACGGACCGAGCGCAGTAGGCATGGAACTCCATCCCAAATACTGACATCCGGGACCTGCAGGACACAATTCGTGCACGTTTCCATGCTGTGTAGTGTTATAAAAAATAAGGTGTTCAAGATATAATGAAATTTTGTGTGTAACTTGACAACAGAATCAGAGATTGGTTGTATTGTCTTATCGTAACAGGTCACTGTAATGATTATTTCACATGATAAATATTTTTTAGATACCTGACATTCTTTTGCCATAGAGCAGCAGATTAATTTATTTGATATTGGAAGGAAGCAATATTATCATTTCCGTGCGGTGTCATGACTGCGATGCAGTCATACCCGAATCGACACTAAGGTTGGTTCAAATGGCTCTGAGCACTATGGGACTTGACTTCTAAGGTCATCAGTCCCCTAGAACTTAGAACTACTTAAACCTAACCTAAGTAGATCACACAAATCCATGCACGGGGCAGGATTCGAACCTGCAACCGTACCGGTCGCGCGGTTCCAGACTGTAGCGCCTAGAACCGCTCGGCCACCCCGGCCGGCCGACACTAAGGGACCACAAAATTTACTGACTTTAAAAGTAAAACAACACAACAGAATTACAAAATTTTGTAATTTCCGCTCGTATGTGAAGTATGTTAGCGGCAAGAAACGATCAATGCCTTCTCTGCGCAATAACAATGGAGATACTATCGAAGACAGTGTTGCCAAAGCAGATTTACTAAACACAGCCTTCCGAAATGCCTTCACAAAAGAAGACGAAGTAAATATTCCAGAATTCGAATCGAGAACAGCTGCCAACATGAATAACGTAGAAGTAAATATCTTCGCAGTAGTGAAGCAACTCAAATCACTCAATAAAAGCAAGTATTCTGGTCCAGACTGTATACCAATTAGGTTCCTTTCGGAGTATGCTGATGTATTAGCTCCATACTTATCATATACAAACGTTCGCTCGAAGAAACATCCGTACCCAAAGACTGGAAAGTTGCACAGGTCACACCAATATTCAAGAAAGGATGTAGGAGTAATCCACTAAATTACAGGCCCATATCGTTAACGTCGATATGCAGCAGGTTTCTAGAACATATATTGTGTTCGAAAATTTTGAATTACCTCGAAGAAAACGGTCTATTGACACACAGTCAACAAGGGTTTAGAAAACATCGTTCCTGTGAAACACAACTAGCTCTTTACTCACATAAGTGCTGAGTGCTATTGACAAGGTATTTCAGATCGATTCCGTATTCCTGGATTTCCGGAAGGCTTTTGACACTGTACCACACAAGCGGCTCGTAGTAAAATTGCGTGCTTATGCAATATCGTCTCAATTATGTGACTGGACTTGGGATTTCCTGTCAAAGAGGTCACAGTTCGTAGTAATTGAAGGAAAGTCATCGAGTAAAACAGAAGTGATTTTTGGCGTTCCCCAAGGTAGTGTTATAGGCCCTTTGCTGTTCCTTATCTATATAAACGATTTTGGAGACAATCTGAGCAGCCGTCTTTGGTTTTTTGCAGATGACGCTGCCGTTTATCGACTAATAAAGTCATCAGAAGATCAAAACAAACTGCAAAACGATTTAGAAAAAAATATCTGAATGGTGCGAAAAGTGGCAGTTGACCCTAAATAACGAAAAGTGTGAGGTCGTCCACATGAGTGCTAAAAGGAACTCGTTAAATTTCGGTTACACGATAAATTAGTCTAATCTAAAAGCCGTAAATTCAACTAAATACCTCGGTATTACAATTACGAACAACTTAAATTGGAAAGAAGACATAGAAAATGTTGTGGGGAAGGCTAACCAAAGGGTGCGTTTTATTGGCAGGACACTTAGAAAATGTAACAGATCTATTAAGGAAACTGCCTACACTACGCTTGTCCGTCCTCTTTTAGAATACTGCTGCGCGGTGTGGGATCCTTACCAGGTAGGACTGACGGAGTACATCGAAAAAGTTCAAAGAAAGGCAGCACGTTTTGTATTATCGCCAGATGTGGGAGAGAGTGTCACAGAAATGATACAGGATTTGGGTTGGAAATCATTAAAAGAAAGGCGTTTTTCGTTGCGGCGGAATCCTCTCACGAAATTCCAATCAACAACTTTCTCCTCCGAATGCGAAAATATTTTGTTGACACCGACCTACATAGGGCGGAACGATCACCACCATAAAATAAGGGAAATCAGAACTCGTACTGAAAGATATAGGTGATAATTCTTTCCGCGCGCTATACGAGATTGGAATAATAGAGAATTGTGAAGGTGGTTCGATAACCCTATGCCAGGCACTTAAATGTGATTTGCAGAGTATCCATGTAGATGTAGATGTACAGTCGTGGACAAAACGAGCGAGACCCCTCGCCTTTTCGTTATGCTGATCCGCACGGCTTTAAAGTCTGCTACACAGCATAACATGCAAGGCAACGAAGTGCTACCAACATACTATGCACAGGCGTGAAATTGACAAAATTTCTGAACTTTGTTAGGCTGTTTTCAATAATTTGTAAGACTCTATTAACGCTGATTAGTGTGTTACATACAACACGTAAATATAAGACAGAACTAAAAGAAGAAACGCTAATTGGTATGAACTGTACCAATAAAAATGAATTTCAACTTATCGAGATAACATAACTGTTTTAGTAAGACAAAGAGCCCCAGATCGTTACGAATTAGCAAAATATTATCCGCATTCGGCCGCGAAACGGTCTTTGTCAACGTTCAGACCAGTCATACTGGATTACCGTTGCCGACCTACCACGAAAGTGTGCAAATTTAGCAATGCGTGAAGATTCATAACGAAATTCATTTAAAAATCATTCAGTGCCACACTTAAGTCAATTCCATTATTGACAGAAGCGGAAAAAGTAGGCAGTAACATGTATGAAATTCTACAAGAGTGTCATATTGATATTCACAGGGCGCCAGTACAGAATAAAGGTAGCGATAAAACGTATTGGGGGCGCGAGAATTTCTTAAAATTGCTTTACTGATATTCTACCTGCCTCCATCGAGATTAGAACCGAAAACAAACCAGACCTTCCTTTCACTATGCTAGCAAAAAAATGGTTCTGAGCACTATGGGACTTAACTTCTGAGGTCATCAGTCCCCTAGAACTTAGAACTACTTAAACCTAACTAACCTAAGGACATCACACACATCCATGCCCGAGGCAGGATTCGAACCTGCGACCGTAGCGGTCGCGCGGTTCCAGACTGAAGCGCCTCACTATGCTAGCAGACAACCCAGGGAAACATCCCTCTATTATTACCCTAGACATGAATAAGCCGGCAATTTCGCAATCAAAATGGTAAAATGATCTGCAGATTCTGTTGCATAGAGCTTTCTGAGCTCAAAAACATGAATTTTCTTCCTTTATGTCACCGCTTATGTGACAATCATTCGGGATGTTTATCGAAATAACAAAATACTGTCATTAGAGGGTAAATTTAGTAGGATAATTCTGCACCACCTCAGGAAATAAACGGCTACATAGATGCCAAACATATTCTACACTGTTTCGAATTCTCCACTAGACTCGCCACAGCCAGAAAACGTTCATTAGCCTAAGTGTTTCTTAAGCTAGCTAGCAATGGGAATGTTCGCACTTCTAAACCGCGGTAGCATTAATACTGGGATGTGAATTACCACGTGTATAGGCAAATGGATTCTATTTGCATTCCTGTAAACGTGATTTGGATCGATATCGTAGCTACGATTAATATGCTGATGTATCGACTGCAACTAGAACGTTTCGAATAAAGAGTAGGGGGTGTTATTTATGCGGCCCTCATCTTCAGTAGCTGTCATAGCTGTTTTCGTTGTTAGGATTTCGTCACCTAAACCGGTAATAACGGAACCCTACAAGTCTCACTTTCTTGACCGTCTATAGGGTCTACCCAACCTTTAAAACCCGTTTACCTCCTGAACGGGTGGACGTAATAAGCGGAAATGTATAGCACTTCTTGCGGTAACCGGCCCTTGGTGGTGTAAAAAAGTAGCTTCTATGTCAACGCAATCGAAAGATACAGCCGTTTATGTAAAGAAAATTTACGTGAAAGGTCAAAAAATGGCTTCAAGAACTATGCGACCAAACTGCTTATGTCATCAGCTCCTAGACCTAGAACTACTTAAACCTAGCTAGCCTAAGGACATCACAGACATCTATGCCCGAGGTAGGATTCCAGCCTGCGACTGAAGTAGCCGTGCGTTTCGTGACTGAAGCGCCTGGAACCGCTCGGCCACAGCACCCGGCGGAACCCTATTCACCTCGTGTATAATGATAATATATACTGACTAGTGAGGATAAACTGTATTCGCCAGCAACTCAGATCGTTTGATCACGGAACTTTTACGAAGCTATGATTCTTGAGTTTCTCCCGGCGTATTTGATAATCAAAATATCCACGGGTGTGCTGCCGGTCAATAGTGTCCAACGGGCACAATATTTCGGCGATCATACATGTCGCCATCATCATATTGACCGGCAGCACACCCGTGGATATTTTGATTGTCAAATACGCCGGGAGAAACTCAAGAAGCACCTTTACGGGGAGGAGATGTATCGCAGCATGAAGAAATTTGAAAAGTTGCGCCACCATAGATGTCGTTTGCTAAGTACTCTTGCCTTTCTAAAGAGATGTCGTTCCGAGAATGTTGTTCCAAATTTTGCTAAGGTTATGCATCACATCGATTCTGCAGCAGCTAAGAGAATCAAGAAACGAGCCAACCTCGCATTGGTACGTGAAAGAGTGCAATTCACCCGCCGTAGCCTTGAGTTTATCTCACAGGAATTACTCAAACTACATTTGCAACTGGCTAGTAAGTTCACTTCTTGTTCCTGGGATTGGATTGATGGTGTCACCTGGGTGTCAGCTGATTCCGCCCATAGGAAGGCTACGGGACGTCAAACAGCTAAGTTCTCACGTCTCCTTGACAAACCATCTCTGCAGGTTCCGTGCAAGACTGTCATCAATTTGAGTGGCATGGTGTTGAGTGATGATGCGGTCTCGGTTTTGCTGAAAGCTCTCAACTTCGCTCCCACGCCCAAGTTCACTCCGGTCGCAGAAATTGTTAGTGCTGTTGAACAGGTTGCAGCTCGACTTCCGCCAGAATCAGCCGAGGAAATACGTCGTGAAACTTGTCGTGCGTTGACGAAATCCAAGCCGATGAAGTCAAATATCAGCAGTAAAGAGAGGGCGGCCATTCGTGATCTGAGGGAGCGCTCTGAAATTGTTGTCTTACCGGCTGACAAAGGCAATGCTACAGTTGTTGTCTCCCATAAGGACTACAGTGATAAGATGCAGAGCCTGCTAAATGACGATTCCTACCGGAAGATCAGCGTTGACCCTACAAAGAAGGTGGAGAACAAGACGAGGGTGCTTCTCAGGGACGCAGATTTACCGGAGGGTGATGCTAAGAAATTGTTACCCCAAGGTCCGGTACCGCCTAGACTATATGGACTCTCGAAGGTTCACAAAGAGGGGGTACCATTACGCCCCATTGTCAGCAACATCAGGGCACCTACATTTTTGTTGGCCAAATACCTGACGGGAATATTAAGTTCTTATGTGGGTAAATGCCCTCATCACATCCGTAATTCCGTGGATTTTGTTAAACGCCTTGGTGGCTTCAGGTTTGATGAGTCAGATATCATGGTGAGTTTTTACGTCGTTTCCTTGTTTACAAGGGTACCCCTGCGAGAGTCACTAGAATTGATTAGTCAGAAGTTTGACGAGAAGACCACTGATCTCTTAGGCATGTCTTGACTTCCACATATTTTCTTTTTAATGGAGAATACTACAAACAAACGGAGGGAGTCGCCATGGGTAGCCCACTCTCACCGGTGGTAGCGAATTTGTACATGGAGAACTTCGAGGAGGAAGCCCTGTCGTCATCCGTGTGGAAACCTACTTGCTTTTTCCGTTGCGTGGACGACACGTTCGTCATCTGGCCACATGGTATGGATAAACTCCTTGACTTCCTTACACGTCTAAACTCCATACACCCCAACATCAAATTCACTATGGAGACTGAAACGGAGGGTAAATTACCTTTCCTTGACGTCTTGGTCAAGAGAAGGGCTGACGGCACCCTAGGTCATGGGGTGTATCGGAAGACAACGCACACTGATCTGTATTTGCACGCAGACAGCTGCCACCACCCTTCACAGAGGAATGGGGTACCTGGAGACTGAAACGGAGGGTAAATTACCTTTCCTTGACGTCTTGGTCAAGAGAAGGGCTGACGGCACCCTAGGTCATGGGGTGTATCGGAAGACAACGCACACTGATCTGTATTTGCACGCAGACAGCTGCCACCACCCTTCACAGAGGAATGGGGTACTTAAAACTCTAGTACATAGGGCGCGCACTATCTCTGACGCAGAGAGTCTACCCCAGGAATTGGAACATCTGAGAACTGTATTTCGAAAAAATGGGTACTCAGAGTGGCAGATTCAACGTGCTCTCCGCCCAACCACTTCAGCACAACCTGTTGAGATGGATGAAGTCACGAGGGAGGAGGTAGGCACTGCATTTATTCCATACACAGGCGCACTCTCGGGGAAAATCGCCCGCATTCTGAAGAAACACCGGGTCGGAACTGTGTTTTGTCCTTCAAATAAAACTCGTGCACTGTTGGGGAGCGCCAAAGATGACCTCGGTTTGAGGAAGGCCGGCGTGTACCAGATTCCGTGTCAATGTGGCAAGTCGTATATTGGTCAGACGATGCGTACCGTCGAGGATCGATGCCGTGAACACCAGAGGCACACTCGACTGATGTATCCGAGCAAGTCGGCGGTCGCTGAACATTGCTTGTCGGAAAATCACGCCATGGAGTATCACCGCACGAGGATTCTGGTACAGACGTCGAGATACTGGGACAGCGTTGTTAGAGAGGCCATCGAAATTCGCACCAATGACGACCTCGTAAACCGTGACTGTGGCTATAATCTTAGCAAGGCTTGGGAACCAGCGATTGGGTTAATCAAGAGTAAATCGAGCAAACGTATAGTTGTGACGACCACGGCGGACAGAGCCGTCGCATTCTGTTCCACCGCGCGACCGTGGCGCGGGGCGCGGACGGCGGAGGGAGCGCGCCGCGGGCGGAGGGTATTTAAATCGGCCGCCGCCGCGACCGAACCCAATTCCCTCTGAGCAGCCATAGCGTACGGATCTCCATGCCGGCACGTTCACAGGAGCTCAGTCCGTCAGTTCACCTGATGATGGCGACATGTATGATCGCCGAAATATTGTGCCCGTTGGACACTATTGACCGGCAGCACACCCGTGGATATTTTGATTTACGAAGCTACATTCAAACTTTGTTCTAAGTCGTCTGCAATATTCATTTATAAACACCCTAGGAACGTCGTATGCGATATCCACTTCTGAAGACGCTGGCAGACATTGCAGTACCATAACAAGTAGGTAAGAATTTATTGTTATTGATCCATGCATCACACTTTATTTCAACATCAATTTAACGCGCCTAGGTGTTCGTATATGGCTGAAACTAATGATCAAAAAGTAAATAAACAGCAAACAACTTCGATGTTCAAATGAAATGAAAGTCACTTGTCGCAATTACAACATAATTTCGTTGTTACATCTACATGACTACATCAACAAGATTTCTTTGCAATCCAGACTTACGTGCCTGGCAGAAGGTTCGGACTATTTCTCTACCGTCCCACTCATTAACAGTGTGCGGGAAAAAGGACCACTTAAATCTTTTCTTGCGAGCCTGGAATTACATTATTACTATGGTTTCTTCCTGTGTAAGTTCCCGAGGAAATAATGTTTTGGCATTCAGAAGAGATGTTGGTGATTGAAATTTCGTGAAAAGATCTCGCAGCAACGAAAAACGCTTTTGTTTTCATGAATGTTACCCCAACTCGATTATCAAATCTGGGACCCTCTCTCCCCTATTTCGTGACATTACAAATCGTGTTACCGTTCCTTGGACGTTTTTGCGTGCACAGTCAATCACGTCTGTCATGGATATTATAGCAGTGGACGGACAAACGTAGTGTAGGCAGTGTTTTCAGTTCGCCTGTTGCGTATTCTTAGTGTGCGGCCAATAAAACGCAGTCATTCGTTTGCCTTCCCCACAAAAGTATGTTTTCGATCGTTCCAGTTTGAGTTTTACTGGGTACTGAGATGAACTGACTGTGCTTCGACTTGTGTTTTGTCATGTAACCGAAAGTTAATTATTGTTATTGGACGCAGCTTTCGTGTTTAATGTATTCCTACACCACATATAACTGTTTCAAAGTATTAAATTGTTACTGATGTTACCAAGTTGCAGTGGTCATCTTAATTTGCCGTTTTTAAACAAAGGAAAATATTATAGCGAAATGTAGCAACTAAGAAGCGGAGTATCCAAATAAGCAAACATTACCGGTTTAAGTAGTTGCAGTAGGTCTACTACGAAGTAACGTAAATTAGGAGCAAAGTCCATTAGTAGATCGTTATCAGGAAAATCAGCCCTCATAATGCAAAGTGCCACTAAAAGAAAGAAAGTTTCCAAACGTGTCAATGCTGTCTACTGAATCCCAACGCACGCCACTTACGACGGGACACGCCAAGTGTCATACCCCGATCTTGCTGAAACTTCGCTCAGTGAAAGAGGGGACAAAATAAGCGAACACGTGCCTCGGCTTATCTGCTTACACTCTACCGCTTCTGAGAAAACGACGGTCAAAGTTTTCAATGCGCTGTTGCTCTTAGCGGGTAAGGATTCAACTGAAGCGGTGGGTCTACCATAGGAACTTAGGAACTTTGCGCTGCGAGTTCGAAACCCGGTTTTTCCTCCTCCCCCCCCCCCCCCCCTCACTCTCTGAATTATCTACGAATGTTTATTCCAAGTTGTCGTTATTCGTCAGTTAATTTACAGTGTAAAGAAATAAGTTAAAAAGGGAACACACAGTGCGTAGTGGGGCGATCACTCTGTTGTAGAAATAATTCAGAAGCCAAGTTCGCTTAAATACTGTTTACTGCATAACCGGTTTCAACACACTAAAGGTGCCATCATAGGATCTGAATGTAGATTAACATTTATAAACCATTTGGATATAATGATACATGAGGCAGACCAGATGATTTTAGTTCAGCTTGTCTCATTCGTTTATTATTTTTATAATCCATTAATTACACATAAAGTTAATTGGATAATAATGACAACATTATTTCAACATAAATTAGAAAAAAAACATTCGTAGATAATTCTGATAGAGAGGTAGGAAAAAATAATAATAAAAAAACCCAATATAGTCTCGAACACGGGACTCAAAGTTAAGAAGGAACGACGGCAGCCACTGAGCCACCGCTTCAATTGCGTTCTCAGCTGCAGAAGGTATCTACACTATAGCAAGAGCGCGTTGATAACTTTGACCGTCGTTTTCTCGGAAACGGTCGAGTGTCTGCACATAAGTCGAAACACATGTTCGCTTATTTTGTCCTCTCCTTCACTGAGCAAAGTTTCCGGACAATCAGCCTATGACATCTGGCGACTTCCCCTCGTTAGTCGAGTCGCTTCTTACGCCTGGCGAGAATTATGTATGCCTCAGAGTAAACTGCGCCACTTGGAAACACGGCGAGCGAGGATAAACACGTTTTCCTTCTTATAAGGCAACCTTCTACAGCTAAAATTCACGAAGTGTTCTTCAGGTTGCCTCAGATATTTCAGAAATGTTTCTTGCGTTAGGCCTGCCTCGTATGCAAAACGTAAACATTTCATTTCATGTAATATTTATCAGGATAAGACATGACAAGAATGGACCAGTCCCTTCTGAGAAAAATTCTAAGTTGCTCCACTATGTAATGACACGGGTACGGGCTTGCGATCTCTCGTTTATGCCATCGATTTCCGTGTTACACATACTTGGCCACTGCGTTGTGGCTGCCATCGTGGAGGAGGCAGTCTGTTTCCTGCCAGCGCTGTTTCCGCAGCCAATATTAACCGCGACGAATCATTCAGTCAACGCTAAATGGCCCATCTGGCTGAGACAGACAAGGGCGCTATAATAGCACTCCATGCAGAGGGATCTTCAAATGGCTATATAGCAAGAACTATGGGTCTTCACAAGTCGACGGTAGCCAGGTGGATCAGACGAAAGGAAGAGAGTGGTAACCTGAATGGGAGGCCTCATGGCCGTCGCCGCAAAACAACAGCAGCTCAGGATCGGCAGATACGCCGTTTCAGTGAGAACCACCCATTTGTCAACACACGACAAATTCAGCAGACTTTGGGTCTCAATGTTAGCAGTAAGACCGTCACTCGTCGTCTAAGGGAAGGTGGACTGAGAACAAGAAGCGCTGCTGTGAAAGAGACATTGACTGTTTCCCACAGAGAAGCTCGCCTTGCTTTTGCTGCTGAAAATGTCGACAAACCTCTCCAGTTTTGGAGGCGAGTGATTTTCACGGACGAAAAAGTTTTCTCTACGGCATCAACCGGAAAAGTACTTGTTTACCGGCCTAAAGGTGCTAGGTATAATCGAAAATATATTACAGTTGCCGAAGGAGTGGCAGGGAGGCGGTAACGGCATGGGCATGGATATCGGCCGAAGGGTGTGGGCTCCTGTGGGAAGTGGAAGGAAGATTCGATGCGCGCAATTACATATCAATTCTGGAGAACGTGATGTTGCCTTTTGTGACAGTAAGTTTTGGCGATGATCAGATCATGTTCCAACAAGATCGCTCGCCTATTCATATGGCACGTGTGGTTAAGAGGTGGTTCGACGACCATAGTAATATTACTGTAATGGAATGGCCACCTAAAGGAGCTGACATGAATCCCATTGAGAATATTTGCGCAGAAATGGTCCGAGTAATACGAGAAACAGGGCAGTCACCGTCGACTCGCCGACAGCTTTCTGATGTGATTCATGACGCTTGGAATGAGTTACTTGAATCTCCTAGTTATGTCGCTCGAGTTGTGGGCTCAATGCCCAACAGACTTCGAGCTGTTGTGGAAGCCGAAGGAGGCTATTCGCGATACTAAGCAGATTCAGCGGAGGTGTTTTTTTTTTCAGCCCTTCACCAACTAGCTGCAACAGCTGTTTCAAGTTTCTTTATTTACAGACGTATATTTTACATAATTTCAAGGAAACGCAGTAAGTGGAATGTGGACAAACAAATTAATTCACAGCAAGATATGTAATATTTAATTTGACAAGAGAAGAAATACACACCTTGTATATTCATGCAGTCTCAAAAAATATCCAAAATATGCAAGAAGGGTACAAAATAATTCAGTACAAATGAAAAATATTGAGGAGAAGCTCGCCGATGAAGGCGTAATTGGAGACCAAAGGTTGGGCTAGAAGGAGAGGTAAGGAGGCCCGAAAAAGAAGAGAAAAATCAAATACCCAATAGACTTTGAGTCGTTGTCGCAGCAGAGGGCGGTTGGTATATGCGATTCGGAGCAACAGTAGAAGAACAGTTTTATTTACTGATTTTTGAGGCTTTATTTTGTGACGGCTAAACAGTGCTGCATCATGAGACTCACTATTTGTCCACATGTGGCTAAACATCAGAGATGTAAAAAATTTTGAGAGATACCGAAGTTCTCTGGAAGAGTAACGTGTTTTAGACAAGAAGATGATTTTTAGTTCATTTCATTTTAACCATTCACACTATGCTTTGACATTATAATCTTTGATTTCATTTTATTATCATGTATCTTTTCTTCAGTGAAAGTCAACGGTAGTAAGTTTCAAGATATGAAGAATAACCGGAAGGTTTTAATTTGTGGAATAGCGTATTTAACAGTTCATATTTTCAACAAATCTGTAGTTATTGGACATATTAAGAAGCAAGTCAAAAATGGCATTGTGGAAAGATCAGGTTGGTCTCTAAAGGGTAACGACGGTAAAATAGCAAATACGAAACTGTGGGTAACAATTATTGTTGATGGTGAGGAGCCATAATCGATATGCCACTTTTCTGTAATTGTATTTCTGAAGTTTATCGTCAGTCCTAGGACTGAAACCGATACTCTGTTTTACGTAAAGAATACAACCTTCAAAATTTATTTAGCAGCGCAGAATATTAAATCACAGTTTATAGATCAGGAACCTAATCCAACTGCCTTTAATTTTATTTTCATGGATGACATTGAGACAGTAAATAACAAGAGAAATAACAAAACTCTCAGAATCAATATAGATAATTCAGGTATCAAGTGGATTAAAAAGTTTGCTATAATAGCGAATAATTGCTTTTACTGACTCCTTCATGCCTACGTTTTCTGTCAGACAATGTTTGAAACTAGGACTAGCAAGGTAAAAAATTTTTCCACAAATTGTCAAATTGGAAGTCGGAGAGCCAGTTACATAAATTACGATGACAACAAACGTTTTTCAAGTAAACTGATCACAGGAGGCATCCAACACATTTATTGTGTGTTACATGCACAGTATGTAAACTGGCAACGCCACCAACACACAATACCACTAACAAGGGAACATCCCAATCGCACCCCCCTCAGATTTAGTTATAAGTTGGCAAAGTGGATAGGCCTTGAAAAACTGAACACAGATCAATCGAGAAAACAGGAAGAAGTTGTGTGGAACTATGAAAAAAATAAGCAAAATATACAAACTGAGTAGTCCATGCGCAAGATACGCAACAACAAGGACAGAGGGAGCTCAGGAGCGCCGTGATCCCGTGGTTAGCGTGAGCAGCTGCGGAACGAGAGGTCCTTGGTTCAAGTCTTCCCTAGAGTGAAAATTTGAATTTTTTCTTTTCAGACAATTATTATCTGTCCATCCGTCCGTCCGATGCGAGGTAACTGCGCCGTAGTATGATGACGCTACACCTAAACAAAAATCGAAACACATGACGTCAGTCGACTACAGCGCACGGAAGAGAGAGTATTCCTGCTAACGAGGCTCCCTGGCTGGCAGTTGACTGTTCGCTACTTTGGACGAGAGTGCATTAAATACGTGAGATGCATTCCGTGGGCAATATGAATCGAGCAAATAGAGCTCGCGACTTCAATAACAATGTCAATGAATATTTTCCGAACTGTAAGGCATCAGAAAGTTCCTTAAGGGGTCGAACGATTGTCGAACATTTGTGTGATTATTTCCTACATTTGTTGATAAACAGTACGTGTGGTGATGATTGTCTGAAAATAAAAAATTAAACGACTCACTCGAGGGAAGACTTGAACCAAGGATCTTTCACTCCGCAGCTGCTCACGCTAACCACGCGACCACGGCGCTCCCGAACTCAGACTATCCCTGCGCATGGACTACTCAGTTTCTATATTTTGCTTATTTTTTCATAGTTCCACACAACTTCTTCCTGTTTTCTCGACTGATCTGTGTTCAGTTTTTCAAGGCCTATCCACTGCGCCAACTTATAACTAAATCTGAGGAGGGTGCGATGGGGAGGTTCCCTTGTCAGCTATGAAACAACAGTAGCAAAACGGAGCATCCTCGTTATCCATGTGATGGATAAGACGACTAATTCGCAACATAAATGTTAATGTAAGCATCAATTTATGTTGGACCGTGCTTCCTGGACCAAATAACATACATTTCCTACGTCTTCAATACGAATCATAAAGCAAATGTAATTTAAAGGACATAAAAATATCGAGTGATTTTACTAACATAATTATGAACCACCCACGAATATAAATCGATGATCACACAGTTGTCAGAAGTATTCTACAGTATTGCCATTGTCCATTGGACTAGCAGCAGGAAGAAAACATTCGCTCAGTTGTGCTGAGATATCTTGCACTGACGAAGCTCGCGCTTCGAAGACGCTACAGCATCGTCTGCCACCATTTCATGGGAAACGAAATATCTCAAGTGTACAGTCTTAGACATAAAAACTGACCGCCGGCCGCCTGCCACAGAGTCTATTCACGTAACGTAGCCAATAAAATTGACCGGCCATCTGCACAATCTGGCAACACTATAAGATGCGGAAGTGTTAGGAGGAAGTGTTGTCTACTCCCGAGATGTTATCGGATTGTATGAGCCTATGGCCTAGTGCTAGCCGGCACGGTAGCTCAGCGTGTTCGGTCAGAGAGCCGGTTGGCCTCCGTAATAAAAAATACTGAGTGGAAGGATCAACCACCGAACTTGAACAGGATGTCCTGCAACGACCGCAACGACCAAACACAACGATCAATAATGAACAATAAAAAAAAGAAAAGAAAAAATGGTAATCGTCATGCATTCTAAGCTTGTGGTCGCCTGTTCGCGTCCAACTATTTACAAAATTTTAAATCCAAAATACTGCATCTCGGTTCCTCAATAGTGCAATAAGTGCGTACTGGTTAGATGTAACTGAAGTGAGTCTCCATCTCGGATTGTGGTTAAGGGCGAACCCCAAGCGCATGGCCACGAACAATTGGGAGCGGAAACGTAATGTCATCGGAACCTTGTTGAAGGACCATGACTTGCGATCGTTGGACTGACTGCAGAAAGTTCAGTTTATAAATACATGCATATTTAGCAAAATTTGTCATGTCGCAGCAGTCTTACTGATACTGCATGTCACTGCTCATAAAATATTAGCTGTAGCCTCTTGGTATGTGTGGAAACAAAATATCTTCAAAGTACCCTTCCACACGGTGACATTGCAAAGGTAAATCAGAGGACTTGGAATTAAAGACGTGCCTTTAAACTAATACACGTCACTAAGACAAGCATCACGAAACTTCTGTTCCTCTCGTTAGATCCTGGGGATAGGAACGCTCCTGTTAATGTAGCACGCCAGCCTAGATTACGTCCGAAAGTACTATGGCGATTGGAGCTGTACACGACTTCCACCAGCACAAACCAACACTAGAACCGTCTATGATTATATTACCAGACATCGTCTACACAAATCAATTCCGGTCAATTAACCTACAAAAAACTGGAGGAACGTCTGGAAAAATATCGACAGTAAAATTATACCAACTAGAGTCAGCGCCGTATGGTGCGACGTTGTAAACGAAACCATACCCACAGCGGAACGATTATGAAAAATCAAATTGAGACCATCTTCATACTGCGACAAATGTGGGCTTGTAGAAACTGTAGCGCACACCTTCCTATGTGAAAATAGAATCAGAATTTGGAACTGGACTAGGAAGAAATTAGCACTATCAACAGAACCGCAGAAAGTCGTATACCGATAACTGAAGCTTTACAACCCGACTGGAAATGTTACCCGTCCGCAAAGAATAACAGTTATTCGTGGCTTCTGGAACAGTTTGTGTTTTACGTCGTAATAAACAAAACTTAGAACTTAGAAGACTGCATGTTTTATGTTGCAGAAAAACATTTTAAGCTGAAGAAGAATAACAACCATAAAGAACGGTTTAAAATTTTTTTTATCTATTGCTTTATGTGGGCTACAAAGAGGAGGACCGTTTTATTGATTAGAAGCAGAATACTATTCTTTCACTTTTTTTTATTCCTGGAATATTCTTTTACGTTGGTTCTAAAATCAGAACTGTTCTAATTTGGCAAAACCCCTCCGGCTCTGAAACTTCTTCCATTTATTGAAAAATAAATGGTTTCCTAACAGACCTCATATGCATCCAGTGCATAATAACTTAAATTGTGAATATATTTCTGAATGAATGTTTGTTATTTATTTTTCCGTCACCCTGTTCACTGTTATAAGTTATGTTCCACAAGGAAAGCACGCCTTTGGAGGCGACAATCTGTAATTTATTTTATCTTAATTACTAATTCAATTTTGTTCAACAATTTAAAGGAATATATGAGTGCAAACATGGAATACATGTGAATAATGCAGCTGCTCAGTGACAGGTATGGGGGAGGCATTGTGGCCAGGCCTCGGATTTTCGACCCCTGCCCTCTTTGCCCCCGCCTACCTGGTGCTGAAAGTCTTCTCAAACTTAAAAAAAATAATAGTGCAGTGGTCAGCACGTCTGTCTAGTAAGCAGCAGGTCTAGGTTCGAAGCTCAGTCAGTCACAAATTTTCGTCTGCCGTCGTTGCTGTATTTCAACGCGCTGTGACAGTGTGGACGTCGGTCCTTCGATATTTAAGATGCAATTGTTTTTTGAGGCAATAGAGGTGATTTGCGAACATTTGTCTTGCCATCAAAATAACGGGACTCCAACGGCATCCAATCCTTAGTCACACGTTCGTGCCGGAGCTAGCCCATGCCATATACATGCGAATTAGATTGTAGTTCATATTTGGTCAAATAACGAATGGTCAGTATACAAGTATGCCGGCCAGGGTGGCCGAGCGGTTCTAGGCGCTACAGTCTGGAACCGCGCGAGAGCTACGGTCTCAGGTTCGTCTCCAGTCCCGGACATGGATGTGTCTGATGTCCTTAGGTTAATTAGGTTTAAGTGGTTCTAAGTTCTAGCGGACTGACCACCTCAGACGTTAAGTCCCATAGCGCTCAGAGCCATTTGAACCATTTTTGAAGTATACAAGTATTTACAAACAGTAGAAGCAGGATTGCAGCGAACTGATCACTTAACCAAGTGCAACATAGAGTACCTGTGTAATGAGTCATTCCAGCTGCATAGCTGAGGGTAATATTTTTTAAGCAATTCATTGCAGAATTAATTTAATACCCGCACGATGATCTCTGTAGTCATACTGTATCATTAGCCGCCCGCGAATGTAGTACTATGTTCGTTAAATCTGATTACTCAAGCTGAGGCAAAATGAAGACAAGCGACGACGCCACAATACTATCTTTACTTAAGTAGGTAGTCAGCGCTAAATTATGTGCGCCACCATTAACGTTGCTGTAAGCAGTTTGACAGCATAACACCACCGCAACTACTGACAACCTGAACCAATATCATCACGCAGTTGTAACTCGCAGTGATTACAAGTTTCTCAACCTTGTCAAGAATAGCGGAAAACGCCTCAGAAGTTCCATTTCCATTACGCCTAGGACGGAGGGAATCCTAAACGTCAGTAATAGGTCACCTAGCGAAGAGAAGAGTCCACGTATTGTCTCAAGTTCTTGCAGTTTGATGTTAATGCTGTTCCTGATGGTTTCGCACTAACGGGTTTATTTGGCTATCGGAGTACTCATATGGGAATTATAGAAGTGTAATTGCTAGAACTTTCAACTACCTTAATAACACCTCATTCTGGATTGAATACGACTTTGACCTTTCCATCCATCTCCTGACGTCTTATTGAATGAAATCTGAAGTGCACGCACAGTTGTGTTGCCTGCCGCAGGGATTCTGTGAAGTGTTGTGGCAGCTGGCGGTCATTGCTGAATACAGACATGTGCTCCAGGGGAACTCGTCTTTGTTGCATTTTTTCCATGCCGTAATTAGCACAATAACATAAGGCTTGTTCTGCTGAAGAACTTGATGCCCACAAGTCCTTAAATAAGAATCTCCTAGCGTGAGTAATGCATGAAAGGAAACAGACTTCTGGACAAAAGAATGGACAGCTCCCTGCTTTTTGCGTTTCCGATAGCGTCTACGATAAGAATCTGGTGTCATATTATGTTTCAGAACCCTAAACTGTTTACTTTTTTACCTCATACTAAAACGAAAGTTATGATATGAGAAGAGGAAATGACTTATATGCTTCTCAGGAACTTGAGTTTTTCGTGTTTATTTTCCCACTTCATACTAAAACAAGGCCGTTAATATGAGAAGAGGAAATGAAGTATACGCTTCCAAGACACAATATTTCCTTGTGTACTACTACTGCATACATGAAAGCCCTGCAGTTAATTTTTGTATGTTGGATAAATTTTGATATCACCTCACATTCCTTTGTGAGAAGGTTCCTACTTTCTTGGGATTCAAATAGAGTGGACATTTAATCACTGGTTAATATTCTGATGACTAATGACATGATACCCGTTGCAATTGCTCCATGGCACCTGTGAGTAGAGTCTCACGTTGGTTACTATAAGAACACGCAGGCAGTGATATCCGCTCACTGCGGTCAGAGCCAAGGTGATTTCTTTCTGCCGCGCGGGATTAGCTGAGCGGTCTGGGGCGCTGTAGTCATGGGCTGCGTGGCTAGTGTGTAAGCTTAGGTACTGATGACCTTAGCAGTTGAGTCTCATAAGATTTCACACACATTTGAACATTTTTTATACTTTTAGTAACCAACCCATCCACGATCATTACGTAAGATTTTTCGAAGGCGTAGGGGAATTGATTTCATTAAGTCGTCGACAGTTTAGCGTGATGGTTTACTTCCCAACATATGTTTTCTATATTTGTCCAAAGGTCGCTTGCTTTTGTAGATCCACGTGGCAATGGCCTTGTTACCTCTGCCCACATATTCTCTATCTGGTTGATGTTTGGTGATTGTGGAACAAACGGCAACAGCTTTATCCTCTCTTGGCCCTGAAACCAATCTCGCACTGCTCTGCTATGATTGATGGGGCTCTGCTCCTGTAAATAAACTGCTAACTCGTTAGTTCATATATTTATATTTAAATCACGTATTTGTAATAAGCACATTGGATTATTATTTTCCACAGTGTTTAAGAATTCAGGCCCTGTCATAGATAAGTGATCTATATTCAACAGTCCGATTAAGAATGTGATTTACCCAGTCTATCATATGATGAGAGTCGTAGCCGGATATCCACATTAAGACTGCCTGGCTGAATCCGATTAGAACTATCTGGTATCGAAATGAAATTACAGAAATCGGATAATTTGAACGTCTGTATTGCAACAATGCTGCGCACATAAATTCCTATGATGGAGTAACAGGTAGCAACTGTATAAGAAAAAGTGAGAAATATGTCTACTAGCAGCAATGTAACGTAATTATAACCCACATTTATGTGATGGAAATACTGAATCGAACAATACACATCTATTTCAGTGGTGGGAAGATACACCATATCGGATTTGCTGATGACATAATGACAATAATAATAATAATAATAATAATCGCGTGTGGCGGATAGGGGAAACCCTCCCCCATATGGGTGGTACAGAGGAAATCAAATACTAGGGGAGAACCAAATACTAACACAATCCTGAACGGCTACTAAATCCGTTGAACCCAAAATCCAGACACGTCTGTGTGAAAATCACCGCTACTCTGGACACCGTCTCTTAGCTCAATGAGCTTGGTTGAAAATATTTGCTTTCAAAGGCTTCAACACCCTCTGGTCCTGTCCGGTCCTGGTATCACCCAAGCCAAACCAATGAAACACAAGCAAACATGAACTACGCAAGCAAAGCCAACTTTACCCCAGGTGGTACACAACCCGGCTGTCGACAGGCGGCAGTTGGATTTTCAGATTCTGGGGAGTCCAGGTTAGCACGGCAGAGAATATCGAAGATCTCTGGTAAATTTCCCTACAAGCAAGAAACATGCTTTTAAAAGTAAACATCGATACATTGATCCAAACACGAAAACTAAATAATCTCACAAAAGAAATCCACCGACAAAAAATTCTCGTCCTTGCTCCTCAAGAACCACGACTAACTGACAGTGAACCCTTGCATTAGGGAAACCATTGCATCTTCAAGAGCAAAATACGACAAAAGGTAGCGAAAGGCGTACCAATCTTCGGCATTGAATTTCTCGAACACAGATCTATCATCAACTCTGTCAAAGAAATCACACCCATCAACAATCAAAAGGTTCAAATTGCTCTGAGCACTATGGGACTTAACAGCGGAGGTCATCAGTCCCCTAGAACTTAGAACTGCTTAAACCTAACTAACCTAAGGACATCACTCACATCCATGCCCGAGGCTGGATTCGAACCTTCGACCGTAGCAGTCGCGCGGTTCCGAACTGAAGCGCCTAGAACCGCTCGGCACCGAGGCCGGCCCATCAACAAGCGACTTATGACTATGCTCATTCAGAGCCCCAGTAAAAAATATACACTCATCAATGCACGTGTCCCCACCAACATCGAAAATAAGAAAAACACCGAAAATGTCGAAAAATTCTGGAACACACTCGAAAATACTATGAGCAAAATTCACCAGGATGACGTGCAAATACTAATGGGAGACTTCAACTCTCTATTTGGACAGAAAAAACCTGTAGAAAAATCTTTGGTACAAATTCAACACACCGAAACACTTAGACCAACGGCACACGTCTGACTGACATTTGCCAACAATTCAACCACAAAAGGATGTCTTCCCGCTTTAGGAAAAAATCAGTTCCCAGGTAACATGCTTAGCTAACAGGCGCAAGCTGCTTTCGTTCTCCTTTCGAGACTCGCTGAAAGCCAGACTTTTAATTCGTTTGTAGCACAGCTACAAGCAGGCTGATAAAAACTCAATAAGGGAATCGTAAGACAACGCTCGAGCAAAATTCGTCTCGCTACTTTCAGTAACTCTTAGTGTCAGAGCGAAAACCTTACGGTACTGCCAAATTCATAATGCCACTTTTGTTCTCTGCCGACATATTGTTGCGAATACATAATTTTATCTATGAAATGTCACATTTTCATGATACTTACGAATGGTAGAGGAAATGAAATAAATACAGATCTTTTCGAAGTCAAAAGTCGGTAATATCCTACTAATTCGTGTTAAAATAGCCTCAATCGTCTCACATACACTTAATGCTTTATTAAGATAGACTGCCGTTGTGATGTTTCTGTAGTAAGCTGAATTTAATTTGTATTAGTACAGTGAATATTTTAATTGCATTTTCCATTAGTTTACTAAACGCAACAGTAATTATCAAAGAGAAATGAATCAGCAGCAGAATTTTCTTTCACGATATCTAAAACGATCTGACAATGCTAAAGTTGTTTACAAATTCTACGCCTGTAGAAACCTACTGGTTCTAACGATGTCATTAAACCAGAGTAGTTTTAAGAGTATTTTCGTCTAGAAATGAATTGCCTTGACGGTTGATCGATCAAGAGCGGGAAAGGTAAAATTTTACAAATATATGACGAGAGGGACAAGTGCTTGAGAGAGGACTTCCCTATCAATACAAGTGTCTGAGAGACGACTTTAATTTCAATCTCCTGGATAGTTTTGTTTCTCAAATCAACATAGTGCGTTATCATGCAGTAGCACAGGTGATGTAGTTTTGTTGCTCGATTTTCTTACAATGCGACCGAAAGGTGTCTGAGCTGTTGGCAACAAATTCCATCTGTGTTGCACCCACCCTGGGGGGCAGAATTCGTAGCCCAAAACACACTTTTGGATTTATCAGATGTAAAATATTATGTTCACACTACTATTTCTTCGAGTTTACGTCTTTTGGTGGGGCTCAGCCTTTCATTTCTTCTTAGGAAGTTAACGATAAAGGAATCATAACACGTCACCAGTAACAGTACTGCATAGGAATGCTCGATGAGTGACCTGATGAGGTTCAATAATAGTCACTCCGTTGAGTTTTGTTGTTTCGAATTAGAGCATGCGGTACTCCTACACCAGACTTCTGAACTTTGCCTGTTGAATGCAAATGTCGCATGATGGTTAAATGGTAATCTATCACATATATCAGTAGTCGAGACTTCCTTAATGTGGAAAATCATTCATGCCAGAACGATCTTTGTTGAAACACGAATATCTTTTTCTGGCGTATTTTTACCAAAAGCACTCGTTCCAAACACAGTTGATACATACACTGACAGCGTGGCGCCGCGTTCACATGGGCGGCGCCGGATTTCAGGCGGCGGGTGGCGTCTGGCCGGTGGCCGGTAGCCGCTGCAGCGCGAGGAAACGCTCGAGCGTAAGCTGTTCTGATCGCGGCACAGCCACGAGCTGTCGTGGGGAGTTGTTTCTGGAATACTTGTTATTGCTGGTGGGTAGAATGTTAAGCGAATTATCTTCGATGCTCAATCAGACTCATAACTTTAGACCGAAATGTGGTAAAAAAAAAAAAAATTGTTGGACGCGAACAGGCGACCACAAGCTTAGAATGCACGACGATTACCATTTTTTCTTTTCTTTTTTTTTATTGTTCATTATTGATCGTTGTGTTTGGTCGTTGCGGTCGTTGCAGGACATCCTGTTCAAGTTCGGTGGTTGATCCTTCCACTCCGTATTTTTTATTACAGAGGCCAACCGGCTCTCTGACCGAACACGCTGAGCTACCGTGCCGGCTAGCACTAGACCACGGGCTCTTACAATCCGAGAACATCTCGGGAGTAGACAACACTTCCTCCTAACACTTCCGCATCTTACAGTGTTGCCAGATTGTGCAGATGGCCGGTCAGTTTTATTGCCCACGTTAAGTGAATAGACTCGAACTTAGTCTCTGTGGCGGCCGGCTGGCGGTCAGTTTTTATGTCTAAAACTGTACGCCAATGTGTTTCAATCACATATCTGTGTGGCGCTAAAGTGTGGTTATGGATAATATATGCTCAGATTGCGAATCTAACATCATAAGTAAAGAGAGGGAAATGAATTAGGCGTCCTTCGTCTTCCGTAACATCAAATATATTTTCGTTATTCTATCTTAAATGAACTGCACAGAAAATCAGTCACCAGAAGTAAATAACTTGTTAGGAACATCAGATGATATTAACAGCTTGCCGGCGCGGGTTAGCCGTGCTTTCATATCGCGGATCGCACGGCTGCTTGCGCCGTCAGTTCGAATCCTTCCCCGGGCATGGATGTGTGTTAGGGTAGGTTGGTTTAAGTAGTTCTAGGTCTAGGGGCTGATGACGTAAGCAGTTTGGTCGCATAGTTCTTGGAGCCATTTTTTGACCTTTCACGTAAATTTTCTTTACATAAACGGCCGTATCTTTAGATTGCGTTGACATAGAAGCTCACTTTTTTTACACAACTAAGAGTCCGGTTACCGCAAGAAGTGCGATACATTTTCGCTTATTATGTCCACCCGTCCTGGAGGTAAACGGGTTTTTAAGGATTGGGTGAACCGATAGACGGTCAAGAAAGTGAGACTAGTAGGGTTCCGTTTTTACCGGTTTAGGTGACGAAATCCTAACAACGAATACAGCTACGACAGCTACTGAAGATGAGGGCCGCATAAATAAACCCCCTTCTCTTTATTTGAAATGCTCTAGTTGCAGTCGATACATCAGCATATTAATCGTAGCTACGATATCGATCCAAATCACGTTTACAGGAATGCAAATAGAATCCATTTGCCTATACACGTGGTAATTCACATCTCAGTATTAATGCTACCGCGGTTTAGAAGTGCGAACATTCCCATTGCTAGCTAGCTTAAGAAACATTTAGACTAATGAACGTTTTCCGGCTGTGGCGAGTCTAGTGGAGAATTGGAAACAGTGTAGAATACGTTTGGCAGCTGTGTAGCCGTTTATTTCCTGGGGTGGTGCAGAAAAATCCTACTAAATTTACTCTCTAATAACAGTATTTTGCTATTTCGATAAACATCCCGAATGATTGTCACATAAGCTGTGACATAAAGGAAGAAAATTCATGTTATTGAGTCCAGAAAGAACCATGCAACAGAAACTGCAGATCACGTTGCCATTTTCATTGCGAAATTGGCGGCTTATTCATGGTTCAAATGGCTCTGAGCACTATGGGACTTAACAGCTGTGGTCATCAGTCCCCTAGAACTTAGAATTACTTAAACCTAACTAACCTAAGGACATCACACACATCCATGGCCGAGGCAGGATTCGAACCTGCGACCGTAGCAGTCGCGCGGTTCCGGACTGCGCGCCTAGAACCGCGAGACCACCGCGGCCGGCGCTTATTCATGTCTGGGGTAATAATAGAGGGCTGCCTGGGTTGTCTGCTAGCGTAGTGAAAAGAAGGTCTGGTTTGTTTTCGGTTCTAATCTCGATGGAGGCAGGTAGAATATCAGTAAAGCAATTTTAAGAAATTCTCGCGCCCCCAATACGTTTTATCGCTACCTTTATTCTGTACTGCCGCCCTGTGCATGTCAATATGACACTCTTGTAGAATTTCATACATGTTACTGCCTACTTTTTCCGCTTCTGTCAATAATGGAATTGACTGAAGTGTGGCACTGAATGATTTTTAACTGAATTTCGTTATGAATCTTCACGCATTGCTAAATTTGCACACTTTCGTGATAGGTCAGTATTACTGGTCTGAACGTTGAGACAGATCGTTTCGCGGCCGAATGCGGATAATATTTTGCTAATTCGTAACGATCCGGAGTTCTTTGTCTTACTAAAACAGTTATATTATCTCGATAAGTTGAAATTCATTTTTATTGGTACAGTTCATACCAATTAGCGTTTCTTCTTTCAGTTCCGTTTTATATTTACGTGTTGTATTTAACGCACTAATCAACATTAATATAGAATGAGATTTTCACTCTGCAGCGGAGTGTGCGCTGATATGAAACTTCCTGGCAGATTAAAACTGTGTGCCCGACCGAGACTCGAACTCGGGACCTTTGCCTTTCGCGGGCAAGTGCTCTACCAACTGAGCTACCGAAGCACGACTCACGCCCGGTACTCACAGCTTTACTTCTGCCAGTACCTCGTCTCCTACCTTCCAAACTTTACAGAAGCTCTCCTGCGAACCTTGCAGAACTAGCACTCCTGAAAGAAAGGATATTGCGGAGACATGGCTTAGCCACAGCCTGGGGGATGTTTCCAGAATGAGATTTTCACTCTGCAGCGGAGTGTGCGCTGATATGAAACTTCCTGGCAGATTAAAACTGTGTGCCCGACCGAGACTCGAACTCGGGACCTTTGCCTTTCGCGGGCAAGTGCTCTACCAACTGAGCTAAGCCATGTCTCCGCAATATCCTTTCTTTCAGGAGTGCTAGTTCTGCAAGGTTCGCAGGAGAGCTTCTGTAAAGTTTGGAAGGTAGGAGACGAGGTACTGGCAGAAGTAAAGCTGTGAGTACCGGGCGTGAGTCGTGCTTCGGTAGCTCAGTTGGTAGAGCACTTGCCCGCGAAAGGCAAAGGTCCCGAGTTCGAGTCTCGGTCGGGCACACAGTTTTAATCTGCCAGGAAGTTTCAACATTAATATAGTCTTACAAATTATTGAAAACAGCCTAAAAAAGTTCAGAAAGTTTGTCAATTTCACGCCTGTGCATAATATGTTGGTAGCACTTCGTCGCCTTGCCTGTTATGCTGTGTAGCAGACTTTAAAGCCGTGCGGATCAGCATAACGAAAAGGCGAGGGGTCTCGCTCGTTTTTTGCACGACTGTACATGTACATGGCTGTGTTCAGAGACCGTGAATAGTAATAGATATCCTAATCAACTACACAATTAAAAAGGATTGATTCAGAAATGATAGGAAGACGATAATGTTCCTCCTGCCTCAATGTTGCGTTCGGTCCATCAGCGTGATCGTGAGTGCTGGAGATAAACTGATACAAATCATTAACATTCAAGTAATGAGGAGATGGAGATACTTAAGGGTAATTTGTCTAAATAAGCACACTTCATTTATAACAAACGCTTATTCAATGCTACGTTCGTTTTTATATTCAGTTACAATAGCTGGTGCGTTTTAACAAAAGCTTAGTACATAATAGGCAGTGCTTGAGGTTAGTATCTTCTATCAAGATGGTGCCTGCTCTTAATTAATTGCATAGACATATATGTTCTCTGACTGAGAAGACAATTAGCACATTTACAGAATATTTTACACAAATTATAAAACACAGATTACGGAACGCAGCAAGTCCGCGTCCGCCTTTCATGGAATAGAAAAAAAGGTGAAGCGCTCAAGGGCTCATTTGTCTTCAAACAACAGAATTCTTTTTATATTATTAATAGATACGTGTACATAAAGATTTACAGCCGCCGCGCATGAGCGGCAAAGATAAAAAATAACAGATTCTGTCGCTGCTTTGCGACGGTTCATTTCTTTTACAATTCTTTGATAACTTCAGGCCATCAGGCGTTTGCTATTGAGCGTATCATAAGATATGCCGATGATATAGCTATCCTGGCTGAAAGTGAAGAACATCTTGTAGTCCTACTGAATAGAATGGATAAAGTTATGGGTGAAGAATATAATATGAGAATTAATAAAGCAAAAACAAAAGTAATGGCATGCGACAAAGAAGATCAAGTGAAAGTCCAAGTTCATGTAGGCATTGAACTGCTTGAACAAGTTGATAAATTTACTTATCTGCGTAGTAATATTACCAGGGATGGAAGGTGCAAGGCAGAAGTGAGAAGTAGAATAGCTCAAGCAAAGGCTACTTTTAACAAGAAGAAAAACATATTAACATCAAAGAGCATCAGCCTTGAAATCAGGAAAAAATTTTTGAAATCATATGTGTGGAGTGTGGCATGCTATGGGTGTGAAACATGGACTCTCGGGACAGAGGAAGACCAGAAGCTAAATTCTTTTGAAATGTGGTGCTATAGACGCATGCTCAAAATAAAATGTATCGACAAGGTCACAAACTAAATGGTTCTGGAAAGAGCAGGTGAGAAGAGAAGCTTCTGGAATTTCATTGTTACAAGAAGAGTGCAATTTACAGGCCATCTATTAAGACATAAAGGACTCCTGAGCACAATCGTAGAGGGATATGCCAAGGGAAAAAAATCAAGAGGAAGACCACGACTGAGGTACATGGATCAAATCGTGAAACATGTGGGATGTAACACCTATAAAGAAATGAAGAGAAAAGCTGGAAGATGCACAGAATGGAGACAAGCTGCCATTGTAGCTGTTGCAAACCAATCCTTGGATTGACCACTACTGAAGAAGACTAACGTTTATGAAGCGAAAATTACCAATACTACAGCTTGCATTCAACATTCTGACGGGTATTAATATACTAGCGTTTCACATTTGCGACTGCTTGTGTCGCACTTACATCTGCTGTGATCCTGCAACGTTAATCACTTATATATGTTATTTATTCCCAGAATTTCATTGCTCTGCATTAATTATTTCCTTGTGCTGGAATTTTTTGTCCGTCATTGTAGTTACATAACATTCTTAACGAACTCATTCTTCTGTAATTCTCGCACGGCTTCCTGGTAGTCTTTTTTAAAAATGATACTAATCACAGATACATTCTAGTCTTTCAGATTTCCAAATACTCTGCAGCAATGGTTCCGATTATCCAACAATCAGTGTTTTATTTTGCTTTGACGGCGATAATATTAGACAACTCATTCTTCAAATTTTCTTTACCTGGGGCCTCGCTTAAAAAAAAAAAAAAAATGGTTCAAATAAATGGTTCAAATGGCTCTGAGCACTATGGGACTTAACATCTTAGGTCATCAGTCCCCTAGAACTTAGAACTACTTAAACCTAACTAACCTAATGACATCACACACATCCATGCCCGACGCAGTATTCGAACCTGCAACCGTAGCAGCCGCGTGGTTCAGGACTGAATCGCCTAGAACAGCTCTGCCACACCGGCCGGCAAGCCTTTCTTCCTTTACTTTATAACTCATTCTTAATTCTCCATAGCTTAAGTGATCAATGCTGGTAATGACACCGCATAAAGTTGGCATTGAAAACAGACAATCCTTACTTATTTTACTCATATGCGGCCAAAATACAGGCTACGGCGCCGGCGCTTACTTATATGGAACGCGTGGCACTCATTACTGTGTGGCGTTGATCACATTCGAAAGGGCATTAACTAAAGTTTTTTATGGTTAGTTTAGTATCGATCGCGCAGTGGACGAGAAAGGAGTGCGCGACTTACTTTTCCAGTGGCCGTCCGGCGATCGCAACCCAGCGTACATTCAGGGGACAGTTTAACATCGCGCCTGCAGGTTGTGTTCCTGTCCGAAAATCGATTGTAGTGTGCGTGGACACTTTTATGGATATTGGTAGGGTGCAGAAAAGGAAGCCAGGACCTTCAAGAACCACCAGGAAACGTCGAGAAGGTAAGGTTGGCGATTTAGAATTCCCCGACGCGATCAGCACGCAAATATGCAGCTCCTCTTTCAATTTTTGATCGCACAGGAGACGAATTCTTTATGACGACCGGAAATTTCATCCATACAAACTGACACTGGTGAACGCACTTAATCGACGCTAACAGCACGACATCGCCGACAGCGCGTCTCCTGGGCTCTTTACCTTATCAGTTGGACCCCAGACTAAAGGAAAACTGTGACCTGATCAGGTGAGTTTCGATTTCGGTTGACGAGACCTGATGGCAGGCTTCGAGTGTGGGGCAGATCCCACGAAGCCGTTAATCCAAGTTGTCAGCAGGCCCCAAGCAGTCTGGTTGTGGCTCCATAATGGGGTGGGCAGTTTCTAAGTGGTCTGGACTGTGTCCTCAGGTCCAACTGAACCAATCATTGACTGGAAATGGCTACTTGGGGACCATTTGCAGCCTTTGATGAATTTCATATTCCCAAACAACGATGAAATTTTTATGGATGACAATGCTGTAACTGTTTGCAGTTGGTTTAAAGAACATTCTGGACAATTCGAGCGAATGATTTGGCTATCCAGATTGCCCGACGTGAATCCCATTGAATATTTATGGGACATAATGGACAGGTCAGTTGGTTCACAACATTCTGCACCGACAACACAATTATGGACGGCTGTAGAAGCAGCGTGGATTAGTGTTTCTGCAGGGGACTTCCAAGGACTTAATGAGTCCATGCCACATCGAGATGCTGCAGTACACTGGGCAAAATGAGGTCCGACACGATAATAGGAGGTGTCAGGTGACTTTTGTGACCTCAATGTAGACAGACATGCTGGTCAAAGTGGACCGAAACTTTCGATTTCGACTCTCTAAACGCACTGAGCAGAACGGAGGCCACCTTCAACATATCATTTTCAAAATCGATTGAAAGTAAGCTATAAGTGTACCTCTATGTAAAGAAAACAGGATTAAATTTGGTATCTCCAGTACTTTCCTTTTTAGAATTTTTTAATATAAAGAAGTTTCCAGGACGCTACCTGTATTAACGTTTTCTAATTATAATTTGACAGCTCAGAGCGTTATCTGCCAGGAGGTAAATTATGAGGGACTCAGCGACGCTCCAACAGGTTCCCAAGACGCTACCCTACAGCAGCCGAGATTTCTGGGAAGATCTGCCTCCGCTAGTGCCGTCATCTCGCCCCCTGACGCTACGTGGCGACGTGCCGTGGTAATTGGCGCGTAGTGCATCCATCACGTGGCGACAGCCTGAGGTTCGCCTCGTTTCCCCATTTATCTCCTCCTCCGCTGGCAGCCGCGGCTCAAAAATCCTTACATAAGGTCACATGCGCCGCCTCCGTTCGCTAACAACCCGCCGGTACGAGACCCACCGCTGCCACCCGTGACGCGGCATGTTTGATGAGTCACGTTTACGTCACCCGCAATTTGTACAACCCCAGGCTTAATGTCGGGGGAGGCAGACGTTCCATCTGCCTAGAGAAGTAGGTTTACTGCTCCCATTTCGGCACAACTTCTGACTGGCTGGTCGAAGTCTCATTTGAAAACTGGGTAACAATTACAGAAATTACTTTTTCCTTTATTTCAGTTTCATTCCCCTTCGTGGCAGGCGAAGGTGGGATACCGGTTATACAGTTGCCGCTCTGCAATCAAGAGTGCTTTAAACACAAATATACTTCTAAAATGTGCATGATATTTTTAATTATTTAGAAAAGCCATTGTTTATTAATGCAGTTAAAAACTGTTTGTTGCTCACTAAAAATTAAAGTCGATGGTAGTCTTTGTAATATGAATGAAAAAACTGACTACACTGTGCTACTGTGCTGCTGGTCCCGGCGGAGGTTCGAGTTCTCCTGCGGGCGTAGGTGTGTGTGTTTGTGTTTAGGATAATTTAGGTTAAGTAGTGTGTAAGCTTAGGGACTGATGACCTTAGCAGTTAAGTCCCATAAGATTTCACACACATTTGAACATTTGTACATTGTGCTACATCTACAAGGGGTGTTCAATAAGTAATGCAACACTTTTTTTGTGAAAGCATGTTTGTTTTATTCAGGACTCCAATACACCATATTATTAACCACTCTTTTGGCTAAGAATCCTATTTTCCAACATGTTGTTGTTGTGGTCTTCAGTCCTGAGACTAGTTTGATGCAGCTCTCCATGCTACTCTATCCTGTGCAAGCTGCTTCATCTCCCAGTACGTACTGCAGCCTACATCCTTCTGAAGCAGATTTTCCAACATAATCTCCATTTAATGCATTGACCTTAGGCCACCTTATTGGCAGGCTGTATGCCCGATGGTACATTCTACAACTTCCCCATCAGCCACCTTTTGCTCTGTGTAGTGTGCATCCTTCACTGGGCGAACCAGATGGAAGTCGGAAGGTGCGATGAGGGTGAATGAGGAAGAACAGTCCAGTGAAGTTTCGCAAGCTGCTCTCGAGTGTGCAGAATTGTGTGAGGCCTTCCGTGGTTATGGAGGAGGAGAAGTTTCTTCAATTTCCTGAGGGTAGCAGAACACTTCAGAACTGGTTGTTGCACCATGTGAGAGGACAGAATAATCGCTTCAGAGTCTGGTAAGACCGCGCTGTGACTCTACCAACTGAGGATGCAGCTTTGAACTTTTTTTTCTGAGGAGAGGTGGCATGACGCCAGTTCATGGGTTGTCGTTTTGTTTTCGGTTCGAAGTGATGTCCCCATTTTTCATAGTCTGTGACAATCTACGACAAAAAATTATCCTGATCAGCCTCGTATCAACCAAACAATGCGGCACAAATGGCCTTCCTTGCTCTTTTTGGTCTTCTGTTAGGTGGCGAGAAACCAGTCGAGCACACTCCTTTAAGTACCCAACCAGTGGGGGAGTATGTTCAAAAAAATGGCTCTGAGCACTATGGGACTTAACATCTGAGGTCATCAGTCCCCTAGAACTTAGAACTACTTAAACCTAACTAACCTAAAGACATCATACACATCCATGCCCGAGGCAGGATTCGAACCTGCGACCGTAGCGGTCGCGCGGTTCCAGACTGAAGCGCCTAGAACCGCTCGGCCACACTGGCCGGCGGGAGTATGTCAGCACTACCAACAGAGATGTCCGGTTGCGCAGCAACATGTTTGACTACGATCCATCAGTCACTTCAAATGAGAGTGTCCGCAAGTTCCGACGCTTCAAGAGTCACAACTGTGAGCGGCCGACCTGAACGCAGGAGTTCGGACAGGTTTGCGCGACCTTTTTGCTATGGTGACAGACGCCTCGCCCAATGACTCACCGTGGTTTTGTTCACTGCCAGGCCTCCATAGACATTCTGTGACCGTCTCTGACGCTCTGCTTTTCCGCCAAAATAAACTCAGTGACAGTTTCCACTTGGAACGCACATCGTTTCAGTCACTAATTTGAAGGCGACGTACAGCGCCGCCACCTCCGGAACGTTATAAACTATAGGGGCTGAAGAGGGAATATTCCGCGATGTCCCACAACAAATTCCGCATTTTCTCAACCGAAACTGGCAGAGAGAGTAATGTGTTGCATTACTTATTGAATGCCCTCCATAGTAGGAATGAAACATTTGACTGCATTGTGCTACATATACACCTACAACACACTCAGAAAACCATCATATGGTGTATGCCCCACAACTAGTCATTTCCTTTCGTGTCCAACTCGCAGAGGGAGACGGAAACGACAGTCTGTTGCCTTCGTACGAGCCTTACCTTCTGTTATCTTACGTTCGTGCTCCTCACGCGAAATGTACGTTGGCAGTAGAAGAACCGTACTGCAGCCAGTTTCAAACGCCGATTCTCTCAATTTTTTCACTAATGTTACGTCGCCTTCTCTCCAGTGATTCCCATTTGAGTTCCCAAAGCATCTCCACAAAACGTGCTTGCTGATCTAATCTGTCGGTAACAAGCAGGCCTCTGAATTGCTTTGATGTCTTCCTTTAATTCGACCTGGTGGGCATCCCAAACACTGGAGCAGTACTATACTCACCTCTATAGGTGAGCTAAACTTTCTCAAAATTCTCCCAATAAAGGGAAGTCGAGCATTCGCCTTCCCTCCTTGCGTCCTGATTACATTTCATATCGCTTTGTAAGATTACGGCCTGACATTTAATCGACGGGACTTTATCGAGCAGCACACCACTTATATTGTATTCGAACATTACGGTATTGTTTATGCTACTCATCCACAGTAAGTCACAATTTTCTACATTTAGAGCAAGCTGCCACCCGTCACACCAACAAAAAATTTTGTCTAAACCGTCTTGTCACTCAACGACGACACCTTACCGTACACCACAGCATCATCAGCAAACGGCCACAGATTGCTGCTCACCCTGTCCGTCAGATCATTTATGAATTCAGAAAATAATAACGGTCTTACCACACTTTCCTGGGGGACTCCTGACGATACCCTTGTCTCTGACAAATACTCGCCTACGAGGACAACGTAGAGGAGACGATAAGTTGGGAATAGTAGAGGTGAATGATGCTGTGAGGAGTGACTTGCATGTGATGGTATTAGTAGTGCTAGTAGTAGCTTTATTCATCCGTGGACCACTTCTATGAGGATGCTGGGTACGTCATGGTGTTGCAGTATAAGAACGACGAAGTAACATATTTCTTACATGCAAGTATTTTCGTATTTACAGTTCTAATTGGGTAATGATGAGACAGTTCGTTGACCGTGCCCTTATGGCAGAACTGGTCTTGGCAATTTCCCGAAGTAAATTAAGAAAACCACGAAAAATCTAAATGAGGATGACTGGAGGAAGATTTGAGTTCTTTCCTTTTGTATATGAGGGCAATCTATTTAAAACGGCGCTACCTCATTCGGCTTATCCCTAGTGTACGATACTGTTTTGAAGATAAGTTATTGAATAATGTAAAAGGCTAGTGCTACACTGTTAATTCAGTCATTGATCAGGTTGTTATGTGGGGATATGTAATGTGAAAGAGTGGGCGGTAACACCCGTGGGATTTGCAATGATGGCAACTATAGTCCGATTTACGAACGCTGGCGGTTCGTGCATGTCGAGGCACGGACTGGGATGGCAATGATGACGATTCCAAGCGGCAGATGCGGTAAGTGCATACGCGTGTTTTCCGCTTGAGGGAAGTGTATATCCTACTAATTACTTCTCGCCCTTGCTATGCAGAATTTGTCACTTATGACCACCATCATAACAACTCTCAACAAGTACGAGTGCAAAATAAATGCCCAGTCTTTGGAAGCGGTAACATCCGTCAAGTATCGGGGTATGACTAATCGAAATGAATGGAACGATCAGATTACACATGTAGGGGGTAAGGCGTACTCTAGACTGAGGTTTATTGGTAGAATCCTGAAGCGATGCAGTCCTTACAATACTTTAGTTTGCCCAGTCTTAGAGTATTGTTCGTCTGTATAAGACCCTTACCAGTTGGGTCTGATAGATTGAAAAGGTCCAAAGAAGAGCGACAAGATTCCTGACTGGTACATTTAGCCATCGTGAGAGCATTACAAATCTCATAGAAAGGTTCAAGTGGGACACAACTGCAGATAGACGACGCGCTAAACGGAAGGGACTGCTCACTAAATTCCAAAATCCGATCTTTGCCGAGGATGTATAGCATATATTATTACCACCAATTTTCAAATCGCGCGATGATCACCATTTGAACATTTGTACATTGTGCTAAATCTACAAGGGGTGTTCAATAAGTAATGCAACACTTCTTTGCGAAAGCATGTTTGTTTTATTCATATTTTATTTATAGATAAGGGAAATTAGAGCTTGTACTGAGACATTCAGACAGTCGATTTTCCCTCGCGCGATCGATGAGTGGAACTCCGCTTGGTGGCTAGCGCAGTATATATGTAGATGTAGAAATGAAATAGAAATTCACTCAACAACTCGCTACGATCATGTTTAGTGCTCCAAATAGCTACTGCATTCGGAGCAGAGCGCTCAGAACACTACTGAACGCTCATTGGCTGTCGGAGAACGCGTGACGTAGGTCCGCAGAACAAGCCTAAACTCGACCGCCATCATTTGTGACTCCAACTATAGATGGAGGCGAGGGCATTGTTATGGTGAGAGAAGGTTAGAAGGGCATGTGCAAGGAGGTGACAAACCCCACGTTAAAAGGATGCGGAAGAGTGGGTTGGATCTGATGGAAGGAGATCGGTGTCTGATTTGGGGGAGGGATAAAGAGGCGACAGACTGTTGAAACTGCGTTAGGAAAAGATGAAAAAGTGTATGTTGATAGGATGCATTGTTATCGTATCGGAAGCGTATCAGTATTTGTAAATGGTGGAGGGGAGAGGGGGTGGAGAAGGATGAAGTTGTTGGACTCGAGTTTTCAGTATGTTCTACAAAATTCTGAAAGTGGCAGGGGTAAAATACAGGGAGCGAAAGGCTATCTACAATTTGTACAGGAACCACATGGCAATTATAAGAGTAGAGGGGCATGAAAGGGAAGCATTGGTTGAGAAGGGAGTGAGACAGGGTTGTAGCCTATCGCCTACGTTATTCAATCCGTATATTGAGCAAGCAGTAAAGGAAACAAAAGAAAAATTCGGAGTAGGAATTAAAATCCATGGAGAAGAAACAAAAACTTTGAGGTTCGCAGATGGCATTGCAATTCTGTCAGCGACAGCAAAGGACCTGGAAGAGCAGCTGAGCGGAATGAACAGTGTCTTGAAAGAAGGATTTAAGATGGACATCAACAAAAGCAAAACGAGGATAATGGGATGGAGTCGAATGAAATCAGGTGATGCTGAGGGAATTAGATTAGGAAATGACACACTTAAAGTCAGGATAGAGTAGCATGAAGAGCTGCATCAAACCAGTCTCGGGACTGCAGACCACAACAACAACAACAACATGCTGTGTACTTGTTTCAATAACATATAAGTACTTCTTAGCGTCAAAACATTATGACTCAACATTTCATGAGATTCCTATTACATTTTTTGTTGCTGTGGGCACTTGTTGAGAGGACGAAAGGTGATAAGCTTGCTGGGTGTTTTTGGTTTCCTGCAAGAGGATGGACGGTGTATTGGCGCCAGACAACATACTTTCATTCCTACCATCATCCTTAACGAGAAACCGAGCTTCAGTAAGTTTCTTTGATCCACTATCTAGCAATACGATAAATGATATTTGGCATGCAGAGTTATAATGGAACATTCTACAAGATTCCAGAGTACACAGGAATTTCAGGGTTTAGGAAGTCTAGCTAGAGGGCTTGTAACTTCCACCAATGCTTGGAATACTTGATTTACGACGCTATAATGCACCGGGCGCTAATTTTCACCAAAACTGTCCATTCATTCGGGCCACAACAATTCTTTGGCTTTGAGATTCCATTTTTAATAGTACAGACAGCCGAATACTATCATGACTCCAGAGTTGCCGATGAGAGTTGGAAAGGATTGAGCAGACAGTGAGGTTCTAGTTTACAAGATTTGTAGAATTGTTGCAGAGGCTTTAAGAATTTGAGGAGAAGAGCGAGTTTCGTTAGCTGGTAGGTGACACGTGACAGACCTTAAATATTTTTGAAAATAAAAGCAGTCTAGAATGCACAAGAGCTACATTTGCTACGATATTTCGGCTGCAGCCATTAACAGTATTAGTAGCAGATGCCGAAACATCGCATTAAATGTAAATATATTAAGCGATATACACTATGTGATAACAGCAGAACGGGTCGGTCAAGAGACTTCGAATGAGGACTAGTCACTAGATGTCACGTCAGTAACAAATTCATCAGAGACAAATCCATCAGAGACAAATCCATCAGAGACAGTCACCTCCTCTAAAGATGGCCAAGTCGATAGTTGGATACGTAACTGTGAAGTGGAACCGCCAAAGAAAAACCACAGCTAAGCCAGGTAGCTTGCATATACCGACGGACAGGTCGAGCATTGCGAAGGGTGGTTGTAAGAAATCGAATGCAGTCAGTGGAAGGAATTACTCGTGAACTCCAAAGTGCTACCTATATCCCAGCTAGCACAGTGAGTGTGCATAGGGAGTTAAGTAGAATGGGGACCAGTGGTAGAGCAGGTACGCGCAGACCACACGTTTCTGCAGTGAGTGCTAAGTGACCGTGCTGATGGTGTAAAGAGCGACGCCACAGGACGGAGGATGACTGTAAAACAGTAATTTGGAGCAATGAATCACGCTCTACCCTGTGGCAATCCGACGGAAGGATTTGGTTTTGGACAGTGGCTGGAGAACGTAGCCTGCTACACCATGTGATCAAAAGTATCCGGAGACCTGGCTGAAATTGACACACAAGTTCCTGACGCCCTCCATCGGTAATGCTGGAATTCAATATGGTGTTGGCCCACCGTTAGCCTTGATGACAGCTTCCATTGTCGAAGGCATACGTTCAATCAGGTGCTGGAAGGTTTCTTGCGGAATTGCAGCCCATTCTTCACGGAGTGCTGCACTGAGGAAAGGTATCGATGTTGGTCGGTGAGGCCTGACACGAAGTCGGCATTCCAAAACATTTCAAAGGTGTACTATAGGATTCAGGTCAGGATTCTGTGCAGGCCAGTCCACTACAGGGATATTATTTTCGTGGAACCACTCCGCCACAGGCCGTGCATTATGAACATGTGCTCGATCGTGTTGAAAGATGCAGTCGCCATCCCCGAATTGTTCTTCAACAGTGGGAATCAAGAAGGTGCTTAAAACATCAGTGAAGGCCTGTGCCGTGATAGTGCCACGCAAAACAACAAGGGTTCGAAGCTCCCTCCATGAAAAGCACGACAATACCATAACGCCACGGTCTCCGATTTTTACTGTTGGCACTGCACACACTGGCAGATGACGTTCACCGGGCATCCGCCATAGTCACACCCTGCCATCGGATCGCCACATTGTGTACGGTAATTCGTCACTCCACACAACGTCTTTCCACTGTTCAATCGTCCAATGTTTTCACATTGCACCAAACGCCGCGTCGTTTGGCATTTACCGGCGTGATGTGTTGCCTTCGGGCAACCACTCGACCATGAAATACAAGTTTTCTCACCTCCTGCCTAACTGTCACAGTGCTTGCAATGGATCCTGATGCAGTTTGGAATTCCTGTGTGATGGTCTGCATAGATGTCTGCCTACTACAAGTTACCACCCTCTTCAACTGTCGGCGGTCAAAATCGAGGTCGGCCTCTACGCTCTAGTGCTGCACGTGTCCGTTCACGTTTCCACTTCACTATCACATCGGAAACAGTGGACCTAGTGATGTTTAGGATTGTGGAAATCTCGCGTACAGACGTATGACACAAGTGGCATCCAATCACCTGACCATATTCGAAGTCCGTGAGTTCCGCGGAGCGCCCCATTCTGCTCTCTCACGATATCTAATGACTACTGAGGTCGCTGATATGGAGTAACTGGCGGTAGGTGGCAGCACAATGCACCTGATATGAAAAACGTATGTTTTTGGCGGTGTCCAGATACTTTTGATCACATAGTGTGTCATGTGTAGTGTCAACACTGACGTATGGGGTAACAGGTGTTACGGGATGGGAGTGTTTTTTGTGGTTATGGTGTGGTCCCCTTATTGCACTTACGGGATCGCTAAATGTGGAAGGATGCCAACAAATTTTACTGGATTGTGGATTGTGTACTGAGTACAGTAGAGCAACATTTCGAACCAATGATTGATTGTACCAGAATGACAATGCACTCTGTCGTAGAGTAACACTTGTGAGGGAATGGTCTGTGGAGAAAAATGTTCCTGAAATGACTGGCCTGTCCAGAGTAGGCCTACCAACTGGAACCCAATGGAACACCTTTGTTTTAATTGAGTCACCTGTGGCTTCTTGGTGAAACATTGTAAAATAACTGAACAATCACTGTTGCTTGCCTTGTTTCACAATTTTTATTAGTAATTATTATTTATGTTACTGCACAACCTATGTTTCAGGTTATAAGCCCATTTGCAAGTACAATACTAATTCCGAAAGATGATAATGCACAGATAAACATGATGACAAGGCAAAGATAATCATGTCAACTTCTTAAGGTATCGATGCATAGCTTAACGTAAAATTACGACTATGGCCATACGTAATTACGCAATTCAGCATTTACAATGACATGACAGAACTAAAGTTATGCATCAGACAAGAACTTTTTACTACTATGGAGGGGGCCCAAAGTTTTGCTTCTATCTTGGGGTTGTAATCTCATGTAGAAGAGTTGAATAATTGAATTGGGTTTCCTCGCTTAATAATTGGTGTGAAGATGTAAATATCTGTCTTTTTATTTCTAACATTTCTAATTGGTTGAGTTTAGCCCTTTTTTCCTCTGTGTGTAAGACTTGCACCTTTATTATGTATTTGTGGTTATTGTTGAAGCAATCTTTCGCAAAGGCTGAATCACGCTTTTTCAATCTGCAGCTTCTGTCCCCAATGAAAAACACAGACAAACTGGAGAAGAAATGGCGCAGATTACCGTTCATCGGGAAAGCATCGAACAGGATAAGTAACATTTTGAAGGCAAAGGGTTTCTCTGTGCTTTTCTACGTCCCTCAGACAATAGGTAGTTGCTTGTTCAGTGCAAGAACCAGCCATCACAAAAAGTGGGGTTTATAAAATCACATGCCGTGAGTGTCAGTTTTGCTACATTGGACAGACGGAGAGGTCAATCTGCAGCAGGCTTAAGGAACATCACAGAAGATGTAGACTGAAGAAACCTGCGTCGGTAATGAAACAAAGCAGTAGGCCCTGCCAGAAATATCGATTCCTAGACAATGTCTCTAGTAGTGTATTTCAATACGACAGTATGTCATCTTAGGCAATTTATAACACTTAAAACACTCGATAATGGCACTTTGAATCCGAAATCATGATTGTGTAATTGTAAATGTAACACTCTAATTAAACAACACTTTAATGGCGCTACGGACTTTAAAGAAATATATTATGACTGTGGCTCCGCATTATGAAAAAATTATGAGATGATTATCTTTGCCTTGTCATCATGTTTCAGCGTGCATTACCATCTTTGGGAATTAGTAACGTACTTAAAAATGGGCTTATAACCCGAAACCTAGGTTGTAAAATAACGTTAATAATAAAATTGTGAAACAAGGCAAAAAACAGAGTTCGTGTAGTTAAAGAACACCTTTTGGTTGGTTGGTTGGGAGGGAGAGGACCAAACAGCGAGTTCATCGGGTTAGGGAAAGATGGAGAAGGAAGTCGGCCATGCCCTTTCACAGGAACCATTCCAACATTTACCTGACGCGATTTAGGGAAATAAGGGGAAACCTAAATCAGGATAGCCACAAGTAGGTTTGAACCGTCGTCCTCTCGAATGAGAGTCCAGTGTGCTAACCACTGCGCCACCTCGCTCGGTGCAAAATGGTCCAAATGGCTCTGAGCACTATGGGACTTAACATCTGAGGTCATCAGTCCCCTAGAACTTAGAGCAAATTAAACCTAACTAACCTAAGGACATCACATACATCCATGTCCGAGGAAGGGTTCGAACTTGCGACCGTAGCGGTCGCGCGGTTCCAGACTGAAGCGCCTAGAACCACTCGGCCACACCGGCCTGCCGCTCGGTGCACCTTTTGGATGAGTTACGATGTCGACTTCGCACCAGACCCCAGGGTCCATCACTACGTTCTCTGGTTCCGGATCTTGAGGAAGAATGGTCTATCGTTCCTCCACAGACACCAACTGAAAGTGTCCCCAGGAGAGTTCTCTCCATTGTAAAAGCGAAGGCTGGATACACGCCATGTTAATGTATACTGATAGGTGTGCAGATATGTTTACTCACATAGTGTTGACGCGTTATTCATAGAAATTCGCAGTGATCGTAAACTCATTTAAAAATGTGTTCCATTATTTATAAGAAATGAACTAGTCTCAATTTTCGTATCGAATACCCCTGCCTTGGACAGACAGCTTATCAAATAGTAGAGCAGTCTTTAAGGAAAAGGGCTGCTTCTGAATGAAGTGTCTCTTCCATTTACAATATGCTGTTGTGTTACAACACTTTCAGTCGAGCTGACAACGCAGCTTTCCTTGTGAGCTGCGCGGCCAGAGGCCATTAACGCTGTCTCCGACTATGGCAGGAGGGAGTGTAGAGTTCACAGTGAAGACGGTGTTGCGTACCGATATACAGGCTGTTACAAAAAGGTACGGCCAAACTTTCAGGAAACATTCCTCACACAAAGAAAGAAAATATGTAATGTGGACATGTGTCCGGAAACGCTTACTTTCCATGTTAGAGCTCATTTTATTACTTCTCTTCAAATCACATTAATCATGGAGTGGAAACACACAGCAACAGAACGTACGTGACTTCAATCACTTTGTTACAGGAAATATTCAAAATGTCCTCCGTTAGCGAGGATACATGCATCCACCCTCCGTCTCATGGAATCCCAGATGCACTGAAGCAGGCCTGGAGAATGGCGTATTGTATCACAGCCGTCCACAATACGAGCACGAAGAGTCTCTACATTTGGTACCGGGGTTGCGAAGACAAGAGCTTTCAAATGCCCCCATAAATGAAAGTCAAGAGGGTTGAGGTCAGGAGAGCGTGGAGGCCATGGAATTGGTCCGGCTCTACCAATCCATCGGTCACCGAATCTGTTGTTGAGAAGCGTACGAACACTTCGACTGAAATGTGCAGGAGCTCCATCGTGCATGAACCACATGTGTCGTACTTGTAAAGGCACATGTTCTAGCAGCACAGGTAGAGTATCCCGTATGAAATCATGATAACGTGCTCCATTGAGCGTAGGTGGAAGAACATGGGGCCCAATCAAGACATCACCAACAATGCCTGCCCAAACGTTCATAGAAAATCTGTGTTGATGACGTGATTTCACAATTGCGTGCGGATTCTCGTCGGCCCACACATGCTGATTGTGAAAATTTACAATTTGATCACGTTGGAATGAAGCCTCATCCGCAAAGAGAACATTTGCACTGAAATGAGGATTGACACATTGTTGGATGAACCATTCGCAGAAGTGGACCCGTGGAGGCGAATCTTCTGCTGATAGTGCCTGCACACGCTGTACATGGTGCGGAAACAACTGGTTCTCCCGTATCACTCTCCATACAGTGACGTGGTCAACGTTACCTTGTACGGCATCAACTTCTCTGACGCTGACATTAGGGTTATCGTCAACTGCACGAAGAATTGCCTCGTCCATTGCAGGCGTCCTCGTCGTTCTAGGTCTTCCCCAGTCGCGAGTCATAGGCTGGAATGTTCCGTGCTCCCAAAGACGCCGATCAATTGCTTCGAACGTCTTCCTGTCGGGACACCTTCGTTCTGGAAATCTGTCTCGATACAAACGTACCGCGCCACGGCTATTGCCCCGTGCTAATCCATACATCAAATGGGCATCTGCCAACTCTGCATTTGTAAACATTGCACTGACTGCAAAACCACGTTCGTGATGAACACTAACCTGTTGATGCTACGCACTGATGTACTTGATGCTAGTACTGTAAAGTAATGAGTCGCATGTCAACACAAGCACCGAAGTCAACATTACCTTCCGTCAATTGGGCCAACTGGCGGTAGATCGGGGAAGTAGAGTACATACTGACGAAACTAAAATGAGCTCTAACATGGAAATTAAGCGTTTCCGGACACACGTCCACATAACATTTTTTCTTTATTTGTGTGTGAGGAATGTTTCCTGTAAGTTTGGCCGTACCTTTTTGTAACACTCTGTATAGCAGGTGGTCGGGCCTACCGCTGAGCACGCAAAGCCGGCGCCGCGCGGCGCTGATACCGCGTGCCCTGCTGACGGCGGGATCTGGGAGCAGCGGTCGCCATTGGCGGGACGTTGCGCCACAGGAACTGCTGTATTATCGTCGAAAACCGCGGGCCTGGGTGGACACGGCGCCTGCTGAGTGCCGGCGCCTGTCGCGCTGATAACGCGGCCGCGACAGATGTGTCCGCAGCTGCAACCCGCTCCGGCGGGCTTCCCCACACCGCTGCAGCCCGAGTGCGTACTGCGCGGAAAGTCCAGTATCGGCGTTACTGTCAACAGATGTACAGATAGCGCTGCACGACCGACGCAAGTGGATCAACGTTTGGGGTTCCTGACTGAAGTGTCAATGTGGAGTGGTCCTGCCACTTAACACATTCAACGCATATTCGCGGATGGTTGGATTAAGACGCCAGTGCCGCTTTTCCAAATTACACTACTGGTCATTAAAATTGCTAGTACACGAAGATGATGTGCTACAGACGCGAAATTTAACCGACAGGAAGAAGATGTTCTGATATACAAATTATTAGCTTTTCAGAGCATTCACACAACGTTGGCGTCGGTGGCGACATCTAGAACGTGCTGACATGAGGAAAGTTTCAACCGATTTCTCATACACAAACAGCATTTGACCGGCGTTGCCTGGTGAAACGTTGTTGTGGTGCCTCGTGTATGGAGGAGAAATGCGTACCATTACGTTTCCGATTTCGATAAAGGTCGGATTGTAGCCTATCGCGATTGCGGTTTATCGTATCGCGACATTGCAGCTCGCGTTGGTCGAGATCCAATGACAGCAGAATATGGGATCGGTGGGTTCAGGAGAGTAATACGGAACGCCGTGCTGGTTCCCAACGGCCTCGTATCACTAGCATTCGAGATGACAGGCATCTTATCCGCATGGCTATAACGGATCGTGCAGCCACCTCTCGATCCCTGAGTTAACAGATGGGGACGTTTGCAAGACAACAACCATCTGCACGAACAATTCGACGACGTTTGCAGCAGCACGGACTATCAGCTCGGAGACCGTGGTTGCGGTTACCCTTGACGCTGCATCACAGAGAGGAGCGCCTGCGATGGTGTACTCAACGACGAACCTGGGTGCACGAATGGCAAAACGTCTTTGTTTCGGCTGGATCCAGGTTCTGTTTACAGCATCCTGATGGTCGCATCCGTGTTTGGCGACATTGTGGTGAACGCACATTGGAAGCGTGTATTCGTCATCGCCATACTGGCGTATCACCCGGAGTGATGGTATGGGGTGCCATTGGTTACACGTCTCGGTCACCTCTTGTTCGCATTGACGGCACTTTGAACAGTGGACGTTACATTTCGGATGTGTTACGACCCGTGGATCTACCCTTCATTCGATCCCTGTGTAACCCTACATTTCAGCAGGATAATGCAAGACCGCATGTTGCAGGTCCTGTACGGGCCTTTCTGGATACAGAAAATGTTCGACTGCTGCCCTGGCCAGCACATTCTCCAGATGTCTCACCAATTGAAAACGTCTGGTCAATGGTGGCCGAGCAACTGGCTCGTCACAATACGCCAGTCACTACTCTTGATAAACTGTGGTATCGTGTTGAAGCTACATGGGCAGCTGTACCTGTACACGCCATCCAAGCTCTGTTTGAATCAATGCCCAGGCGTATCAAGGCCGTTATTACGGCCAGAGGTGGTTGTTCTGGGTACTGATTTCTCAGGATCTATGCACCCAAAGTGCGTGAAAATGTAATCACATGTCGGTTCTAGTATAATATATTTGTCCAATGAATACCTCTTTATCATCTGCATTTCGTGTTGGTGTAGCAATTTTAATGGCCAGTAATGTATTATACAGCCCGCGCCTTCTCTCTAGCGTTCAACTGCAGTCACGCCATTGTCACAGACAGTGGAACTATTCCGATTTGTTTGTGACTTTAGAGTAGAGTTACACAGTCCCCTAAGTTGCAAGCCATGTGACAGCTATAGTATTGAACGTCGTTTGTGGTCTCTGGGCCAGAGATGCGCAATAGACAGCTGTGCCGCTAGCCAATCAGCGCTCAGTCTATTTCCGCGGTCCGTACTGTGTTAACTTCCGTCGTATTTGAGAGTTCTGTCGTCTTTGACGTGCACAAAACTACGACTGGCCGACGTATGCGTGTTCTGTGATATTTTTCATTGTGGCCGCGGATGGCGCCAAGTGTTTCACGAACAAGCAAGGGACCTTATTTTCAAATTGCACTCCTTCAACCGTGAGGTAGATTCAGGCTTGCCGATCTGCGATGTTGCCAAAGTGCAGGAACGCACTGCAGCAGTCTGTGTGTAGTAGTGGTACACTGCGGCCGTACGATTTGTTTGGAAATGGGCATTTGGTGTGGATAACGATATAAAATACAGCCTCTCACAATATCAACTCGCAAAAATCAAACTTATAAACTGTTCACAAGTTCTGTATCAGCTAGGAGCCCCCACGTGCTACTGCAGGAAAAGATTTACCCACACATTACCGAACAAACACTTCAATGGGTCTCGTAAATATCTACATCTACATTTATACTCTGCAAGCCACCCAACGGTGTGTGGCGGAGGGCACTTTACGTGCCACTGTCATTACCTCCCTTTTCTGTTCCAGTCGCGTATGGTTCGCGGGAAGAACGACTGCCGGAAAGCCTCCGTGCGTGCTCGAATCTCTCTAATTTTACATTCGTGATCTCCTCTGGAGGTATAAGTAGGGGGAAGTAATGTATTCGATACCTCATCCAGAAACGCACCCTCTCGAAACCTGGCGAGCAACCTACACCGCGATGCAGAGCGCCTCTCTTAAAGAGTCTGCCACTTGAGTTTGCTAAACATCTCCGTAACGCTATCACGGTTACCAAATAACCCTGTGACGAAACGCGCCGCTCTTCTTTGGATCTTCTCTATCTCCTCCGTCAAACCGATCTGGTACGGATCCCACACTGATGAGCAATACTCATGTATAGGTCGAACGAGTGTTTTGTAAGCCACCTCCTTTGTTGATGGACTACATTTTCTAAGGACTCTCCCAATGAATCTCAACCTGGTACCCGCCTTACCAACAATTAATTTTATGTGATCATTCCACTTCAAATCGTTCCGCACGCATACTCCCAGATATTTTACAGAAGTAACTGCTACCAGTGTTTGTTCCGCTATCATATAATCATACAATAAAGGATCCTTCTTTCTATGTATTTGCAATACATTACATTTATCTATGTTAAGGGTCAGTTGCCACTTCCTGCACCAAGTGCCTATCCGCTGCAGATCTTCCTGCATTTCGCTACAATTTTCTAATGCTGCAACTTCTCTGTATATTACAGCATCATCCGCGAAAAGCCGCATGGAACTTCCGACACTATCTGCTAGGTCATATATATATATATATATATATATATATATATATATATATATATATATATATATTGTGAAAAGCAATGGTCCCATAACACTCCCCTGTGGCACGCCAGAGGTTACCTTAACGTCTGTAGACGTCTCTCCATTGATAACAACATGCTGTATTCTGTTTGCTAAAAACTCTTCAATCCAGCCACACAGCTGGTCTGATATTCCGTGGGCTCTTACTGTGTTTATCAGGCGACAGTGCGGAACTGTATCGAACATCGAACGCCTTCCGGAAGTCAAGGAAAATAGCATCTACCTGGGAGCCTGTATCTAATATTTTCTGGGTCTCATGAACAAATAAAGCGAGTTGGGTCTCACACGATCGCTGTTTCTGGAATCCATGTTGATTTCTACAGAGTAGATTCTTGATTTCCAAAAAAGACATGATACGCGAGCAAAAAACATGTTCTAAAATTCTACAACAGATCGACGTCGGAGATATAGGTCTATAGTTTCGCGCATCTGCTCGACGACCCTTCTTGAAGACTTGGACTTCCTGTGCTCTTTTCCAATCATTTGGAACCTTCCGTTCCTCTAGAGGCTTGCGGTACACGGCTGTTAGAAGGGGGGCAAGTTCTTTCGCGTACTCTGTGGAGAATCGAATTGGTATCCCGTCAGGTCCAGTGGACTTTCCTCTGTTGAGTGATTCCAGTTGCTTTTCTATTCCTTGGACACTTATTTCGATGTCAGCCATTTTTTTCGTTTGTGCGAGGATTTAGAGAAGGAACTGCAGTGCGGTCTTCCTCTGTGAAACAGCTTTGGAAAAAGGTGTTTAGTATTTCAGCTTTACGCGTGTCATCCTCTGTTTCAATGCCATCATCATCCCGGAGTGTCTGGGTATGCTGTTTCGAGCCACTTACTGATTTAATGTAAGACCAGAACTTCCTAGGATTTTCTGTCAAGTCGGTACATAGAATTTTACTGATTGGACTTACAAGTTTGACTACGTTTCGTCTGTGGGGCGCCAACTCAGATTCGTCGCAATTCACACAATGTCTCACTAGAGTATTTAATATAAATGCAGGCAGGATTTGCTATACAAAAATGGCGTATGCACTTATATTTTTTAATGTTTCACAAATTCGAGTTCCAATAAGAACATATTGAAGTCGAAAGTCGCAGTTCACAATAAATTAATTTCAGAGCCTTACCGAGTTTTTTAAGATCTTGGAAGCGGTTGAACAAACCACAATTAATTCCGTGGATTAGCTTTAGAAAACCGTTAAAGTTCCACAGTATATCAATCTATAAATTCCACAATGGCTACACACCGAAACCTTGTATGTGTTGCTTATATTAAAAGCAACGCGAAAAGTAACAAGTTCATCAGATGCCGAGAAATATCAATGTCCGAAAGTAGGAACTCTGAATAATTAACATAAGCCAACTAGCGGCTATTTCACCGCTCCTCATACAATGAAGAGCCAAAGAAACTGTTACACCTGGCTGATATCGTGTAGGGCCCCCGCGAGCACGGATAAATGCCGCAACATGACGTGGCATGGACTCGACTAATGTCTGAAATAGTGCCGGAAACCATGAATCCTGAAGGGCTGTCCATAAATACCTCAGAGTACGAGGGGCTGGAGATCTCTTCCGAACAGCAAGTTACAAGGAATTCGAGATATGCTCAATAATGTTCATGTCTGTGGCCAGCGGAAGTGTTTAAACTCAGAAGAGTGTTCCTGGAGCCACTCTGTAGCAATTCTGGACGTGTAGAATGTCGCATTGTCCTACTGGAATCCCCAAAGCCCGTCGGTATGCAAGATGGATATGAATGGATACAGGTGACCAGCCAAGATGCTTACTTACATGTCACCTGTCAGAGTCGTATCTAGACGTATCAGAGGTCCCGTATCACTCCAACTGCACACGCCCCGCACCATTAGCCGGCCGAAGTGGCCGTGCGGTTAAAGGCGCTGCAGTCTGGAACCGCAAGATCGCTACGGTCGCAGGTTCGAATCCTGCCTCGGGCATGGATGTTTGTGATGTCCTTAGGTTAGTTAGGTTTAACTAGTTCTAAGTTCTAGGGGACTAATGACCTCAGCAGTTGAGTCCCATAGTGCTCAGGGCCATTTGAACCAACCCACACCATTACAGAGCCTCCACCAGCTCGAACAGTCTCCTGCTGATATGCAGGGTCCATGGATTCGTGAGGTTGTCTCCATACCCTTACACGTCCATCCGCTCTATACAATATGGAACGAGACGTGTCCGACCAAGCAACATGTTTCCAGTCATTATCAGCCCAATGTCGGTGTTGACAGGCCCTGGCGAGGCGTCAAGCTTTGTGTCGTGCAGTCACCACGTCTCAAGGGTACACGAATGGGCCTTCGGCTTCGAAAGCCCATATCGATGATGTTTCGTTGAATGGTTTGCACGCTGACACTTGTTGATGGCCCAGCATTGAAACCTGCAGCAATTTGCGGATGGGTTGGACTTCTGTCACGTTGAACGATTGTCTTCTATCGTCGTTGGTCCCGTTCTTGCAGGATCTTTTCCGGCCGCAGCAATGTTGGAGATTTGATGTTTCACCAGATTCCTGATATTCACGGTACATTCGTGAAATGGCCGTACGGGAAAATGCCCAGTTCATCGCTACCTCCGAGATGCTGTGTCCCATCGCTCGTGCGCCGACTATAACACCACGTTCAAACTGACTTAAATCTTGACAACCTGCCATTGTAGGAGTAGTAACCGATATAAGAACTGCGCCAGACAGTAGTTGTTTTATATAGGCGTTGCCGACCGCAGCGCTGTATTCTGCCTGTTTACACATCTGTATTTGAATACGGATGCCTATACCAGTTCCTCTGCCGTTTCAGCGCATAAAACGTTCTCCTAACACACACAACACAGTCTGACCGCTTCCAACGGCGTCAGCACCTAAACTTCCATCGAAATTGCCGCTGTTCATTCAGGAACCCTAGGTCAGTGAAACTAATGAATGTGAAAATTGAGGAAATTCTTCATTTTAGTCTTTTATAGACATAATACATCAAATCACACGGAAATTTTCGGAGAAATTGCACATCTGCAGTATACGCTCTACTGAAGCCTTTGTTCAGTGCAGTAGTGCAAATCAGTATAAAGGCATGGATATTTGTGGGAAAATTAACGCCGTCGGTTGGAATAGTTGTGCGCAGTGTAAATGCAATGGCATGAGGTCAAGTTGGTTGGTTGGTTAGTTGATTTTGGGGAGGGGACCAAACAGCGCTGTTATCGGTCCTATGGTATTAGGGTAGGAATGGGGGAGGGATGTCAAGTTGGCCGAGCCCTTTCAAAGGAACCATCCCGGCATTTACCTGAAGCGATTTAGTGAAATCACAGAGCCGCTAAATCAGGGTAGCTGGATGCGAGTTTGAACCGTCGTCCTCCCAAATGCGGGTCCAGTGTGCTAAACACTGCGCCACCTCGCTCGATGAGATCCAGTCTGCCGACAAATGCAATCAAATGGAATCGTATTTGATGGCAGTAGTACATTGCATAACAAGACACCAACGGTTGAGGTGGTAGAGGGTGGAACTCGATACAAAGGCAGTGAGTCCGTGTACAAGCGTCTTTACTGCATTTAGGAAACAGACACCATTAGGGACAGTACAAGTTGTGTACGTAAAGTATAACTGTGACCATGTCACACGTAAAAAAGTTATCATGTGATGAAAAAACAATTGTCGGTACGCAACAGGAAACGGCACTCTGCGGCCGGAGTGGCCGAGCGGTTCTAGGTGCTACAGTCTGGAACCGAGCGACAGCTACGGTCGCAGGTTCGAATCCTACCTCGGGAATGGATGTGTGTGATGTCCTTAGGTTAGTTAGGTTTTTAAGTAGTTCTAAGTTCTAGGGGACTGATGACCACAGCAGTTGAGTCCCATAGTGCTCAGAGCCATTTGGACCATTTGAAACAAACGGCACTCTCTAAATCTCAAATAACCAAGACGTTGAACCGCTCAAGTACAGTGATTGACAATTTCGTTAGATTGGACTCTCAACACGGACAGAACGGAAAATAAGGGCAAAGTAGAAAAGCATCCGAGGCATTCGAAACGCAAAGCAAGGGGCACAAATCGTTATTCTTCACAACTTGTCGCTGATTGACATTTGTCAGTAACTGCCAGACATGCACGACAAATTTTGTCAAATGATAAATATCTTGTATTCAAGAAACGACTGTAGAGACCTGTTGCCGGCCGCTGTGGCCGAGTGGTTCTAGGCGCTTAAGGCTGGAATCGCGCTGCTGCTACGGTCGCAGGTTCGAATCCTGCCTCGGACATGGATGTGTGTGATGTCCTTAGGTTAGTTTAGGTTTACGTAGTTCTAAGTCTAAGCGACTGATGACCTCAGATGTTACGTCCCATAGTGCTTAGAGCCATATGAACTATTTGTTTTTTTTTTTTTTAGTCCGCAGCTCGTGGTTGTGCGGTAGCGTTCTCGCTTCCCGCGCCCAGGTTCGATTCCCGGTGGGGTCAGGGATTTTCTCTGCCTCGTGATGACTGGGTGTTGTGTGATGTCCTTAGGTTAGTTGGGTTTAAGTAGTTCTAAGTTCTAGGGGACTGATGACCATAGATGTTAAGTCCCACAGTGCTCAGACCCTTTTGAACCATTTTTTAGAAACCCGTTCTAATATCCAAACAAAACTGGCTAGATTGGAGTTTGCTGCAAACATGGGTCGCACTCTTCAGAATGGGATAAAGTGATATTCAGTGATGAGAAAATGTTTAATTTAGATGGGCCGGATGGATTTCAGTATTTTGGTAGGATCTGAGAACAGAGCATCAAGTAAGAATGAGCAGAAGTTTTGGTGGCGGAAGTGTTACAATTTGGGCGGCATTCTGCTCTAAAGGTAAATCACACGTTGCTTGGATGAGCACTAGAATGAACCCTGAGATGTACACTGAGACCCTAGAGACAGAATTGATTAAAATATATCTGGACCTATGGGGAGGGAAGTGTAATGTTTCAACAAGAGAATGTATGGTGCATGTTTCTGTTACAACCCCAGATCTGAACTCCGTGGAAAGCCTTTGGGAACACTTGCAACGCGTGTGTATCCCAATGGAAAGGAAATTTGAGGCTGTATGTGAGCTGAAATGAGCGAAGAGTGGGCGACAATTTCAGTGCAAGAACTACTAACTCTAACAAAATCAATGCCGAAGAGAATTTTTGAGGTAAATAGAAGAACAGAGGTCGGACAAACAGGACAGTGAGTACCTTTGTAACAATTTCCATCCAAGAAATGAAAAAGCCTTATTTCGTTACTTATGTTGTGAAAGAAACTGTATGATTCCATCATGATTGTTCATGTCTTATATGTAACTTGTACTAAATTCGATGCATGTGTGCTTCAGACATTGTACTATTGCCTTCGAGGGAACCCTGCTTTTATACCGATTTCCACTAATGTATTATTGATTTTATGTTCTATTCCATACGTTTGTTGAGAGATCTAAAACAAAAACTTTGTATCTGTGTGCGCGACATCTTATATGCATGATCCCCATTCAAGATATACAGGCGAATAAAAACGAAACTGGCAAGGAAAACATTTACAAGAGTGGCATGGAACTGAACCGTTTTAATGAACTGAACCTTGTTAATCAACAGGAGCACTGCCCATCACTGAAAGTGCTGGAAACAGTGATTTCGATGTGCCAATCGGTTCTGTTGGTGTTTCTGACTGAAGAGGTATCGGGACTTTCGGATCCCCCGTTTTTCATTGCTTCTGAAGAGGCCTGGTTGAATCTGTCAGAGCATGTTAACTCACAGAACATGCGACACTTATCATCAGAAAGTCCACATCAGTAGCTGGAAGAGCCGCTGCATAATCTCAAGATTGGTGTTCGGTGCAGAATGTCTGGTGTTCACATCGTAACACATTTGTTTCACTGAGCTGTTAATGCCAACCGATACGTCCAGAAACTGTTTAATCCACAGAAGATAAAAGATTGTGTGGATGTTTTGTACCAGACGGAGCAAAAGCACACACCACATTGACAGCCTTGTCACGGGTGCATGAGGTGTTTGATAGGGAGGGGGCAACCAGCAGAGGCAGTGCAATCTCCTGAACACTTCCATCGCCTGATCTCTCTCTCTCTATAAATATGATTTTTACCAGTGGGGCAATCTGAAAGATCAGATGTATTCAAATAATACCCACCCTCTGGAAGAGCTACAGCAGACCACTGGAAATGCTATTGCTGCTATCCCTCAGGCAGAGCTGTAACGTGGATGCGACTTTCTTTACAGATGCATTGCATTTTTACAGAACCCTTTTAACAGATCTATGTTAATTCTCAATCCCTATTAGTGATTTCACATGAAGGTCCTATTTCATTTCGTATCTCAGTATTAGTCAAAAATACTAATACAATGTGACACGCTAAAGGCATTCACCGCTGATCATATAATCAGATACTACATCTACACATTTCATTTCGTATCTCAGTATTAGTCAAAAATACTAATACAATGTGACACGCTAAAGGCATTCACCGCTGATCATATAATCAGATACTACATCTACATCATCTTCATCACTATTCTGCGTTTCACTCTTAACTGCCTTCAAGCTCTTTCTCTACCATTCGAATCTCTAACAGTGCGTGGGAAAAATGAAATCTTTTCGTGCGAGATCTGATTTCTCTCATTTTATTACAGTGATGATTCCTCCCTGTGTAAGTCAGTGTCAACAAAATATTTTCGCATTTGGAGGACAACGTTGGAGATTGAAATTTCGTTAAAAAATCTCGCCTTTGTTTTAGGATTGCCACCCCAACTTACGTATCACCTCCGTGACACTATCTCCCCTGTTTCACTATAATATAAAACGAGGTGCCCTCCTCTGAACTTTTTCGATGACCTCCATTAAAGTAATGTGGTAAGGATCCAATAGCACACAGCAGTACTATAGCGGAGGACGGGAACGCGTAGTGTAGGTCGTCTCTTCAGTAGATCTGTTGCATTCTCCAAGTGTTCTGCGAATAAAACGCACTTTGGTTTGCCTTCACCACAAAATTATCCATGTGATCGTTCCAATTTAAATTGTTCGCAACTGGGATTTCTAAGTATTATGACAGGTTTTAGATTCGTATGCCTACCGTGTAACCGAAATTTAACGTATTCCTTTCGGTACTCACGTGGATGATCTCACGCTTCTCACTATTTAGCGTCAATTGCCACGTTTCATACCACACATATGTCCTGTCAAAATCTCTTTACTATGCGGTAAATGACAGCATCATCTGGAAGCAGTCTGAGAGAACTGCTGATATTGTCTCTTAAATCGTTTCTATAGATAAGCAACTGCTGAGGGCCTATAAAACTTGCTTGAGGAACGCCATGTACCACTTTTGTTTTACTTTATGATTTCCCGTCAGTTACTACGAACTGTAACCTCTCTGACAGGAACTGATGAATCCAGTCTCATACCTGAGACGGTACTCCATCAAATGAGTGGTTTTTTCAGAAGTAGTGACTGTTTTTCGGTTTCTTTAATTCACCAGAGGCGATACTGGGAACAATTCTTAAACACAGTTGTCCACGTGGACAAGTCTTTAAAGACATTGGTGCCTAAGGAGGGTAATTTTTGCTTCGACCGAAAGATTGGTTTTAACACCCCAGTGCTTTACTAAGCATGGTTCTAACGAGGCCTTCCTCCGACATTTGCAGCGGTTTGCCCAGCCAGTTTGACGTGGACACCTACTCACGGTGCAATTAGAATTTTCGACATTCCTGGTTATAGTATCTTTGTTTCAGTTCTTGCCATTTTCTACACACCGATGTCTCTTGTGGAACTAGTCAGTTGATTACTGACGATGGCCCATAACCCGAAAAGCGGTTCGAGATAAATATTAGTAAAACAGTAACGCAGTTAGTACGTTTTTCAACTTTCAAAATACTAAAATTCTTTACTCTGAACTATCAACGAAAAACTGACATCTACACTCATGCTCACAAATTAAGGATAACTGCAGAATGTGGTGCCATACAACGTGGCACTACACAAAACTGGCGCTAATAGCATAGGCACATAGGGAACACACACGGCACAGATCTGTAAGTCCACGGTATTGGTGATAAGTTGAGAAAACCGTCCCGAAAAACATGTGCTACAAAACATTGTTTCCTGCGCATGTACCCCGACATCAATATAGTATATGATCATCATTCACACGTACACAGGCCGCACAACGGGTTGGCATACTCTGGATCAGCTGGTCGAGCAGCTGCTGGGGTATAGCTCCCCCTTCTTGCACCAGTACCTGTCGGAGCTCCTGAAGTGTCCTAGGGGCTTGAAGACGTGCAGCGATACGTCGACCGAGAGCATCCCAGACGTGCTCGCTGGTGTTTAGGTCTGGAGAACAGGCAGGCCACTCCATTCCCCTGATATCTTATGTTTCAAGTGAAACGTCCCCTTTTGAACAATTATACATGACTGTGCTTAAACTGACACACAATATTTTTAGCGCAACGCAATTTGACTTTCAAAAATCCCTACAAAAGAATGGCCCTGATTAACAATAACCTATACCTTTCATGAATCACTTACCTCACAAAAATCTTCATTACTCGAACTACTGCAATACAGCGAGCGCCAATACTGTCAGCTAAATAAAAGATTCAAACTACTGAAGGCACTAACTACTGATAGGCATAGTTAGCAAATGAAAGATTTTAATAGAGAACAAATGATATATTTGCCTTAATAGTCATAATATATATAGCAGTTCATGACATCCAGTCTTACAAATTTCAAAACTCCGCCATCTCTCTCCCCACATCCACCACTGCTGGCGGCTCACCTCCAACTGCGCAACGCTACGCGCTGTTCACATCCAGCTGCCCAACACTACAATGACAGACAACAATGCAAAACTAGCCACAGACTGCACACAGCAAAGCCAGTGATTTTCATACAGAGCCCTACGTGGTGTTACCAATAAGAAAACCTAAACAGCCAACTTACATAGCCCCCATACTCCCCACAAAAAATTTTACAAGTTGCTTTGAGCAGTGGCCAATAATGATTTGATAAAATTTTTCATAATTACAATAACAAAGATATCAAATGCACACACTTATTGATACAATGTTGGTCAAAAGCTAAAATTTTCTCACAGTCCATAAAGACAGTCCTGATCGTTCATCACAGTGAAACAGCAGTGTCTTTCTCAAAGTCTGAGCAGTAAAAGAAAATGCACATGGAAGTAGTGGATTTCCATGCAGTCTTGAAGAAGTAGTGTTGTCCTTCCAACGGAAAGACAGTGCTGACTCTTGACATGCAGACAGGTAATGCGCCGCAACAGAGCAAACCCACAGCAGAGTCATTCGACGTTTTGAAGACTATTGGTAGGTAGGTCATCACAGAGCAGACTCACTGTAGTCCTGGTAGAGATTATGGTATTGGTGGGCCACCAGAAGTGCAGACCCACTGCAGTCCTTGTAGAAATAATGGTATTGGTGAGTCATCAAAGGTGTAGACCCACTGTAGTCCTTGTAGAGACGGCCAGCAGCCATCTGTTGCAACTGTGCAGGTGCACAATCACCATCGAAGAGACTTGCGGACAATATAGCAAGTCCATAACCACCACTTGTGAACTTACAAAGTTTCTGGAATTGTCCTTAGAACCAGCAATGCTGTTATCCAGTCCCTTACTGAATTATTAACACACGTGCAAACACTAACAGTCCCTACTTCTCACATATTGTCCATATACTATGACCAACAGAAACGTGTGCAGTGAAATGTAACTTACAAGTTAATAATATGATGGACTGGTATCAATTACAATTTTATAACATAAGAATACAATAACAAAGGTACAAAATACATCATTAAAAACATAAAATACAGATAACATTTTTAGTAAAACAGGCTTTACAAAAGAATAGAAATAAACAGATACATCAGTGTTACAGGATTTATGACATAAGTGAATATATAAATAATGAGAATAGTTTTCGAAACATTAATTTCACACATGAGCATTAAAACAGAACGGAATAAATAATGTCTAAACATCTTTATGAAGAAAATAACATAGTATTTGAAAAATTCTACAACATAAATCTTATTAGCTAAACACATAAAGACAGGAAAAACACAAATATACAAGAGTACACAAACACATAGCAGAATAACACAGGGTGAAAGGACAGGGTTTGTTTTCAGTGTAACATTTGGTACTGCAGTATTTTGCAAACAAGACCTTTTTTTTTTTTTTGAGATCTCGCTTCGTTCATCATTAGTTCCAAAAAGTCCTATCTATAACTGCTTTCTGTACTTTTTTCGTAAAACTTCTCAATGCATTTCTTTCAATTCATCGCAACTCATTCTCTTATATAGTCTACCCCCTCTTAAGCTAACTTAAATCTACTGAGCTCAGATGCTAAACTAAGGGACGAGGCAATGCAGCAGCACAAAACAATTAACACAAACATCAATGACAAAAAATTCAAATTGGCAAAGCAATTGCAATATTACAACTAATATAAGGCACTGTGCAGCAAACAAGAAAAATAAATCCGTAGTAAAACTGGCTTAACAGCGTAATACAAAGTCAAATTCAGTAACATTATGCCTGGCAAACAGCAGCAGCAAATGCAATAACTTATATCTAAACATGACAAAGCTCAAGCAGAAAAAAATATTACAGTAAAAATGGCCATGTTTAATACCTATGTCACATCTTAACACTACGGTGATGCATCACCTTAACTTACCCTACTAAATAAGTTACCCAGTCAGTGACAAAAATTATGTACACAATTCCTGTGAAGGGAAATGTCTTTTTGTGCTCCCTCATATTTTTGGAATAGATTATAAAATGGTTATTTACTGGATCTGTAGGCATAAAATATCTATATTAGTACATCTATTAAATTTTATTTTAACCAATGCTGCAGTGCAGCTAGAAACTAGATATCAAACAAAATGAGCAAATATGTACAAAGGAAGGCAAGAAACATCATTCATTAGCCATATGGCATTCCATAATGTAGTAAAAAAATCTCTCAACTAGAAAGACAGTAGTCATAATCAGGTGTACAGACATAAAAATATTTCTCGTCATTTCATTGGGCATTTCAGTAAATATCATAAATTAAGAGCTCCACAGTGTTATCATATGTTTTCAAGTTTGAGCGTGTCATATTTGCGATGCTTTCTACAAAGGAATGTCAATAGCGAGGATTATGGCCCCTTTTTTTTTCTCCACCTGTGCCTCTGAAAAGGCACACACTAATGGCTTTTTTCCAGGCGACTGTCATGCAGCTACCCACGACGCATTACGTGCAGGTGGTCACTTAACTTTCTTACGGAAATATTTACAACACCAGTTTGTGCTACAGTGACAGCCTCATATGAAAATTTCACAGTTCGAGAATTTGCGTTGCAAATCTGTAGAAACAAAATCCTAGAAATATAACAGTGTCCAAAAAATATTCGTCGGCATTGTGATACATTCACGCATTTAGACACATTTCATAACTCTTAAAGTACGATTCTTGGTTTCCAACATACTTTTTCACAAGTCAGAGTCCCTAACCACTACTCACTATCCCGTAACTTATTACACATATACATATTCGTCGACACTTCTTCAATATTTCATCATAATAAATACGTATCATAATCAGATTCCTCATATAGCATCAGCTTATTGATCATAAGCATACCGTAACAGCGTAATACACATTGTCATCATAACATCATAAAACCTCAGCCAAATCTCAAAAAAGGCGTAGCTTTCTGCAATAATGTCAAAACTTAAAAAAAAATTCTCTGCTCATTTCAATAGTGTCATCTACCTCAAACGTACTCTAAAAATCATGCTCCCTTACCAAATACATCATTCAAAGCTCTCATAGTATCACAATGGTTCCAAAAAAATATGAACAGTTCACAAAGTACAGACGAAATACAATTTCATAAGTGTGAAGTTATCCAACTGTGTAATTGCTAAACATCTGTCACTGACGTAGTAAAAATTGTTTGTTTCTCTGTTTAAATAATCAGACAGCTGTGTATTTTATGTGTTAGAGAAATATGGTACCGATGAGTAAAGTTGTATAAGCAAATACCATATTAGCTAGGGCTCCTTGTGCTTTCCAAACACATGGTACTCAAAGTAAGCGTGTACCCCCCTGAGGATTAATGTAATTATACCCTCAGGTGTTACAGATTACAGCAATGGAATGAAATGTATCACGGAAAACCTTTGTAATTCGAAAATCTTGAAAAATAAATGGTTCAAGTACAAAATTAATCACTCAAATGCGTGTCCTGTAGCGCTAAATGTGCGTCTTGTTGTAAGATAATTCTGTGGAAGTGTCGTAGTTATCGTCCTCTGTAAGCAAAGTTCTGCTGACGTCAATGTACTTACCTCATAATAAACGAAGTGAATTGCTTTGCGTATAGATATCTTAGTTATTATGCTTATTGCCGTGATGAAGGAAGTACTGTGCTGTAACGTATTGTTGTGCTACGGAAAAGGCTGTCTCATTGTAGCTACACCACAAAAGTTACTACTAAAACATGTTTTACTTTCCAGATTAATTCAGAAAAACTGTGCAGATATAAAACAGAAACACCGCAAAAGCAACATTGTAAATTGTCACTCATTAGTAGCGTCGTGATAAAATCGTGTAGCTGTCACATAAACTAACCACTGTGTCATCTAGTATCTCACAGAAAGTACTTTAAATCCAGAATGTATTTTCAAATAAACCAAAATGTTGCGTTAAAATCTCATTAGCAGTACCAGTATATGTCCTAAGTATGTAAGCCTGATAGTCGTTATGTAATCGTGCAACTAACAAGCAAGAATATACAAATACAGCACTGTGTCGTCTTTTTACTATAACAATGCATTCGTAATTTCTGTTTAAAAATGTTCCCTAGGTTCTAGACTCGATATTTAACTTCAAACATTGTTGCATGTTAACAATTTCTTAAGTCTGACAAAGCATACTAGAAATGTGAAGTGAAAAGTTTTATGGCAAAGACAAAGTTAAAAAGCAGATTATCTTTCAATAAACGGTTTTACCTGTGAAATGTGGTGTAAACCTTTACTCTTCCTAGTACGCAGAGTTTCAACTTCAACGAAATTATCATGTGGTATACGTCGGATTCTGTAAGGTCCATTGTAAACTAGAAAGAATTTGTGACTCAAGTGTTTCTTCTTATGTGACAATGAATGAGCTTTAATGAGAACTTTCTGACCAATATATATTTTCTTTGCATTTGCTTTGTCGTGTAGTTTTCTCCTTTTGACTGCTGCAGATTTTATATTTTTAACAGCTAAATCAATTGTGTCTTTGTGTCGAAGTTTACATGTATTTGGAAAAGGTACAAGCTCTCTGATTCTGTTCGGTGGTTCTTCATTCTTTAGTACAAGAGTAGGTGGTAAAGCAGTGGAGTCATTAGGCATTTCATTCAGCACATTTTGAAATAAGTGTAAATATCTGTCCCAATGCTGATGCTTTCTGTGACAATAAAGTCTGCAAAGCTTATTGATTTCTTTCATAATCCGTTCAGACGGGTTACAATGTGGTGAGTACAATGAAATATAAACTGGTTTGATTTTATGATTCCAAAGCATGCGTGACCAAACAGCAGATCTGAATTGCGGTCCGTTATCTGAAATGACTTTACTAACGTGTCCAACTTCACGTAAGAAATTTTTAACAAAGGCGTTGGATACAGACCGTCCAGTGGCTTTACGTAACGGAGTGAAAGAAATAAATTTTGAAGTAAGTTCAACAGCGACCAGAACGTACGAAAATCCATTCGATGTTCTGACAAGGGGTCCCAAGAGATCAACAGCAGCAAATTCTTTTAATTTAGAAGGAATGATAGGAAACAACGGAGCACGATGTGAGATAGTAGATGGTTTCGCCTTTTGACAAAGTTTACAAATAGACAAGACTCTTCGAATTCTCTTTCCCATATTGTAAAAATAACAAGTCGTTCGAAGAATATGATAACATTTTCGTGGACCAAAATGTGCGTAGCTGAAATGAATGTACCAAATGAGCTTATTAACAAAATCGTCTGGAATGCACAGTACCCATAGCTTGTCATCAACAGTGCAGCGTTTGAAGAGTATGTTGTTTCTAACCAGACAATAATGCCGAATCTGAGTGTGCGGCTTTTCATGCCATTTACTTTTGATATCTTTCCAAATCGGATCTTTAACTTGTTCATGAGCAATGTCCTTTAAAGATGTGGTGATGAAGTTTTCAAAGGCACTTTCTGAATGTGAAAAATACTGAAATTTTTCTCGAGGTTGCCTTCTGTGTTACTTTTCTCAAGCCCAGCCGGTGCGCGTGACAGTGCGTCCGCAACAATGTTCTCCTTGCCGGGAATGTAGACTACCGTGAAGCGGAATTCTTGCAGAAACAATGCCGAACGTTTTAATCTGTCATGATTTAATTTTGAAGACATAAGAAATTGTAATGCACGATGATCACTGTATACTTTTACGTGCTTACCAGAAAGAAAGAAACGGAATTTGTTAAATGCCCAAACGATAGCTAAAGCTTCTAATTCAGTAACAGAATAATTTTTTTCAGATTTTGTTAGCACTCGGCTAGCAAAAGCATGGTTTTCTGAACAGTAATATCATTTTCTATGGCTTCTTGAAATAAATGGGCACCAAGACCGACTTCAGAAGAATCCGTGCTAAGGCAAAAGTCTTGTTAGAGATCTGGATGAGCTAGTATTGGCGCGTTAAGTAGCGAGTCTTTCAAAGAATTGAATTCCAACTGTGCTTGTTCGTCCCAGTTCCAAATAGTATTCTTTCCAGTGAGAGAACAAAGTTTTGGTGGAACTAGAATTTGCATATTCAGAAAACGATGGTAAAAATTGACGAGACCTAGAAAACTGCGGACTTGTCTTTTTGTGGATGGAACTGGAATGGCTCTGATTGCTTCTAACTTTTCAGGATCCGGCTGAATGCCTTCAGAAGAAATAATATGTCGCAAAAACCTCACCTTTGACCTACCGAATTCAGACATTTCCAAGTTAACTGTAATTCCAGATTCTGCACAAATACGTAACAAACTATTGAGGATGCGATTATGTTGTTCCCATGAGGCTTCTGCTATTAGAATATCATCCACATATAAGGTGATGTGATGTTTTAAGAAATCAGGTAATATGGAATTTAGCCTGCGAATGAATGCTGCCGAAGAAATGTTCAAACCAAAAGGAAGTTTCCGAAATTGATAACAAACGCCGAAACAGAGAAAAGCTGTGTATTTTCTACATTCTGGATGAAGTTCGATCTGATAAAAGCTGGATCTGAGATCAATGGAAGACAACACTTTTACACCATTAAAATTTTGAAGAAGTTCTTCCATCGTCTGCGGCCTGTCTGTTTCAGGAATGATGATAGTATTGATTTGTCTCGAATCTAAAACATGCCTGATCGATCCATTTTTCTTCTCAACAACATGTAATGGATTGTTGTATGAGCTTACTGCGGGCTCAATAATGCCCTCGTTAAGCATAGATTGTATTTCTGTTCTAACACGGTCCCTATAATGCGCCGGAATTACATATGGTCTAACACAAAATTTAGTATGCTCACTAACACGAAATTGGTATTGAAATCCCTTGATTGTTCCTGTTTTGTGAGTAAAAACTGTGGAATGTGCTAGTAAAATCTCAAAAAGGCCTTGCCTATCAGTGTCATTACAATTCTCAATTGTTCGAATTTTATTCTGAATTGACTCATTAGTATCAAATATGTCGTCGATATCATCCCTGTCAGTACTTGCAGAGTGATTGTTAGTGTCTAGTTCTGTAGAAAATTCCGAACTGTTGTCTAACAGAAGGTAAACCCGATTAATTTCCTCGTCATGGTTTGAGAGCCAATCTTCAAATTTCAAAGCTATTGACTTACCTTCTTTCTCTAAACTTATTTCAGGATCGTGAAAGTTTAAGATTGCTTTGTATTCATTCAAAAAGTCTACTCCCAATATAATTTCCGTCGACAATAATGGGACAATGAGAAAGTTCATAGAGAAGCTGTGGCTTTGACAAAAGAATTCTAAGTTGGTTTGTTGGCATACATCTACACTTTTTCCTACGATTGCACCTTGTAATTTAATCTTACGTAACGGAAGTGTGGGGCAATCGTTCGATTTGTTGCATTTGCTAAAGGCTGTTTCACTAATTACTGAAATGGGACTGCCAGAGTCAAGTACTGCAGTAAATTTTACGTCATTTACTGTAATGTGAATCACAGGATATGCAATGGTGTTATGTTTTACGTCATGTTCCTGGAGTAAGATGTCCCTAATGTCTTCCATTTTTACGTAATTATTAGCTACGGCAGCTGCGTCGTCAGTTTCATACGTACGTTTTGTGGCTGCCAGCGGTATGAGTCATTGCCTATTGTCTCTTTGTTGGCGCGCGTCGTTATTGGGATTTGGAGACCTAACTTCTACAAATTCACCTTGTCAAGAGGGCCCTGCTCTGTTTGAATCCCGCCAGTTCTGATGCAATTCAGGTCTCTCGTTACGATCATACCGTCTGTCGTCATGTCGGTAGATTCCATAGTTTCTTTCTTGTCGGTCATGTGGTGGAGAATTTCTCCCTGAATCGTAACTGCGCGCTGGACCGTTGCGTCTAAAGTTACTCTGTCTCCCCTGATAATATTTATTTTGGTTCCCATATTGTCTGTTCCTCTGATTGTCTCTGTGATAGTCATTACCGCGGAGAGGTGATCTTTCCCTGTAATTATTACTACTCTGCCAACGGTTGTCATACGGGTGGTGTCTGTTTTGGTCACGATTTGTGTTGTGAGAATAGCCTTGTCGTGTCCAGTTATTATTTCTTTCATCACAGAATTGCGACGGATGTGACCTGTAATTGTTGTGATCCTGTTTTCACGTTCCGCGATTGTCAGTGTCAATATCTAATTCTTGTAAGAGTCCCTGAAATGCTTCATTGTCGTCTTTGCAACGTCCTGCCAAAATAATATGCCGTAAATGTTCAGGTAATTTGATTAAGCAAATGCGGATGAGTTCTGAGGGGCTGTATGGGTTTGACAGGTACTGATTCTTGTGCAACATGTCCTCAAAATATTTCACAAGACTGGAAAATTCAGATTGTTCGAAATGTTTAATCATTATGATGCCATGTTTTACTCGGTCTTGTGTGGCTTGAGACCAATATGCTGAGAGGAAGTCATGGTAAAATTCTCCTTCACTGTGGCAATCGTGAATGACCGATCGCATTCTTACAGCTGGTTCATTCTCTAAGTAGCCACACATAAATTCTAATCTGTGTTCTAATGACCATTTGGGAGGAAAACAATGAGAGAATTGATGAAACCACGCTTGTGGATGAATGTCGTTGCCAGAATTCTTAAATGTTTTGAATTTACGTGTAGTAATGAACAGCTTATAGTCAAAATCATCATCTCGTAGAGTCGCATGTCGGTCATTGTTACGTCGTTTCGGCGGTTCCATCTCAAAATTCGGTGTACCTTGCCAATTTCTTTCATAATTTCCAAAGTGCCCTGTGTTATTATTTTGTGGCTGTTCCGTATTTCTATGTCCCTCTTCCCGTATTGGAGCGTGAGTGTCCTCTGAAATACGTAATTCTTGTATTACGTGTGTCAGCTGATCTTGTACTTCCCGGATTTCTCTTCGGTGTTGCGTATTAATTTGATTCAGATTTTGTTTGAATTTCCTAATTTGTTCGCACTCTTCTGTGTCATTAAAGACTACCGGTTTTGTGTCATTCAGATTATCATCTACCTCCGTAGATAAATTATTTAGCTGATCCGAAAGCTCACCTACTTTCTCTGATAATGAACTAATTTCCTCCATGTGTCTTTCTGAACCAATTTTCAGAGTATCTACTGTGTCCTTTAAGTTTTCTTGAGTTTTTGCAAGTAGCATAACCGAATCGGTAGATGCAACTGAGTCAATTTTTGCTTGCAAGGTCTCATGATTTTGATGAACAATAGTTTGCAGTTCTTTTATGGCTGCTTCGTGATTCTGTAATGCATTTTCATGCCGCGAAAAAATAGGTTGAAAATGCTCACAAATCTGTGTTTTTACGTCATTACAGACTTTTTGACATTTCGATTCGATGTTATGTAACTCAGTAGTTAAATCTTCACGTGTTTGTTCAAGTGTGGTGTCTAACTTTTGAAGCTTTTGCTGTGTTTGTCTCTGATTTTGTTCCATTGTGTCTAACTTTTGAAGCTTTTGTCCCATTTGTTGCATTAATTGTAATAACAATGCACTGGTGTCTGAAACATGTCCCTCAGTGCTATTCGGCAATGCATTTGAACCGGCAATATTCGCAGTTTGAAAAGCAGAAAATGTGTCTTGACTTATTTGAGAAAACGGTGAGGACGCAAAACCTGAATCTACAGTATTTGCAAGATTGTGTCCTGTCATTTCAGATTCCTGAGGCAAGCTGTTGCCGACCGATCGATCGATAATGCTTCCCTGTCCACTAATTGTTTCACTGTCTACACCATTGTTTGCAGCCCGCTCCATTTCCCTATGTACAATTACCAAATTCCTACATTGAACATTAGTTAATTCATTACTCGGTGGCGCTAACACAGTGCTTTCGTCTTCACTGTAATTTCTCAGTTTACTTTGGAGCCTAGTATTACGTTTTTCACACGCCATTATTGTCACAATATTTCACACGATAACACAGAAAAGCACAATTTGAAGAGCAAAAATAAGAGAACACACTAACGTAGCACTGAAAATAATATCTCGTTAGTTGCAAGCGCAGCTGCGAAATACTTGCTACAAATCTACATGCATGCCACAACTGTTTTACTGTAGAACAATGAAAAACTACAACTACAAAGGAAATTCTCTCTATAATTACGCGCTAGCAATAAACAAATGCTACACTAATTACACAAACTACAAGAAAAAAGATCAGAAGATTCCAGTGAGGTATCCTCGGCTAAGGGTCGACATATGAAACGTCCCCTTAGAACAATTATACACGACTGTGCTTAAACTGACACACAATATTTTTAGCGCAACGCAATTTGACTTTCAAAAATCCCTACAAATGAATGGCCTTGACTAACATTAACCTATACCTTTCACAAATCACTTACCTCACCAAAAATCTTCGTTACTCGAACTATTGCAATACAGCGAGCGCCACTACTGCCAGCTAAGTAAAAGATTCAAACTACTGAAGGCACTAACTACTGATAGGCATAGTTAGCAAATGAAAGATTTTAATAGAGAACAAATGATGTATTTACCTTAATAGTCATAATATATATAGCAGTTCATGGCATCCAGTCTTACAAATTTCAAAACTCCGCCATCTCTCTCCCCACATCCACCACTGCTGGCGGCTCACCTCCAACTGCGCAACGCTACGCGCTGTTCACATCCAGCTGCCCAACACTACAATGACAGACAACGATGCAAAACTAGCCACAGACTGCACACAGCACAGCCAGTGATTTTCATACAGAGCCCTACGTGGCGTTACCAATAAGGAAACCTAAACAGCCTACTTACACAAGGTAGTCCTCCAAGATGGCAGCTCGGTGGGGCAGTGCGTTATCATCCATCAGGAGGAACGTGGGACCCACTGCACCCCTGTGAAGGCGAACATACTGGTGCAAAATGACGTCCCGATTCACCTGACCTGTTACAGTTCCTCTGTCAAAGACATGCAGGGGTGTACGTTCACCAATCATAATCCCACCCCACACCATTAGGTCCCTTTCAAGGACATTAAGGGGTTGGTATCTGATTCTTGGTTCACGCCAGATGAAAAACCCGGTGAGAATCACTGGTCAGACTATACGTGGACTCGTCAGTGAACATAACCTGGGACCACTGTTCCAATGACCATGACCATGTACTGTGTTCTTCACACCAGGCTTTACGGGCTCTCCTGTGACCAGGGGTCAGTGGAATGCACCTTTCAGGTCTCCGGGTGAATAAACCATGTCTTTTCAGTCGTCTGTAGACTGTGTGTATGGTGAGAACAGTTCCAGTGGATGCAGTAAGGTCCCGAGCAAGACTACCTGCGGTACTCTGTGGCCGTCTGCGGGCACTGATGGTGAGATATCGGTCTTCCTGTGGTGTTGTACACTGTAGATGTCCCGTATTGTAGCGCCTGGACACGTTTCCTGTCTGCTGGAATCGTAGCCATAATCTTGAGATCACACTTTGTGGCTGACCTAGGGCCAGTGCTACGACCTGCTCTGTTTGATCAGCCTCCAGTCGCCCTAGTATTCTACCCCTCATGACGTCATCAATATGTGTTCTTTGAGCCATTTTCAACACACAGTCACCATTAGCACGTCTGAAAACGTCTGCACACTTACTCGCTGCACCGTACTCTGACATGCACCAATCCACCTTTGTGTATGTGGACTGTTGCCACAGCCACCGTGCGACGAGCGCAGGTCAACTGCACCGCATGGTCATACTCCGAGGTCATTTAAACCCGCAAACCGCCCACCAGAGCGTTGTTTCACCATTTATCAGCATTATCTTTAATTTATGAGCATGAGTGTAAATGTGCTACTGGACAACACTCAGTAGCTTGTTGCTCAACCCCATGCTTCTTAATATGCTTGATCCTGATTGGCATGTATGCGACGGTTCCTGCTACCACGTAACCTAAGTTTAAACTTGTGGCATTGCTGATCGGTCTGTTTCATTTGAACAGATAACACGGGCAATTTCATTCGGTTGATACCTGCTGCTGACGAAATGGGAACGGTGTCTCCAGAGATATTACCGACATGTTGACAGCAGATCCCAAGAGTACTTGGAGGATCTTGCCCCAGTACTGTACAGCCCTCAAATAATTCTCAGTGCTGACGACGAGAGTCCGACATTCGCACAGCACATAATGGCGGTTCTAAACGTGAAAAACCCACCTCTCTGCTCTAATAACTCAAACCTTCTGATAGTAGTCGCAGGCAGCGTACGCGAGCCAGAAGTTTGCTCGCGTTTTATATCAGGTTCAGCTCGGTATAGTGATTAGTTGACAAAACGTTTGGGGATGTTTGTTTATAAGTGAAATCCTACTACTGATACAGGATGTCTGCATTTTGTTTCCCGGCATACCAGTAGGAGAAAGTGATGATATTATGACACAGTTGATGTGCCGTGGTGACGGATAAATTGAGACTGGCCGCTCAGACACGTTACGCACATAACTATTTCCAGTTTAAAGGGACTAACTTAGAAGGCTTAGCTAGGCGGCTCCTCTTAGTCCACTTTTAGCTGAAGTATTCGTGGACAATTTTGAGCAGCATTTCTTGAATAAAGAATCTTCCACTTCAAATATTAAATACTGGTTCAGATATGTTGATGATGTACCGTGTTTGTCGACAGGCACTACAAGACGGCTCAACATATTTCTGCATAACGTAAAAACATTCATTTCACTATGGAGACCGGCATAAAATACATAAGCTATCTAGAGCTTCCCAGTGACATCAGTACATAAACACAGTGTTTCAAAATTTGGAGAAAAACTACAGCTACAAACACGGTACTACTTTCTTCCTCAGAGCTTCCAGTTTTACTACAGCTTTCCACTCAGTGGTGCACCCTCTCTTATCTTTTCCAACATCGAAAGAATATTTCAAAGCAGAGGTGGACGCAGTAAAATTTATTGCCTCATCCTACAGCTGTAACCCTGTTCTCACTGACCACTTCGTGCATATGAATCAAAAATCGATGATTATACCCTTCCTCTATGCTCCCTCTGCTATTTTTTCGAAGACAGTGTACACAAGAAAATCTATCCAGCACCTGAAAACCCTCACGGAGTTGAAAGCAGTGATTTCACCCGTCACACCTTAATGTGGATGTTCTTCTTTAGCACGGCACTGTAAGAGCACACACTAGTCACTTCACCGCTGGCGAAATGGCCGTAATTATTGGCTTGGTGCTTAAGTTCGCAGCATTTTGCCGTAAGTTCATGAAGACAACAGATACACATAACAGAGGCTTCACCCATCAATAACATATGCTTCTTCATTATTTTCAATAATGTACCAACGCTGGTGCAACTTTTCGATTCCTTGGCTGTAGAAATCACGTGGTTTCGAGGCGAAGAACTCGTCAAGCCAAGTTCGGAGCGCATTTATATCCGGAAGGAAATCCTTAAAGGTTGTTCGATAGACAACAGAAAACGTGAAAATCCGAATGCGCAAGATCAGGTGAATAAGGGGGCGCGGAACGACATCCCAGCCCAACTCCTTCATAGTGTTTTTTTTGTCAGTCTAGCTGAATGCGGACGGGAGTCTACATCTACACCTACATCTACATCCATAGTCTGCACGCCACCTGACAGTGTGTGGCGGAGGGTACTTTGAGTGCCTCTATCGGTTCTTCCTTCTATTCCAGTCTCGTATTGCCCGTGGAAAGAAAGATTATCGGTATGGCTCTGTGTAGGCTCTAATCTCTCTGATTTTATTCTCATAGTCTCTTCGCAAGATATACGTAGGAGGGAGCAATATACTGCTTGACTCCTCGGTGAAGGTATGTTCTCGAAACTTCAACAACGTACCAAGCTACTGAGCGTCTCTCTAGAAGAGTCTTCCACTGGAGTTTATCTATCATCTCCGCGACGCTTTCGCGGTTACTAAATGATCCGGTATCGAAGGGCGCTGCTCTCCGTTGAATCTTCTCTATCGCTTCTGTCAACCCTATCTGGTACGGATCCCACACCGGTGAGTAGTATTCAAGCAGAGGGTGAACAGGTGTACTGTAACCTACTTCCTTTGTTTTCAGACTGCATTTCCTTAGGATTCTTCCAATGAATCTCAGTCTAGCACCTGCTTTACCGACGATTGATTTTATATGGTCATTCCATTTTAAATCACTCCTAATGCCTACTCCCAGATAATTTGTGGAATTAACTGCTTCCAGTTGTTGACCTGCTATATTGTAGCTAAATGATAAAGGATCTTTCTTTCTGTGTATTACCAGCACATTACACTTGGCTACATTGAGATTCAGTTGCCATTCCGAGCACCATGCGTCAATTCGTTGCAGATCCTCCTGGATTTCAGTAAAATTTTCCGTTGTTACAACCTCTCGATATACTACAGCATAATCTGTAAAAGTCTCAATGAACTTCCGATGTTATCCACAAGGTCATTTACAGATACTGTGAGTAGGAATGGTCCTACGACACTCCCCTGCGGCACACATGAAATCACTCTTACTTCGGAAGACTTCTCTCCATTGAGAATGACATGCTGCGTTCTGTTATCTAGGAACTCATCAATCTAATCACACAATTGGTCTATAGTCCATATGCTCTTACTTTGTTCATTAAACGACTGTGGGGAACTGTATCAAACGCCTTGCGGAAGTCAAGAAACACGGCATCTACCTGTGAACCCGTGTCATCGTGGAGTATCCTCGCTACATGCAGTCTTGCTGGTTGTTCTTCTACGAGACGTCTCTGTTGTTCACAGTAAATGTCAGCTGTTATGGTTACCCCTCCGGGAAGCAATTCGTAGTACACCAAACTCTCACTGTTTCACCAGATACATAACATTATCTTTTGTGGCTGCATGCAGGTCTTTGTACGGCGAGTTGCTGCTTTATTTGGGCTCACCCATTCCTCTCTTTCTCTTATTTGAACATAAATACACCGTTTCTCGCCACCAGTAACGATACACGATAGGGATGGTTCAAATGGCTCTGAGCACTACGGAACTTAACATCTGTGGTCATCAGTCCCCTAGAACTTAGAACTACTTAAACCTAACTAACCTAAGAACATCACACACATCCATGCCCGAGGCAGGATTCGAACCTGCGACGGTAGCGGTCACGCGGTTCCAGACTGAAGCGCCTAGAACCGCACGGCCACACCGGCCGGCAGGATAGGAATGGTCTGTGTTGTTCACGAGCCAATTGATGACGAGAAAGCAGAGATGGATGTGCGACGACCCGCTCATTTTTGTGATTTTGGCTTAGAGCATGCGGTACCTACATATCCGAGTTTTGAAGCTTCGCTATTGAATGTAAATGTGGGACAATGGTGGAAGGATCACAGTTAATCACATTTGCCAGTTCTCGTGTGCAACGACTTGGACCCTTGTGCATTAACGCGTTTCAACGTTCTTCATCAAACGCCGAAATTTTTACAGAACATGGAGAGTCATTAATGTCAAAACGATCCTCCTTAAAGCGAGAAAACCATTTTCTTTCCGCGCTCCGTCCAGTGGCATTGTCTGGTTTCATGTCTTGTTTCTGGCTGCCTCCGCTGCTGGCACTCCCCTATTGAACTCAAACAGAAGAATAAGTCATGAATATTCCGATTTGTTCACTTGGCACTCAATTTCCTGGCATCCATAGCTCCACTCACTATCGCCAAATGTGAGAATGACAATATGCAAACTCAAATGGCAAAAGTGATCTACAAATAAAAAAAACGACAATCAGTAAATAAACTCGTATCAACCGGAACACCAACATGCAAGACAAAAACGCTACGGACTTACATACTACCTCAAAACTGGGAAGTCTTGCCCCATCCACCATACCGCCCCGACCATGCACCATCACACTTCCATCTTGTCATGCGACTCGGAGAAGATCATCGGGGACATAACTTTGAAGATGTCGAGATCTTGATAAATTCTGTGTGACTGTGGCTGAGGAAGCAGCATCATTATTATTTACTGCACAGGTAAACATAGTATTGTTTCAGAGTAGAAAAAAGACTGTGAACAAAGATGGTGATTATATTGAAAAGAGACACATTACTCGTGAATGTTGTAGCTGTTACACTAAGCATGTGGGATTTACTTTCCAGTTAAAATAAAAACAAAAAAGCGATTACGAAGGCTTTTCCGGCGTAATAATTGATAATATTCTTCTCGGGTGTGCAGGCGGATCATAACGTCAAGATGACGTTATGATCCGGCTGCACATTCGATAAGAATATCAACAGAAAAGTAATCTGCTTTACTTTCCGACTGATCCTCGTACATCTGAACCGAACTGTACGGAGAATGTAGCATTACTTATAGTTCTGTTGTACAGGTGCCTCTAGTCCCTTAGTGATTTCCTGTAGCCAAAAGAGGACTGAGAAAGAGGTTTCACACAAAAACAAACCGAAGCCATGAAAGCGGTACGAAGCTGTTTTTGCGCAGTTTATTTCGTTTTCTGCTACACTTGTTGTAACGAGTGTGTCAGAACTCTCCATTACATAGGAAACAATATAGCCAACTTAACGCTATTCTTTGCATTGTGTAAGCACTCAGATATCTATAGTAAGAATCTGAGTGCGAAACATGGGAATGTGATTCTAAGCATTGTAGTGAGACGAGGTCTGCCTGCGATAGTGGAAGTAGTAGTGTCGGTCGAGAGCTCGGAGACAGAAGACGTGTCACTTTCCTTCACATCGACGATGGCAGATCCCACCACATATAAGGCCTGATTTCATTTATATAGGAGGACAGATTTAGATGGCTTAACTACGCTTGAAGATGGAATTCAAGGTAAAATTCGCAAGTACAGCGCAAAAGCAATTGCACTGTTAGGCCCGTGATTGTTACTCCGAATTTGCAATAATCGCATGTTTTGCTTGTCAGTTAAAGAAGCCTCCTTATCCTCCAAATAATGATAATTGTTCTCCACATCTAATTAATAAGTAAGCTGTGGTTATTAAATGTTAATGTAACTTTGAAATTGAAATAACTTGTTAATCTGACACTCAGCCGTTATTGACACTTATGTAATTGTCATTGTCTGTTATTGGTCATGATGATTTCTGACGTTTTAAGTAGACTTAATTTATGAAATCCCTTCCTACAAGTTATTTTGTATTTAACAGGACCCAAGCAAAGTCCTTTTTATTAAATTCATTCTTAGTAAGAATAAACCTTAGCCTCCGCTGCTGCATGCTGCTGCGAACTGCTGTAAACCACATGGAAAAAGGCAGTTATCTGAAGAGGTGAGTGGAAAACGTAGGGCCAAAACAGAGAAACTAACACACCGCAACATGTCATGTACACTAATCCAATTAATTCCGTTGCACAAATCAGATTCTGTATCACTTGTAAATTCTTATTCAAAAACGCAGTGAGATAGCTTATTCAAATATTAGTTTTAAGTTTTTCATGTAACGATCTGTTGAGGGCTTAAAGGACAGTGAAAATGGCATTCATACAACAAGCACACAGTGCTATGCAGATTAGATTCCAATTATTGATAGCTCAGGTTGCTTATCGAGTCCAGTTTCAAAGACGAACATTTGTTGTAGCTACGTTACTTATTCGTTGTAGGTACGTTACATTGTTTCAAGCTTGCTTACAGTCTAACAGACCCCAGTCTTTGGCCTATCTTACGGTCTGTAAAGTGTCTCGATGTGTTACTTGAGAACGTGCCTGCAAATAGCAGCCAAAAAGGCTGCAGAGCGCCTATGCTATCTCACAAACGCTGGTGAATGCTGTGTGTCTGGGGGGACTTACGGTATTCCTTTGCTTGGATAGCTCGGTTGGTGGCCACAAAGGTGCGACGTAGTTCGTTTGGTAGCAGAACTCGCTGAACGATACCAATTTGGTATGGGACTCTGCTGACAACAAGAACGTCCACATGCCCTTAAAGATGTTGTAACCTCAGCTTCTCATCTGGACTGATAGCACTGGAGAGGTCTGAACCAACTTAGTGTGCTACTGAAGTGCTCAAGACGACTTATGAGCAAATATGTGTGTGTGAGGGGCCTACATCCTTCCATGTCGATGTATTTGTTATTGTTTGTGACACTTGTCGCAAATTTATCGATTAATTTCGTCGTAGATTATATATTATTTTACTGGGACTATCACAGGGTTAGCCGAGTCCAGCATTTGCTGCTTGCTGACAATGCGTTCCCATGTAGTAACTGTCTTTGCTTCGGGCGCGCACTTGGTACTGCAGTGGTCCAATTCTATACAGGTAGTGTGTGTTGGTCGGCCGCACTCGCTAGCATGTTTTCAGGTTAATTAACCGTGCTGCGCCAGGGATGTCGTAAAGTTTCCGTGTGAAGTGGTCAATGCTGTACTGGTATTGTGGCATATGGGATGTTGCTAAATGCGGTTAAATTTTTTGAAAGAGTCAATAACTTCGGTAATAAACCAAACGGTCTATGATTCGCCAGTAACTATTCTCAGTTGAATCCATCATTGTCGGCTTCCTAAGAGTTACCAGTCAAAGAAAGTACACTACTGGCCATTAAAATTGCTACACCACGAAGATGACGTGCTGCAGACGCGAAATTTAACCGACGGGAAGAAGATGCTGTGATATGCAAATGACTAGCTTTCCAGATCATTCACACAAGGTTGGCGCCGGTGGCTACACCTACAACGTGCTGACATGAGGAAAGTTTCCAACCGATTTCTCATACACAAACGGCAGTTGACTGGCGTTGCCTCGTGAAGCGTTGTTGTGATGCCTCGTGTAAGGAGAAGAAATGCGTACCATCATGTTTCCGACTTTGATAAACGTCGGATTGTAGCCTGTCGCGATTGCGGTTTACCGTATCGCGACATTGCTGCTAGCGTTGGTCGAGATCCAATGACTGTTAGCACAATATGGAATCAGTGGGTTCAGGAGGGTAATACGGAACGCCGTGCTGGATCGCAACGGCCTCGTATCAGTAGCAGTCGAGATGACAGGCATCTTACCCGCATGGCTGTAACGGATCGTGCAGCCACGTCTCGATCCCTGAGTCAACAGATGGGGACGTTTGCAAGACAACAACCATCAGCACGAACAGTTCGACGATGTTTGGAGCAGCATGGACCATCAGCTCGGAGACCATGGCTGCGGTTACCCTTGACGCTGCATCACAGACAGGAGCGCCTGCGATGGTGTACTCAACGACGAACATGGGTGCACGAATGGCAAAATGTCATTTTTTCGGATGAATCCAGGTTCTGTTTACAGCATCATGATGGTCGTATCCGTGTGTGGCGACATCGCGGTGAACGCACATTGCAAGCGTGTATTCGTCATCGCCATACTGGCGTGTCACCCGGCGTGATGGTATGGGGTGCCATTGGTTACACGTCTCGGTCACCTCTTGTTCACATTGACGGCACTTTGAACAGTTGACGTTACATTTCAGATGTGTTACGACCTGTGGCTCTACCCTTCACTCGATCCCTGCGAAACCCTACATTTCAGCAGAATAATGCACGACCGCATGTTGCAGGTCCTGTACGGGCCTTTCTGGATACAGAAAATGTTCGACTGCTGCCCTGGCCAGCACATTCTCCAGATCTCTCACCAACTGAATACGTCTGGTCAATGGTGGCCGAGCATCTGGCTCGTCACAATACGGCAGTCACTATTCTTTATGAACTGTGGTATCCTATTGAAGCTGCACACTCCGCTGCATCTCATCCTGGAAACATCCCCCAGGCTGTGGCTAAGCCATGTCTCCGCAATATCCTTTCTGTCAGGAGTGCTAGTTCTGCAAGGTTCGCAGGAGAGCTTCTGTAAAGTTTGGAAGGTAGGAGACGAGGCACTGGCAGAAGTAAAGCTGTGAGGACGGGGCGTGAGTCGTGCTTAGGTAGCTCAGTTGGTGGAGCACTTGCCTGCGAAAGGCAAAGGTCGCGAGCTCGAGTCTCGGCTTGGCACACAGTTTTAATCTGCCACGAAGTTTCACACCCAGTACAGTCTGCTTTCCGCAGCGCTGCGGCGAGGACGTCTTGTCTACGTCCCGTCCGCGCGGTCGCGAGTGCCCGTAGTTGTTTACTACTGCGTTGTCGCTAGTTTAGAGTCCATCACTACCGACGCAACATGGCACATTCATACAGACAAACCACCATCAAGATCAGTTTTCAACCCGATCATGCACGACCGCGAGCTTTTGAAGAGGAACGTTTTGTACGTGACGATGTTAAAATTGAACCGCGGGACATAACTCTCTATCACAAGCAGTGTTGTCTACGTCAAGTTAGTAAGTGACGAGGTGTGCAACAGAATCGTGCGCGCACATGCGAATGATCTTAAATTCAAACATTCTGATGGCCATATTGGGGCGGTCTTTATCGAACACGCGGGGCTTGGCCTCCATACGATACGCGTCTTCGAACTCCCTTTCGAAGTACCACCGGACGTAGTCACCGCGGCTTTCCAGCCCTACGGCAGAGTGTTCAGCCATATGGCCGAAAAATGGCCCACCTTTACAACGTACTCCGTTCTTAACGGGGTACGACAGATCAAAATTGAACTGACCAAACATGTACCGTCATATCTTGTCATCGGCGGATGTAGGGCGATCATAATGTATGACGGTCAGCCACGCACTTGCTCTGGTTGTGGCCAAGAAGGGCACGTCCGGTCGGATTGTCTCCGACGACGGCTTACTCAAATCCCGACAGGTGAATCTATGACTCCTTCTATGGGGACGACCCTTCCTCTCAATTACGCCGAAGTTGCACGGGCAGCAACCCTTTCCGATGCTGACCACATTAGTCCGTTAGCCCCCCACCCACCGTTAGCGAGACCATGATGGATTCTGCAGTACAGGATCCGGCATCTACAACGGCGCCCCCACCTGAAGATAATCACCGACCGACCTTGCAAGAAGGGGTGGACGCTAGGATGGACATTGACCCACGGGTTGTGCCGACAACGGCTTTTCTTCCAGACACCGGAGCAGCTGAAGAAATCCACCCACATTCAGATACTGAAACACACGTCCGTAAACAGCGTTCCCTGCGAAAATACAAGAGACGGCGGCGTGCTCCATCTGACGAGTGTTTGCAGCGATCGTCTGACATGGACTGTGGACACTCCGACGACGGTACCGGCGGTACAGAGGCCGCTGTAACATCAAACTCAACGGTTCACCGTGGTGACGGCTTCAGCCCCTCCGACCCCACAGAACAGCGGGATCACAAGCAGACAGCCGCAGCCGATTCCCAGCCAGTAGAGCCGATGGAGTCAGCGCCGAGTGCCGCAGCAGCCACAAACAGCCACCAACAGCCGATGGTATTTCATGGCGACTGGGCGGACGACTGTGAGGAAAACTCCTTGTCCATCGTGTCGGACGACACGCGGTGAAATTTACCCCACCAGTGTTGATCCTTTCCCGCCATCAGATACAGTGACGAGACAGCCTTACAAGGGTATTGATGACCAACACGGGTGCTATGGATAGACCTCAAACTTATCGCGTTGCAACTATAAACATCAACACTATACGGACGCGCGCTAAGTTATCCTTGCTTCAAGATATGTTGAACTCTGCTTCCATCGATATAGCCCTTCTCCAGGAAGTGTACTTCGACGGCCGGCCGAAGTGACCGTGCGGTTAAAGGCGCTACAGTCTGGAACCGCAAGACCGCTACGGTCGCAGGATCGAATCCTGCCTCGGGCATGGATGTTTGTGCTGTCCTTAGGTTAGTTAGGTTTAACTAGTTCTAAGTTCTAGGGGACTAATGACCTCTCAGCAGTTGAGTCCCATAGTGCTCAGAGCCATTTGAACCATTTTGTACTTCGACGACTTCTCAGGCATGTACGGTTACGATGCTTGCGTCTCTCCAGCTTCCTCTACAGGCAGAGATGTCGCTGTACTTCTTCGGGAAGGGATAGTGGAGGACGATATCCTGTTTCTGCCTGGGGCAAGAGGAATGGCACTCACAGTACTGGGTGTCCGCCTTATCAATATCTACTCACCTTCCGGGACGGACAAACGTCGCGAACGTTCACGATTCTTTGCGGAAGACTTCGCCCCGCTCTTCCAAGGCCGCCACGACCATCTGGTGTTTGGAGGTAACTACAATTGCGTACTGGCGCCCAGAGACCAACTCCCACGACATAATCCGTGCCCAGAACTCGAGACGCTAATTCGAGACCTGCAGATGGTGGACACTTGGGAACATCTCCACGGCCACACTTCACGAGTCACTCTTCCAGTCGTATCGATCGGATTTATGTCTCACGCTCTCTCGCCGCTGGAACACAGGATGCGGAAGTGTGGCCTGCAGCCTTCTCGGACCACTGAGCTTACATTTGTGCCGTCACCCTGCGGCGGCAACAAGTGTGGAGAAGCCACAGCCTGTGGAAATTAGACATCGCTCACCTGTCGTACCCGGATTGCCGCCAAGCCGTTGAGGATACGTGGCATTCGTGTGAAAATCGCCTCCGTGCATATCCCACAACGATCTGCTGGTGGTTGGACTGCGCCAAACCGGCACTGAGGCGAACGTTGATAACCTACGGTCGCGACCACGCTACTTGGCGTAGACATACACTCGACTCTTACTTCAGGGTACTGCGCGTCTGCGAAGCTATGGCGCCGCCTCCGGAACGACAAACGGCTAAGGCTCAGATCATAGCTAATATGCGACGCCACCTAGAGGGGGTGGTCATCCGCTCGAGGACGCAGGATCGGATACCGAGCGAACGCCCATCAATGTTCCACGTCCTTCGTGAACTTAAACGACGCCAACGAGCGCTGATGCGTTTCATCGAAACAGAGGACGGTCGTCGTCTCAACACGCAACAAGACATAAACACAGCGTTCTACCATCATTATTCCCAATTCTATTCCGCCCAGACCCCTGATCCAATAGCACTGGAGGACGTCTCTCAGACGATTTACGGCACCGTCACCCCGGCAATGGAAGCGGCCTTGATGGAAGAAATTACAGAAGAAGTAGTGATCGACGCCATTAGAAAAGGAGCTGTCAACAAGTCTCCGGGTTCTGATGGCCTCCCCTTGGAATTTTACCGGACTTTTCAATATTTATTAGCCTCCCTATGGACGGACATCTGTCGCAAACTACTATTCCGGAAGTGCCGCTCCCTGCGGCCCTTGTGGAAGGGATGATTATTCCTATTCACAAACCGTCCGGTGGCTCACGACTGCAGGACTACCCACCGTTGACGCTATTGAACTGCGACTTTAAGATCTTTTCTCGACTGTTGGCGGCGCCGATACGCCAGACCTTACGAAATGTTATCTCACCCGATCAAACGTCATTAGGAGGCGACAATAATATTCAGACAGCACTAAATGAATATCGTGACTTGATCTCACTGGCGAGGGCATGTCGTCTGAAGGGTGCACTGGCGGCAATCGATTTTAGTCAAGCTTTCGACCGAGTGGACCACGACTACTTGGAAGCGGTCCTCCAACATATGCGGTACCCACAGCCATTCGTCACTGTCATCATGCGACTACTCCGTGGCGTGACGTCCAAGGTGATCGTCAACGGCCGACCTTCGCAGCCCCTCACCATTTCTAGATCGATACGCCAAGACTGCCCTCTGTCCACTTTACTTTACGCTGTGGCCATGGAACCACTCCTCTGTGGCCTGCGCCAACGACTAACGGGTATGATGTTACGAGGCCACACTTTCCGATGTAAAGCGTACGCTGACGACCTGGTGATTGTCATCCGCAACGGTGACGGCACCGCTAGCGCACTAAATTGGATAGCGAAATGTAGCATGGACACTGGTAGTCGTATCAACGTCGCAAAATCGGTGGCGATGAACATCGGGGTCGTATTGTCTGAGAACAGTGTCACCCCCTTACAGCTCAGAGATAGTTTGAAATGTCTCGGCATTGATTTTACCGAAGATATACGACGGACCGCTGCTCACAACTTTCGACGGCTTTCCCGAAATGTTCGGACTGGCGACGTGGCTTCGTGGACATGCAGTGCATTATTTGTTTCAAGACGGCACTAAGGACACTTAAGACTTTTGGAACTATTTGCCGGAACGACATTGCAAGATCCTCCGTAACCCAAAGTATCGACAATATTTTTCCAATTATATGTGGAGTGCGTTCCACGACTCTCCACGTAACTGGAACATCACGGGTAAGAGAAGCTAAAATTACAAGACGATGATAGAACACTACACGGTACAACGTGGGATCTACCATGGTCATTACTAGAAGTCATACCTGGATGATACAGCAGATGGAGAGTTTCGTCGTGAACCCATACACTCTGTAGCAGTATTTGCCCCATTTCCTCTTTTTGTCCCCGGTGGGAAAAGGTCTTCGCAGTTTTTGTTTCCCATCCAGTGCAAGATATAGCACTGGTTAATGGTGGTATGGATTCCACCCTTCAGTTTTGTTTCATGGTTTCCTTAGCCCCGCACTTTGCTCTCTTTCTTTATGCCTTTTTCTACAACTATTAACATGTTTTTAGTTATGTGCGTCCCCAACTCGACGCGACGTGTGCACTTACTAGTTTTCAGTTCCCTACTGTTAAAAAAATAGAAAAATCACAAAAAATTAAAAATAAATTAATGAATAAATAAACTTAAAAAATTCACAACAATACACCAACTGCATCCTTTGTACCACATCACATCCCCAGGATGGGAGGGATGAGACATGGTTGCCAGGCCTCGGGTTGCGACCTCTGCCCACATTGCCTCGGCCACCCCACTATCTGATCCATCTCCCAAAAAAAAGTACTGTTGAACACGCCGGAGTCAATAAACTAATTTATATCCTCGTTCATGTATTTTTCACTGTGTTGCCTTACTCAATTAAAAGCTGCTTTAACAAAATATGTAAAAATGAAAGTCTGCGATCTTTTCCTTAATCTATAACTCTAATTAACTGTCACTACTGGATGTAAGTACCACCTAAAATGTTAATAATTTCGCCAAACAGTATAGAGTAGCGATTATTGAAGAAAAAATTAATTAAACTTTATGGAATATCTCTGCAATGCGAGTTACTATACAGACTTTGCTGAGGCAAGCAAGAAGAATCTTCAAGTAACGCTGGTGCTGAGATAGGCTATATCTGCTGTTGCGTTTACGAAGAACTGTTAATATCAAATTGGGAGTTTATTCAGCAATCATACGAAATTAAATTGTATTGCAAAGACAACAGTAAATATTATGTATTCTGAAAACGGACGAGTATCAGTCTTGATTGCCTGTAATAAAAAACAAGCAAGTGTGTTAAACTACACTCTCAAGCAAAAACCATATTGATGGTGTCTCCTATGCAAGGTCAATCCGCTTACACTTTACCAGAATATTCGCTAGAAATAAATGAATCGTGAAATCCTTGAAAATTTCGAATATTTTAGTAAAAAAATTAATTCATAGAAAAGTAGATGTCAGTTGTTGTTTTTCAAGCAAACAAAGATAAAAGACGACGACGTACCATATATTAAAGCAAAGAATATTTAACTGAGTAAGTGAACAGCAGAGCAGACTATTCCAGTAGTTAAATAAGACATTAGCTATTTTACAATTTGAAATATTTCTTGACTACTTCTACTTCATCGATGTGTGCTATACAACAACAAATAGAATTTTAAATGCATGTAGTTAATAATTTGTATGATTTACAAACCTAGAAACAAAAGTGTTTTATAACACGTTTGCCTGCAATGGGGAATGTTCCGTTCCACGTGAGGTATTCTAAATTTGTATTGATATTTCTTTTCTGTGCTCTTCATAGTACTCTTTCTACTACGTACTGTATGTACAAGACAGTAAACTGCTTATACTAAGTTTGCAGTGAGCAGTTAACAGCTGTAGTTGTCAAACAGTAATATGTAATAAGATATATATTAGGAACACATGGTTAGAATGTAAAAATAAGAGTTTTTTCCACCTTCCCTTCTAACCTCGCTTCATTCATCTGTCATAATACCTTGTTTGTATGACAAACTTTTAGAACTTGTCTTCTACCCTTGAGTATCTAAATATGAATACAGCGAAGAAGGAGTAGCTGAATTAATTGTATTTAACTTGACGAAGTTGAAGTCTTAACGATAATCACCCAGATTGTTTCTTCTTGTGCAAGCTTGTAGAAATAGGTTCTGGTCGCAGGTTTATGTTTGACTTACCCTTTAAATGAATTGTCTTGGCCATGATGTCTTTTTTTACTAGATCGTTTAATTTCAGACTTTGAGATACTTCAATAATTGATGAAAATAGTCACATATACTAGTGATGATTAACAGTTTACAGGGCGATCATTAACACACATATGCTTTCTACAATACCTGACAACAAAGTGGAACGTCTACTTCGGTAAGTCAAAAACCTAGTAAAACCTCCACGTTCAGGATTCACTTTGCACACTTTTGACGCGTGTTAGTAACTTTATCAGAATTTTAAAAAATACGAAGCATATAGATTGATAATATGGCTTATAGTTATTACTGGTATTTATTTATGAGCAGATGACTATCTATGTTGTGTTGAGAATGTTATGCTTAATCTGACAAAGGTGTGTTTTCCACTCTGATCGTCAAACAAATGTTTTTCAGTCTTGTGTTTTTCCACGAATACATATCTTTTATGTTCAGTATCGGGATTAACAAATAATAGAAGGAACTCGGGTGTGAACAGTTTCATGAATTAACAGTGATTTTGAATTCAAAATTACGAGGTTATTTGAATATTTAAAATTTGGATAGTATCTATTTGGGATGGAACTGAAAAATCCAGGAAGCGTTTCAATATCTCTATCTCCCAAGCTTTCGAAAGTCGTATAAAGTTGCAAAAGACAATTTATAATTTAATATACCTGCAGAATTCGTAAATTTCTCCATTTTGTTTGTTATTGAAATTAACATGGCTCTGCCTATGTTGTTAGCGCTCAGAGATTTGTTTACATGTGACATATACTTCCTCTGTTGCAAAATTTATGTTTTATAGATGACTGTGTATTTATAAATTTGGTTGTAAGCCTACACTAAAGACAATGTTCAATAATTCGTAAAATCTTATTTAATTAACATTAAATTTCTTGTATCTAGATTCTATGGAGTGCCTGCGGATGCTATATCCCGAAATATTGCCCGAACAGATTAAGTGGTGAGTCTGCAGTCACTCAAGATCGTAAAGATGAACTAGAAAGCTTTAATGAATCTATCGATACCAAACCCTTAATGTTACATCCTTCCCACTGAGTCAATAGTGTTTTTCAACCATGGGAAGGTAAATCAGAACAGGCTTCTCTGTCAGGTGAAATCAGTGTAGTGAAATATAATCTTGTTGTGAAACTGTTGTGGCGCTATTTTTTGCTGGTCGTTCCCCAGAGATTGCGCATTAGCGAATGCTTCTCATCAAGGCTCATTTTTTTCCTCATCGCATTGCTCGTTTAGAAGTCAATGATTACTTTAGAGAGTATCAGATACCTACAACGAAGTAAAGTTTGATTAGATTATTTGCGTATTTCACCAACGACGACCATGTACTTCTATTTTGCTATGGATTCAAAAAGCTATTCTCTTTTTTGTCCAGAATTAGCAAGCACATTATATGGTTGCATTCATAGGCATCAACTCGTAAAGAATTTCCTCAGCTGTGACTGTATTCCATGCGGAATACCATTTAAGTATCTTTAATTCTGGATCGAATAAATATCGGAAAGATGACCTAGGCATCTCTGGTGGTGGCCAAGTCAATCACGATGAACGAGGTCAATGGTTAATCTGAATATGAAATAATACTGCAAACTAATTGTTCCCAAGTTACTGTATTTTGGCTGTCACTAACAGAATTTTTCCTGGGCTCCCTAAATTAAATATTGGTCTATTTTATAATCTTATCTCATCAAAATTATTTTTCCATACTTCCTTATTAAGGACAAAGGAAGTATTTAGTTTTTATTACATCATGGAATGGGTTCGTTTTAGATAAGCAAACACTTTGTACTGTTGATCTGCATCCAGTAAAACAGGATAGTCTAACTTACTGTTAAACGTGTCGTCAATTTTATTTTCCATTCTACTATACATTATCCTTGTGATAAACTTGGATGCAACAGCCGTCAAGCCGATTGCGCAATACTTCTCGCGATTATCTGCCCTTAGGATCTTCGGGATTGTGTGGACGGTATTTTTCCGAAAGTCTGATGGCACGTCTCCAGACTCTTAGATTCTTCACAACAGCTTGAATAGTTGTTTGGTTGCCACTACCCGGAATATCAAAGATTTTGAAGGGATCTTATATATCTCTTCTGTCTTATTTGGTCTTAAGTCTTCCAAAGCTCTTTTAAATTTTGACTAATTCTGGTTCCCCTATGTCCTCCTATCGACTTCAATTTCTTCTTATATTACGTCTTCAGACAAGTTCTCTCTCTCGTAGATGCCTTCGATCCGCTGTTTCCACCTGTCTGCTCTCTCTTATGCACTTAACCGTGGAATACACATTGCAATATTTATGTCAGCGCCATTGCTGTTAATTTCACTGAGAGGTGTTTCGACGTATCTATATGTTGAGTGCGTCCTTCCGACAACTGTTTCTTTTACGATATTTTTCACACGTAGCCATTTTTCTTTGTTTTCCTGCACTTCGTATTTATTTATATCTCTGTGTTCCTGATTTTTTTGCGTATTTTTGCATTTCCTTCTGTCGCCGACCAACTGAAGTATTTCTTCGTTATCCAAGGTTTCTTCGCAGCCATCTAACTTGTAGCTACGTTTTTCTTTAAAACTTCTGTGACGTCCCTTTTCAGAGGTATACAGCCCTCTTCCAGAACCGCCTACTGTGCTATTCATTTTCGCAGTATCTATAGCCTCAGAGAACTTCAAGCGTATCTCATCATTTGTTAGTATTTCCGTATCCCACTTCTTTACGCATTGATTCTTCCTGACCAGTCTCTTAAACTTCATCCTACTCTTCATTATTCCTTAACTGTGATCTGAGTCTTTATCTATTCCTGTATCTATTCCTTGCAAACCAATATGTGATTTCGGAATCTCTGCCTGACCATGACGTCATCTGAATGGAACCTTCCCATATTTCCGGGCCTTTTGTGATTCTTGAACAGAGTATTTTCTATTACTAGCTGAAATATATCGCAGAAGGCAGGTAGTCGTTCTTCTCTCTCATTCCTACTACCAAGCCCTTATTCTCCAGTAACCTTTTCTTCTACTCTTTCCCCTACAACCGGATTTCACTCCCGAATGACCATTACAGTTTCATCTCCCCTTACTTACTGAATTACTCGTTCAATATCCTCATTACTTTCTCTCTCACTTCATCTTCTGTATGCGACGTTGGCGTGCATAATTGAGCTATGTTGTCGGTGCCGTTTTTCTGTCGATTCTGATGGGAACATCCCTATCACTGAACTCTTCACATTAACTCACTCTCTACTCTAGCATCCTATTCTTAACGAGTTTGCAAGAAAAAAAAAAAAAAAGAAAAAAAAAAGAAAAAAAATGGCTCTGAGCACTATGGGACTTACCTGCTGTGGTCATCAGTCCCCTATAACTTAGAACTACTTAAACCTAACTAACCTATGGACATCACACACATCCATGCCTGAAGCAGGATTCGAACCTGCGAGCGCAGCGGTCGCGCGGTTCCAGACTGTAACGCCTATAACCGCTCGGCCACTTCTGCCGGCAACGAGTTTGCAGTTGCTGCTGATATTACCCTACACTCCTCTCACAAAAAATTCTTGTCTTTTTTCCATTCCGCTTCGCTGATCCACATTATGTCTAGATTGAGCCTTAGCGTTTCCCATTTCAGGTTTTCTAGCTTTTCTACCACGTTCAAACTTCTGACATTCCACGCCCCGACTCACAGAACGTTATCCTTTCGTTGGTTATTCAATCTTCTCTGATGGTCGCCTCCCCATTGGCAGTCCCCACATGGAGATCTTAATGGGGGACTAGTCCGTAATATTGTGCAAGTGGAGAGATCACCATAAGACTCTTGATTACAGGCCACATGTTCTGTGGACATACATTATATGCATTTAATGCAGTTGTTTCCATTGCCTTCTGCACTCTCATGCCGTTGATCACTACTGGCTGTTCCGCGTTGTAGATCCCGTTTCCCACCTTAATGGTAAGAGGTTGCCCTGAGACTCAGTTCGTTCCTCCGTCCTATTTGACAAGCCCGTTGGCAGAATGAGGGTGACTCATTAGACTGGGAGTCTTACACGGCTATTGCTGATGATTTTTTTCAGAATTTAAGCAGTGGTTGGAACCCAGAATTAAAACTGGTCAAAGACTCTTCCCCTCGACGATGAGTTCAACTTATGTACATATTTAACTATACTGAGCACATCACTAGATTACATGACGACGAATCCAATCTGTGGACGTAAACTACTGGCCATTAAAATTGCTACACCAAGAAGAAATTCAGATGACAAACGGGTATTCATTGCACAAATATATTATACTAGAACTGACATGTGATTATAGTTTCACGCAATTTGGGTGCATAAATCCTGAGAAATCAGTACCCAGAACAACCACCTCTGGCCGTAATAACGGCCTTGATACGCCTGGGCATTGAGTCAAACAGAGCTTGGATGGCGTGTACAGGTACAGCTGCCCATGCAGCTTCAACAAGATACCACAGTTCATCAAGAGTAGTGACTGGCGTATTGTGACGAGCCAGTTGCTCGGCCACCATTACCAGACGTTTTCAATTGGTGAGAGATCTGGAGAATGTGCTGGCCAGGGCAACAGTCGAACATTTTCTGTATCCACAAAGGCCCGTACAGGACCTGCAACATGCGGTCGTGCATTATCCTGCTGAAATGTAGGGTTTCTCAGGGATCGAATGAAGGGTAGAGTCACGGGTCGTAACACATCTGAAATGTAACGTCCACTATTCAAAGTGCCGTCGATGCGAGCAAGAGGTAACCGAGACGTGTAACCAATGGCACCCCATACCATCACGCTGGGTGATACGCCTGTATGGCGACGACGAATACACGCTTCCAATGTGCGTTCACCGCGATGTCACCAAACACGGATGCCACCATGATGATGCTGTAAACAGGACCTGGATTCATCCGAAAAAATGACGTTTTGCCATTGGTGCACCCAGGTTCATCGTTGAGTACACCATCGCAGGCGCTCCTGTCTGTGATGCAGCGTCAAGCGTAATCGCAGCCATGGTCTCTGAGCTGATAGTCCATGCTACTGGAAACGTCGTCGAACTGTTCGTGCAGATGGTTGTCGTCTTGCAAACGTCCCCATCTGTTGACTAGGGATCGAGACGTTACAGCCATGCGGATAAGATGCCTGTCATCTCGACTGCTAGTGATACGAGGCCGTTGGGATCCAGCACGGCGTTCTGTATTACCCTCCTGAACCCACCGATTCTATATTCTGCTAACAGTCACTGGATCTCGACCAACGCGAACAGCAATGTCGCGCAATCGCGGTAGGCTACAATCCGACCTTTATCAAAGTCGGAAATGTGATGGTACGCATTTCTCCTCCTTACACGAGGCATCACAACAACGTTTCACCAGGCAACGCCGGTCAACTGGTGTTTGTGTATGAGAAATCGTTTGGAAACTTTCCTCATGTGAGCACGTTGTAGGTGTCGCCACCGGCGCCAACCTTGTGTGAATGCTCTAAAAAGCTAATCATGTGCATATTATAGCATCTTCTTCCTGTCGTCTGTAGCTCGTCATCTTCGTGGTGTAGCAATTTTAATGGCCAATAGTGTATATTAACCACGTCACTAGTTTACATAAATATACTAGCTAATTTACGTCTACTACTTTATTACTGACACTGGTAAAATAAAATAGTTTTTGCATATATACTTTCCAGCAGACAATTCATAGGTGACCACGCTAGTCTTGCCAACAGAGGAAATTTCTACATGGCATAAGAAATTTGCAATATAAGCTCCGGTGAGTGAACGTGGAATAGTAGGAACAGTTTCTGTTGTGTATTACTACATTACGTGCCAACGGCCTTGCCGCACTGGTAACACCGGTTCCTGTCAGACCACCGAAGTTAATCGCTGTCAGGCTTAGCTAGCACCTGGATAGGTGATCGTTCGGTCTGCCCAGCGTTGTTGGCAAGTGGAGTACACTCAGCCCTTGTGAGGCAAATTGAGGAGCTACTTGGTTGAAAAGTGGCGGCTCCGGTCACGAAAACTGACAACGGCCTGGAGAGTGGTGTGCTGACCACATGCCCCTCCATATCAGTATCCAGTGACGCCTGTAGACTGAGGATGACAAGGCGGTCGGTCGGTACCATTGAGTCTTCCGAGATCGATTCGGACGCAGCTTAGTTTATTACATTACAGGGACAAGTATAAATTTTATCTCACTGGACCGATTTCCCAGGAACTGTTTTGAACAGTAAACAACTCACTCAGAACAATCAGATCTGAGGGGAGTTGTCTGCAACCGTAAAGTTTTTATAACAGGGCTGACTACTGAGCGGTACCTGCTAGCAGTAAGGGTACTTACTGTACATATTTGAATAAAACAGACATATACTGTGCCTGAAAACTACTTATCTTAATCACTAGTAATTATTTTATTGAAAGAAATGTTAAGAAAGGAAGGCAAATGATGCTGCTTATCAAGTGCGGCAAGTAATCAAGTAAAAGCTGATTTCATCCATTATAAATGGATCTGAAAGCCTGCGACTGTGAAAACAGTAGGTTTGTTTATAAATAACTCATCTGCTACTAGTCACGATTTTCTTTATTTTATTTTTCACACGACGCGTTTCGGGAAATGATTCCCATCTTCAGGTTTTTGTGTTTGTTATGTCATTCCTATGTGATGTTGTCTACTTGTAAGAACATATGTGTCACTCTTTTATGAAAAATGTTTTCGATGTTTAAAAGTGTACAACAAGCTCTGTGTGATGTGTGTGTGAGACTCTGCACAAATGGAACATAAGAAACTGTAAGTACAAATTCTTCTAAATTTTCCCACAAACTTCACAAAAAGATCGACAATCAACTAAAAATCGCGTGTTTTCTTATGTATTGCAGTAAAGCCAACAAAATGAAGCAGAATCTCACACATCGACAACATCACATAGGAATGGCATAACAAACACAAAAAACGCTCTTAAAAATAGGAGTCATTTCCCGAAACGCGAAAATAAAATAAAGAAAATCGTGACTTGTAGCAAATGAGTTATTTACAAACAAACCTATAATGAAGTCAGCCGGCCGATGGTGGCCGAGTGGTTCTAGGCGCTTCAGTCTTGAACCGCGCGACCGCTACGGTCGCAGGTTCGAATCCTGCCTCGGGCATGGATGTGTGTGATGTCCTTAGGTTAGTTAGGTTTATGTAGTTCTAAGTTCTAGGAGACTGATGACTTGGGATGTTAAGTCCCATAGTAAGTAAAACGTTAATCATAATCCGGAACAAAACAGGCAGGTCTCAGGGAGAAAATGTGGGGTATCTCCAAAAAACAATTTTGACTGCTGTAAAGCAGCACAACGATTTAGTAGCAATGTTATGAAATCACTACGACTGTAAAAAAGAGAATTCTCACTAACTTAAATGAAACAAGGTTTTTCTGCATAAAACATTGTCTTGTCAACAGCAGCTATTTATACCAGTCAGAACGTGATCAAAGAAGGCACCATAAGGGGGAAAAGGTGACATATTTCGGTCATATGAATAAACTACGAGCCTGTGTCTTGTGTAGACCGAGAGAGAAGATACAATGAAAATTTTATCGAAAATTTGATAACAAATTTTTATGTGAGTAAAACTCATGTCAACAGTCAGTTTCAGTCTTGCTTACAACGCAGTGCGTGACAAACCGGACCGTCATTTAACCCAGGTAGGTGGATGGTGCGGTGCTTTCTGTTGCGTGTATTTGTGCAATTTACATTTTTAGAGGAAAATGTATCTCGGTAATGGACAGTGGAAGGGTAACGTGTGACGAGTACCGAGAATTTCCATTCTCACCATCACGTTGCGTTGGTATGACAAAATTGCGAATACAAATAAATGCAGCCATTATAATGGAAATATTCCTCAGTTTTTATTGCTGTTAAGTACACCTTATTGCTATTTAATCCGTACACGAAATGCAGTGTTGGGTTTTCTTATTACCTGTACTTTGGAATACTGTCCCATTTTTTTTTTCTTTATTGTGTTTTCCCTTTATACTAAGTTGGGTCGGCAGTGGCGTACAAATGCCGCTCTTCGGTCAACAGAAAAAACATATAGCGAACATGGAGACATAGAAATACATGAATGGTAAAAACAGAAGACACACACAAGAATAGTAATGATGGCGTTCGTCAGAAGGCACTGGTTTCAGAAGCAAGGTCCACAGTGCGCACAGACGAAGGTAATCAGTTTGAAACTCGAACAAAGGAGCACACCAAAGATAGCACCGATGCACAGAATAAAAGAAAACACCGTTGCGCTAAACACTGGTGATGATCTTTGGCACGGAAAACACTGAACACACTTGATGAGATGCCAGGGAGGGGGGGGGCTGCCACTGGGTGTAGGGGACAGGCAGGGGGGTGGGGGAAGAACGGTGGGAAGAAGCCAATGGCAGAAAATAAGGGAGTGGGGAGGGGAGAGGGAAGGGTTAGGTGTGGAAGCCTGGGGGGGGGGGGGGGGAGTGATAAAAATGGGAGAGGGGAGGGGGAGGAAGAAAGGATGGTGAGAAAGAGGAGTGAGGGAGCCCTAGAGGAAAGAGGGGGAAGAGGGAGGGGAGGGGAAGGGAAGGGAAGGATTAGATATGGGGTCTGTCCCACCTGGTGCTATGTTTAAGGTAGAGTGTGCGAGATTTACGCTTAGGTGACAAAAGTCGTGGGATAGCAATGCGCACATAAACAGATGGCGGTAGTATCGTGTACTCAAGGTATAAAAGGGCAATTCATTGGCGGAGCTGTCATTTGTACTCAGGTGACTCATGTGAACAGGTTTCCGACGCGATTACGGCCGCACAACGGGAATTAACAGACTTTGAATGTGGAATGGTAGATGGAGTTACATGCATGGGATATTACATTTCAGAAATCGTTAAAGGAATTCAATATTCCGAGATCCACAGTCTCAAGAGTGTGCCGAGAATACCACATTTCAGGCATTACCTCTCAACACGGACAACGCAGTGGCCGACGGCCTCCATTTAACGACCGAGAGCAGCGGCGTTTTTTTGTAGAGTTCTTTGTGCTAACAGACAAGCAACACTGCGTGAAATACCCGCAGATATCAATCTGGGTAACAAGGCCCCGGGAGTCGACAACATTCCATTAGAACTACTGATAGCCTTGGGAGAGCCAGCCCTGACAAAACTTTACCATCTGGTGAGCAAGATGTATGAGACAGGTGAAACAACCTCAGACTTCAAGAAGAATATAATAATTCAAATCCCAAAGAAAGCAGGAGCTGACAGATGTGAATATTACTGAACAATCAGTTTAATAAGTCACGGATGCAAAATACTAACGCAATTCTTTACAGACGGATGGAAAAACTGGTAGAAGCCGACCGTGGGGAAGATCAGTTTGGATTTCGTAGAAATGTTGGAACACGTGAAGCAATCCTGACCCTACAGCTTATCTTAGAAAATAGGTTAAGGAAAGGCAAACCTACGTTTCTACCATTTATAGACTTCGAGAAAGTTTTTGACAATGATGACTGGAATACTCTCTTTCAATTTCTGAAGGTAGCAGGAGTAAAATACAGGGAGCGAAAGGCTATTTACAATTTGTACAGAAACCAGATGGCAGTTATAAGAGTCGAGGGGCATGAAAGGGAAGCAGTGGTTGGGAAGGGAGTGAGACAGGGTTTTAGCCTGTCCCAGATGTTATTCAATCTGTATATTGAGCAAGCAATAAAGGAAACAAAAAGGAAAATTCGGAAGAAGAATTAAAATCCATGGAGGAGAAATAAAAACTTTGAGGTTCACCAATATTGTAATTCTGCCAAAGACCGGAAAGGGCCTGGAAGAGCAGCTGAACGGAATGGACAGTGTCTTGAAAGGAGGATATAAGATGAACATCAACAAGTCAAAATGAGCATAATGGAATGTAGTTGAATTAATTCGGGTGATGCTGAGGGAATTAGATTAGGAAATGAGACACTTAAAGTAGTAAAGGAGTTTTGCTATTTGGGGAGCAAAATAACTGATGACGATCTCAGTAGAGAGGATATAAAATGTAGACTGGCAATGGCAAGGAAAGCGTTTCTGAAGAAGAGAAATTTGTTAATATCGAGTATAGATTTAAGTGGCAGGAAGTGGTTTCTGAAAGTATTTGTATGGAGTGTGGCCATCTATGGGAGTGAAATGTGGACGATAAATAGTTTGGACAAGAAGAGAATAGAAGCTTTTGAAATGCGGTGCTACAGAAGAATGCTGTAGATTAGATGGGTACATCACATAACTAATGAGGAGGTATTGTGTAGAATTGGGGAGAAGAGAAATTTGTGGTACAACTTGAATAGAAGAGGGGATCGCTTGGTAGGACATATACTGAGGCATCAAGGGATAACCAATTTAGTATTGGAGGGCAGCGTGGAGGGTAAAAATCGTAGAGGGAGACCAAGAGATGAATACACTAAGCAGACTCAGAAAGATGTAGGTTGCAGTAGGTACTGGTAGATGAAGAAGCTTGCACAGGACAGAGTAGCATGGAGAGCTCCGTCAAACCAATCTCAGGACTGAAGACCACAACAACAACACATCAATCTGGGACGTGCGATAAACGAATCCGTTGCACAGTTCGACGAAATTTTGCGTACTGGCTGATGGTAGCAGACGACAGACGGGAGCGCCTTTTCTAACAGCACAACATGGCCTGCAGCGCCTCTCCTTGGCTCTTGACCATATCATTTGGACCCTACACGACTGGAAATTCGTAGCCTGGTCAGATAAGTCCCAATTTCAGTTAGGAGGAGCTGATAGTGAGGTTCGAGTGTGGCACAGACCCCGCGAAGCTATGGATCCAAGTTGTCAACAAGACACCGTATAAACTTTTGTGGATCCATAATGGTGTGGGCTGTGTTTACATGGTTTGGTTTTGTCTTCTTGTCCAAATGAACCTATTATTGTCTGGAAATGGTTGTGTTTGGTTACTTGGAGATCATTTGCAGCCATTCATTGACTTCAAGATCCCAAACTATGGAATTTTGGTGGATGACATAGCATCATCTCACCTGGTCACAGCTGTTCGTGACTGGTTTGAAGAATATTCTGGAGAATTCGAGCGAATGCTTTGGTAACCCAGTTCGCCCGACATGAATCCCATCGAACATTTATGGCACGTAATGGACAGGTCAGTTCGTGCACCAGCAACACTTTAGCAATTATGGGCGGCTGTAGAGGCAACATGGATCGTATTTATGCAGAGGACTTCCAACGACTTGTTGAGTCTAGGCCATGTCGAGATGCTCTATTACGCAGGGCAGGAGGTGGTCCAACACTATTCCATGACTTATGTCAAGTGGTTCAAATGGCTCTGAGCACTAGGGGACTTAACATCTGAGGTCATGAGTCCCCTAGACTTAGAACTACTGAAACCTTACTAACCTAAGGATATCACACACAGCCATGCCCGAGGCAGGATTCGAACCTGCGACCTAGCAACAGCGCGGTTACGGACTGAAGTGACTAAACCGCTCGGTGACAGCGGCCGGCGGACTCTTGTCACCTCAGTGTTTATCTCTGTGCAAAGTCATCCGAGAATTTGCTGTCTCAGTATCAGCGTAAATTACTTGGAGGGCTAGCAACAACACTACTTTCGTTTTCTACGAAATCAAGAAACATAGTCGCTGATATTATTCCCCTAATGACATTAAGTTCACTGTGACGTAAGGCTAAGAATATGGAAAACTGACGCCAACTATTAGGACGGACGGTGATATAAAGGCGGGAGGGGGAGAAAAATAATGCGGCGCTTCAGATGATAACTTCTTTGCTTTTAGAATGAGCCTGGTACAAAATTCTGTTCGCTCTGTTAGATCGAGCACCGATGAAGATTACGAGTTCCTAATGGTGACTACATGTCCTTCCTTTCGATCAGGGAGTAGCATCTCTGGAAGGTAGCTAAAGTAATTTTGCCATGTGGTTCTAAAGTCATTGTGCAGAAGTGCAACACCTTAAGGTCACGATTTGCTGCTACATTTACATGTTTACATCTATACTGGTACGACATGAAGAATAAAGTGTGCTATCACAATGACATGTGTTGCCCATCTTTAATGTAGCATTAGTCCCATGTAGTTACAGCATGCAACATGTCGATCCCCGGTAGCTAAGTGGATCGCCGGCACAGTTACTCAGCTTGTTCGGTCAGAGGGTTAGTTGCCCTCTGTAATAAAAAAAACCTGAGTTAATGGATCAACGACGAATTGAAACGGATGTCATGCGACGTCCGACACGATCAGATACAACGTACGAAAACGAACAAAATGAGAATTAAAAAAAAGTGGTCAGCGCGTCAGAATGTCAATCCCAAGGGCCCGGTTTCGATGCCCGGTTTGGGTAGGAGATTTTTTCCGCTCAGGGACTGGGTGTTATGTTGTCCTAATCATCATCATTTCATCCCCATCGACACGCAAGTCGCCGAAGTTGCACCCGGCAACCAGTCTACCCGACAGGAGGCCCTAGTTACATGACACCTACTCTACCATATCCAAATTGTAGTCAGAATTGGGTAGAAGAGGAGTTTGTGGCACAACTTGATTAGAAGAAGGGATCGATTGGTCAGACATGTTCTGAGGCATCAAGGGATCACCAATTTAGTATTGGAGGGCAGCGTGGAGGGTACGTGCTACGTGATGCACAGGATAGAGTAGCATGGAGAGCTGCATCGACCAGTCTCAGGACTGAAGACCACAACAACAACAACAGTCAGAAACAACTGATGGCAGGTGCTGATTCAGTCACTTCATGCGATTTTGAATACAGAAGAGGCACTAGAAACATCAGCGTATGGATTTTGACTCTGAAATGCAAGATATTTGAAAAACTTGGATTCATAGATTCCGCCCCTCAGACACAACAATATATCACAAGTTTCTGAATTCACTTCTTGTACTAATGTATTATATTTCTTTCGAAACTCTTTCTTCATGTAGCAGATGAAGGTATAAGGAAGAGTTGTACACAGTTCTAAATGAAACAGAAACGTTATTCTAAAAAGTGAATATGACTATCTTTAACGATCAAGCTAGAAGTGGACTTCTGAAAAAAATAACCTGCTTGTACATAACTCGTGATTCACTGTATACTAAGCATCATGCATTACGGAGCGAAAAGAACATATTGTGGAGGCCTGGGACAAAATTGAAAGAATCTAACTCGTTATCAATAACAACGCCAACAACAACAGTGTTCTGTCTGCTAGAAGGTCTGCGGATAGCCAGAAGAGTTCATCCACCCTTTCTCAGCAATTAATTATGGCCCTGCCAGTACTTTTGTTGGCCTTTAAGTTAGCAGTCAACTGGTATCTCCTTCATAGCTCTCCACATTTTAATTCTACATCACCTTCCATAGCATCACGTAGAAAATAGCCTATCTAAATATAGCCATTTGAATTTGAATTTCTATGAAGCTTACTTGTCAAAATTTACTTCCAACCTTACAGATCGTTTCAGCACTTGTCTGTCTTTTATTGTGTTGTGAACGCCATATTTCAACGCTCTGTATAAATTTTCTCCGTTTGCTTAGAGTCCAAGTTTCTGATGCACGTGTGGGCACACTCCGTATATAACAACGTTAGTAGTTAGCGCAGACCCTCGTTTTGTGAATACCACTTAGACCGTGGAAATTCGTTAACGTATTATATTCATTTTTGACGTTTCCTTATTTTTATTTATTTATTTTATGAACTACAAAACTGCAGAAAAGAACAGCACATAAATCTTTAAATTTTTGAGTGAGGTATCACCACTACGTCTCTAGACAATTCGACCGTAAGGTATACAGAAGATATACTCCTCCACTCAAAGAATTTACACTAGCGTGTTTATTTTCTGGAAAATTAAGTTCCAATTGTGCTGCCATTTGCTGGCAAAGTAACAATCTGAAGATCAGAACTGTAAGCTTAACTGTTGATTTTCATATTACAATAAAAGGTTATAAGCAAACAAGCAATGAAAAAAAAACAGCTTTTCAATTTTACGTTAATTGTTGAACCAGTACACATTCATAAAAGAAATTGCAATATTCTAGTATTAGTGGAAGTGCTGTGTTGTTTTCAGTCGCGTCGGTATAATAATCTATTAGATTTGAACTGCACTCCCTCTTCTTGTTGTAGGATAATGAAGACATGCGTCAAACAAAACTGCTTATAAAAATAGGTTTTAGAGTGAAACTTTCTGGCAGATTAAAACTATATACCTGACCGAGAGTCGAATTCGTGACCTTTGCATTTCGTGGATAAATGATCTACTGAATGAGCTACCCAAGCACGACTCAAGATCCCTCCTCACAGCTCTACTTCCGCCAATACTTCGTCTCATACCTTCCAAACTTCATAGAAGTTCTCTTACAAAACTTACGGGACTATCACTTCTGGCAAAAAGCGTATTGCGGAGACATGCTTAGCCACAGCCTGAGGGACGTTCCCAGAATGAAATTTTCAGTGCGTAGTGGTATCTACCAGGAAGTTTCATATCAGCGCACACTCCACTGCAGGGTGAAAATTCTGTTCCGGACATCGTAGAATGTTGCAAAAGTGTGTGGGATCCATACCATATAGAACGAGCGGAGAACGTTGAACTTATACAGAACGGGGCTTCACGAAATGTAACAAGTTTGCATGGCTCGTGAGAGAACGTCACTGAAGTGCTGAAAAACCTGAAATGGGGACGCTTGAAGACAGTCACCAGCTACCTCACAAAAACCTATTCACAAAGAATCAAGAAGCAGTATTCAGTGAGGAGTCAAGGAATCTACTAAAACCTGCTACATATCGCTCCTGAGGGACCGCAAGGACAAAGTTAGACCAGTTACAGCACCACAGAGGGATTTAAAAAGTCATTCGTCCTGCGCTTCGTGCATGAATGAACCGAGAAGAAATCCTCATACGTCGTACAGTGAAAATTTGCCTCTGCCAAGCATTTCACAGTGCTTTGCAGGATAGAAACAAACAACAACAATCTCTGTACAGTGAGAAGACATCGGGACCAGATGAGATACCTGTAACATTCTACAGAGGTGATGTAAAGGAGCTTGCTCTAGCAAAAATTTATCGTAGATCGCTGGAGCAACGAACGGTACCTACCGACTGGAAAAAAGCAACGGTCGTTCGCGTTTTCAAGAAGGGTCGTAAGACAGATGCAAATACACTGATTATGGGCCTATATCGTTGACGTAAATCTGTTCTAGAATTGTGGAACATGTTTTATGCTCATGTGTTATAATCTTTTTGGAGAACCAAAATTTCGTCTATAAAAATCAACATGGATTCCGCAAACAGAAAACTTGCGAAACTCAGATCGCTATGTTCTTCCATGAGATCCGTAGCGCTGTAGACATCAGCGCTCAAGTTGGTGCCTTGTTGCTCGACTTAACGTAGGCATTTTGTAACCTCCCCCTCACTTATCGACCTTAATGACAGTGAAAAATTAAACCGCGTGTACCTAATGGAAATTTGGGAAAGCAATCGTCACCGAAGTTAATCTGTCGGTAAAGAGGGAGGAAAGGGTTACATCTAAATGAAAGGAAAAATGCAAATGAAACTGGTGGAAATTAATTTTGAAAAGGGGTAAAGTTAATAAAGAAAGTAAATGTGCGGCCGTTACGTTAACAATTAACTAGCGGTAATTAGATATTTGAGATTTGGGGGAAATCCCGGTCGCCAGTCCTAAGGACAATTACTATAGTAACTGAAAAAGAAAGGTTATTACACATATAATTAACACTAGAAGCGTGGCAACTGAAGGTTGACACGTGTAGTGTGAAAACTGAAAGTTTGTCAGAAGTAATAAATTTCGCTACACTCTGACTTAATTTAGCAAAAGAATTAATAAAACCGGAAAATCGAAAGTTAATTTAGTGACTGAAGTTAATAGTGAGCTTTCTTTCTTAAGCACATCGAAATTTAGTAAAATACGGTTAGTCTTGGACTACCTCAACAATCATTTCAAAAGCAACTTGACTCTGCGCAATTTAGAAATAAGAGATTTAACTTTGAACTTGAATTAAATGATTCTGAACAATTAACAATAGTAAAATTTTGTACGTACCAAGCTGAGCTGCAGTCACAGGTAAGCTAAAATATGCTAACAAAACTCGCACTCTTAATTTGTGCTTGTGTAATCTAAATATTGTAGCCAGCTATGAATACTTTAACTGAACTTTGAAATTAAAGCAATGAAATCTAATTATATTATTTTAATGCTGGCGTTTGAATTTCAACGACACTCGGGTTCATTTCGGAAAAGGAAGGGACCCTGCTTGGCAATGCAATTGGGACAATGAGCAACAAAGGTTCATGCTAAGTTGCTGTAATTTTGCGAGGCAAATGGAACAATTTGAAAAGCTGAGGTCTGCCATACAGTTCTGAAACTTTACGTGCTTTTAGTCTTCCTTGTTGGTTGATTGAAGGTTTGAAGCCGTCGATCGAGGAGGTGGCGACAATCACTCATTGTCGGCCGTCGCTGTTGCAGAAGCTGGATGTTGGCGCGCCTTCTTCTCAACACGGTCACCAGACGAAACGGGCTCTTGATGTGCGCCAGCTAATGCTTCCCGTCCGCGACACCATGTCAGAAACTATCATCGCAAGTCGAGAGCAATTACATGCTGCCAAACTCCGAAAGCGCGGCAACTCGCGGGAGCGTCACACAACACACCTGCTCCACTGCACTACTCCAGCCAGATTCCCTCTGCCCGCGCTCCACGCGGCAGAGTTAACACTACCAAAGATCCTAAACACTTTCGTTCTCCACACGACCTATCGATGTATTCGTTCGATAGTATAGGTTTCCCTAGGCCAGATCCAGCGTATAAATACAAATAATCTTTACACAACAAATCAATTATACATCGACATAAATGCATAAATATTTAATAATATATATATAAATAGTAAAACAATTACAATATATAAAGGCACAGAAATGTCATATATTCAGGTAACAAAATAAGGAAAAAATTTACAGTACAATAGATGGAAATAGGAGGATATGCATTTCCGGCGTTACAATTTGACATAATTGTGCATTGCCGTCTGGTGAAAAAAAATACGAGCTTACCGAGAGCATCGGGCCAGATTTGCAACTGGATTCACGACTTCCTTGCAGTAGAACTCAACACATCGCCATTAAAGGAACGAAATCGACAGATGTAAAGGTGATTTCAGTGTTACCCCAAGGAAGTGTATATAAATGATCTAGTAGGCCGCTTCGGAAACTGTTTAAGGGTGTTCGCAGATAATGCAACGGCAAAAGACAGTTAACGATTTGCAGAATAACCTACAGAGGATGGAAGAATGGTGCAGGCTCTGGCAGTTGGCCCTGAACGTAAATTGCGCATATATAGGAAAAGAAATCCACTACTGTACAAATACTCTGTTACTGATAAATTGTTGGAAACATTATCTACCATAATATATCCAAGAGTAACTATCCAGAGTGACCTTAAGTGGAATGACCACATAAAACAAATAGTAGGAAAAGCAGATGTCAGACAGATTCATAGGAAAAATCTTAACTAAATGAAAGTCATTCGGTAAGAAGTGGCTTAAAGGCTCTTTTCCGACCGCTTTTTGAGTTGTTGTTGTGTCTTCAGTCCTGAGACTGGTTTCATGCAGCTCTCCATGCTACTCTATCCTGTGCAAGCTTCTTCATCTCCCAGTAACTGCTACAACCAACATCGTTCTGAATCTGCTTAGTGTATTCATCAATTGGTCTCCCTCTACGATTTTTACCCTCCACGCTGCCCTTCAATACTAAATTGGTGATTCCTTGATGCCTCAGAACATGTCCTACCAACCGATCCCTTCATCTAGTCAACTTGTGCCACAAACTTCTCTTCTCCCCAATTCTATTCAACACCTCCTCATTAGTTATGTGGTCTACCCATCTAATCTTCAGCATTCTTCTGTAGCACCACATTTCAAAAGCTTCTATTCTCTTCTTGTCCAAACTATTTATCGTTTACACTCCATACAAACACTTTCAGAAACGACGTCCTGACACTTAAATCTATACTCGATCTTAACAAATTTCTATTCTTCAGAAACGCTTTCCTTGCTATTGTCAGTCTACATTTTATATCCTCTCTACTGAGATCGTCATCAGTTATTTTACTCCCTAAATAGCAAAACTCCTTTACTACTTTAAGTGTCTCATTTCCTAATCTAATTCCCTCAGCATAATTCGATTACATTCCATTATCCTCGTTTTTCTTTTGTTGATGTTCATCTTATATCCTCCTTTCAAGACACTGTCCATTCCGTTCAACTGCTCTTCCAAGTCCATTGCTGTCTGACAGAATTACAATGTCATCGGTCGGCGAATCACGAAGTTTTCGTTTCTTCTCCATGGATTTTAATACCTACTCCAAATTTTTCTTTTGTTTCCTTTACTGCTTGCTCAATATACAGATTGAATAACAACGGGGACAGGCTACAATCCTGTCTCACTCCCTTCCCAACCACTGCTTCCCTTTCATGTCCCTCGACACTTATAACTGCCATCTGGTTTCTGTACATATTGTAAATAGGCTTTCGCTCTCTGTATTTTACACCTGCCACCTTTAGAATTTGAAAGAGAGTATTCCAGCCAACATTGTCAAAAGCTTTCTCCAAGGCTACAAATGCTAGACACGTAGGTTTGCCTTTCCTTAATCTATTTTCTAAGATAAGTCGTAGGGTCAGTATTGCCTCACGTGTTCCAACATTTCTACGGAATCCAAACTGATCTTCCTCGAGGTCGGCTTCTACCAGTTTTTCCATTCGTCTGTAAAGCATTCGCGTTAATATTTTGCAGCTGTGACTTATTAAACTGATAGTTCGGTAATTTTCACATCTGTCAACACCTGCTTTCTTTGGGATTCGAATTATTATATTCTTCTTGAAGTCTGAGGGTATTTCGCCTGTCTCATACATCTTGCTCACCAGATGGTAGAGTTTTGTAAGTACTGGCTCTCCCAAGGCTGTCAGTAGTTCTAATGGAATGTATCGTTCATAAAACTGGGATCCCTATCAGATGGGACAGATAGAGAATAGAGAAGGTCCAATGGAGAGCGGTGAGTTTCGTCACGAGTTCTTTCACTCGGTGGCAGTGTGTAATAGAGATGCTGAACAAATTCCAGTCGCACAGGCGTTATGCCCACGGAGAGGTTTACAACTGAAATATCGAGAGTGCGTTGCGGAAAGAGTAGGACAACGTATTACTTCTTGCCGCACACATCTCGCGAAATGATCCCATCGTGAAGATTTGAGAAATCGGAGGTTATACATTGCCTCAGCGATATCCATTCTTCCCACGCGCCATTCACGAATGGAACAGGGAGGTAGGGAATCAGTTAGTGTTACCAGAAGTACTCTCCTGCACACACCATCACGTGGCTTGCAAAGTATGATGGTGTAGAGGGTACGGATGTAGATGTTGCGACCATTTCAACACAAGATTATACAAATCCACTCGCTCGTTAGCGATGCAAAATTTAATGTCACCTCCTGAAACAACAGCCGAATCTACAGTCTGCAGTCCTCTGTAAAATGTGCGAATCTCAGCCCTTCTTGTCCCGCTAACGTAAGGCAAAATTTCCTCTTTCAAAACCTGAACCAGGCACCTCTACTGTAGCAACTTTCCCTGTCTTGTTCGCAGCACTGAATGTATCTGTTGTCGTACCATCGTCCTTCAGAATAACCACCGTTTCCTCCATTTCGGATGATCTCTAGAGCCCAACCAACAGCAGCACAAATATTAGCCGGCCGCGGTGGTCTAGCGGTCCTAGGCGCGCAGTCCGGAACCGCGCGACTGCTGCGGTCGCAGGTTCCAATCCTGCCTCGGGCATGAATGTGTGTGATGTCCTTAGGTTAGTTAGGTTTTAGTAGTTCTAAGTTCTAGGGGACTGATGACCACAGTAGTTAAGCCCCATAGTGCTCAGAGCCATTTGAACCATTTGAACCCACAAATATTAGCATCGTCAGGGACACAATCTCAACACCACGGCGACCACCATACATTTCTTCAGCACATTCTTAATTACATCGATTGCCGTTCATGTGGTCTTTATTAAAAGCTATAATACCGATTGTGTTATTAAATGAAAAATGTTCGGCTATGGGCTGAAATACTATTAAAAAGAGAAAAAAGGTCTTCTTTGTGCAACTTAGTGTCATGACGCGTACTCTTTACTATTGTGTAATGTTTTGTTTACCCTACAATACCGGCTACAGAGCGGATGGGTAGAAAAACGGATGCATCGATGTTTGTGCCATCTGGCCCGCCGTGTCAGCAGTTATCTGCTCTTAACAAGTTATCGCCGTCCTCTGATTCACGGGCACAGCGCACCAATTGCCACCAAACACCGCCACAAGTGGCGTTTGGGCTTCGCGGAAACACGACAGCTGACAAACGCTGCGGACGCGCTCTCTCTCTGCTTTCACACACAGACACACACACCCCACCACACACACACACACACACACACACACACACACACACACACACACACATACGCACACACACAGACAGGGAGAGAGAGAATAACGAGTTTTAACAAGCTTGGAACGAGCTATATACACTGTAAGTGTAGTGCGATAAGATAGCTAGAAAAGTACTTTACGATGCTTGCACGCTGCCCACAACAGTGTATCGGACAAGAGTCAGTGTTTGTCAGCCTAATGTGAGTTACGTAGTCCGTCAAAAGCGAAGCATCTGTAGCGACGAATGACACAGCGAAATCCACTCGAATGCAAACAAAAATCCCGAAACCGGAATCAAGATTTGTTAAGTGGCTGTTTTGGGCTTACGATTATACAGATGTAATTGTAATGAAACAGCCATTATTTCAGACAGGAAACAGAAATATTTTGAGTCTTTTGCCAAATATAGCATTCGTCCATATATCACGTAACGAAAACTTACGTTAACGTCAGGGCGAACTGTCCTCCTAATGAAATATCGATACCTGACCTTAAGTTACATGTCACAGTCGATCTTTTTTTTTTACACATCTAGTTCCATAGCACCAAACTGAGGCGCAAATCTTCAGGGTCGTGGAACGTATCACTACGTGAAATTACAACAGGCACAAAACAACACATAAAATAAAATGTTTATAAATCCTAAAAAGACGACAAGCTATAAGTTTATATCAACGCAATGAACAATATAAGACAGGAATCAGCTTAATTTTTCAAGGAACTCCTCGACAGAATAGAAAAAGTGACCCACGAGGAAATTCTTCAGTTTAATTTTGAAAGCGCATGGATTACTGCTAGGATTTTTGAATTCTTGTGGTAGCTTACTGAAAATGCATGCAGCAGTATAGTGCACACCTTTCTGCGCAAGAGTCAAGGAAGTCCGGTCGAAATGCAGATTGGATTTCTGCCTAGTTCAAAAACGGGTCTGAGCACTATGGGACTTAACACCTGAGGTCATCAGTCCCCTAGAACTTAGAACTACTTAAACCTAACTTGCCTAAGGACATCACACACATCCATGCCGGAGGCAGGATTGGAACCTGCGACCGTATCGGTCGCGCGGTTCCAGACTGAAGCGCCCAGAACCGCTCGGCCACACCGGCTGGCGTTTTGCCCAGTATTAACGGAGTGAAAGCCGCTAATTCTTGCGAATAAGCTGATATTGTTAACAAGATATCACATTAAAAAATTTCTATATTGAGAGGCCAGTGTCAGAATACCCAGACTAGAGCACAAGGGACGACAAGAGGCTCACGAACTTACAAAAGTCGTTGCCCGAACCGCCCGTTTCTGAACCGCAAATACCCTATGAGAATGGGAAGAGTTGTGCCCTAAAATACACCACCGCACACCATAGGAGAATGAAAATAAGCAGAATAGACTACGTTTCGTGTCGAACTACCTCTCCTACTTAAGGAACAAGAGTGGCAGGATGTTTACAGTGCTGATAACATAGATGTCAACTATAATATTTTCCTTAACACATTTCTTATGCTCTTTGAAATTGCTTTCAATTAGAACGTTTTAAACAGGGTACTAGCACTAAAACGTAGCATGGGTGACTGAGTGGTGGGATAATAATATCATGGTAGGACAAAGTGGGAATTATATAAAAATGTTGGAAGTAGTCACCATCGAACTACATTAGCCCATTACAAACAGTACTGGAAGGTGCTTAAAAATATTATTAAGAAGGCAAAGAGTATGTGGTACGCACATATAGTAGCTAATTCACAGGATAAAATTAAAACCATATGGTCAGTCAAAAGGAAGTGTCTGATCAACAGCACAAGGTCGAAGATATAAAGTCAGTGTATCGAAAAAATGTTTCTTTTAGTGATAAGTCCGATATATGCACAGCATCTAACAATCCCTTTCCGAACATAGCTGGTGAATTACATAAAAACTTACACTACTGGCCATTAAAATAGCTACACCAAGACGAAATGCAGATGATAAACGGTTATTCATTGGAGAAAATTTATTGTACTAGAACTGACATGTGATTACATTTTCACGCAATTTGAGTGCATAGATCCTGTTAAATCAGTACCCAGAACAACCACCTCTGGCCGTAATAACGGCCTTGATACGCCTGGGCATTGAGTCAAACAGAGCTTGGATGGCGTGTACAGGTACAGCTGCCCATGCAGCTTCAACAAGATACCACAGTTCATCAAGAGTAGTGACTGGCGTATTGTGACGAGCCAGTTGCTCGGCCACCATTACCAGACGTTTTCAATTGGTGAGAGATCTGGGGAATGTGCTGGCCAGGGCAGCAGTCGAACATTTTCTGTATCCAGAAAGGCCCGTACAGGACCTGCCTGCAACTTGCGGTCGTGCATTATCATGCTGAAATGTAGGGTTTCGCAGGGATCGAATGAAGGTTAGAGCCACGGGTCGTAACATATCTGAAATGTAATGTCCACTGTTCACAGTGCCGTCAATGCGAACAAGAGGTGACCGAGACGTGTAACCAATGGCACCCCATACCATCACGCCGGGTGATGCGCCAGTATGGCGATTACGAATACACGCTTCACCGCGATGTCGCTAAACACGGATACGACCATCATGATGTTGTAAACGGAACCTGCATCCGAAAAAATGACGTTTTGCCATTGGTGCATCCAGGTTCGTCGTTGAGTACACCATCGCAGGCGCTCCTGTATGTGATGCAGCGTCAAGTGTAACCGCAGCCATGATCTCCGAGTCCATGCTGCTGCAAACGTCGTCAAACTGTTCGTGTAGATGGTTGTTGTCTTGCAAACGTCCCCATCTGTTGACTCAGGGATCGAGACGTGGCTGCACGATCCGTTACAGCCATGCGGATAAAATGCCTGTCATCTCGACTGCTAGTGATACGAGGCCGTTGGGATCCAGCACGGCGTTCCTTATTACCCTCCTGAACCCGCCGATTCCATATTCTGCTAACAGCCATTGAATCTCGACCGACGCGAGGAGCAATGTCGCGATACGATAAGCCGCAATCGCAAAGTTGGAAATGTGATGGTGCGTTTTTCTCCTCCTTACACGAGGCATCAGAACAACGTTTCACCATGCAACGCCGGTCAACTGCTGTTTGTGTATGAGAGATCGGTTGGAAAGTTTCCTCATGTCAGCACGTTGTAGGTGTCGCCACTGGCGCCAAACTTGTGTGAATGCTCTGAAAAGCTAATCATTTGCAAATCACAGCATCTTCTTCCTGTGGGCTAAATTTCGCGTCTGTAGCACGTCATCTTCGTTGTGTAGCAATTTTAATGGTCAGTAGTGTAGATTCTACAGGGAATCATATAACTTTCTCTGAAAATACCTTCTCTAGACTTTTACACTTTGATACTGATAAGCGAAGACTGACTCAATAATTAAATCACAAGAGTAAAGGCTCTCATGGGTATGATGGGGTATCTAGCAGGATATTAAAGTACTGTGCTGCACATGGTAGTCCTGTACTTAGCCATATCTGTAATTTTTCCTTTAGGAATGGTCAGTTTAGTGAAAGATTAAAGTAGTCAGTATTAAAGCCGCCTAATAAAAAGGAAGAAAGGGATAATGTAGAAAATTTTAGACCTATTTCCATGGCAAAAGTGTTTGCTACAGTTATTGAAAAGGCCGTGTATGTAAGGATAATTGATCATTTCATTTCACATAACTTGCTGACAAATGTACAGTTTGGTTTTAGAAGTGGTTTAACAACTGGAAATGCTATATTTTCTTTTCTCTGTGAGGTACTGGATACATTAAACAAAAGGCTTCGAATCCTAGGCACCCTTTTTTTTTATTTAACTAAGGCATTTGACTGTGTTGATTTCGTAATATTGCTCCAGAAGATGGACCATTATGGAATATGGGGAGTAGCTCACAACTGTTCACCTCTGACTTTAAGAACAGACAGCAAAAGGTCATTCTTCGCATTACTGAGAATGGCTGTGATGTGGGATCCGAGCGAGGCACCGTTAGATGGGGGGGGGGGGGGGGGGGGAAGTTGCGCAGGCATCAGTGCTGGGGACACTCCTGTTCGTTTTTTTATATAATTTATATGCCTACTAGTGTTACAAGTGACTCTAAAATATTTCTGTTTGCTGATGACACTAGTTTGGTAGTAAAGGATGTTGTGTGCAACATTGGCATTGTTTCTAACAGCCTGCCGAGGTGGCCAAGCGATTCTAGGTGCTACAGTCTGGAACCGCGCAACCGCTACGGTCGCAGGTTCGAATCCTGCCTCGGGCATGTATGTGTGTGATGTCCTTAGGTTAGTTAGGTTTAAGTAGTTCTAAGTTCTAGGGGACTGATGACCTCATGGTGCTCAGAGCCATTTGAACCATTTTTTTGTTTCTAATTGTGCATTCATGACTAAGGTCATGGCTCGTAGAAAATAAGCTAACGCTTATAGTAAGACTCAGGTATTGCAGTTTCAAACACACAATTCAACAAAACCTGACGATTTACTTACACAAAAGGGGCATATGATTAGTGAAACTGAACAATTCAAATTTCTAGGTGTTCAGATAGATAGAAAATTGTCGTGCAAAGCCCACGTTCAGCATCTTGTTCAAAGACACAATGCTGCTATTTATACTACTATAACAGTAAAAAAAAGTTAAGTTGAGACGTATATTAAACTCTTATTTCCTCAAATATTTGGTTATTATTCGTAATTAGCTGTCACAGCGACCTTGTATAGCTATGAATGCCACCGTTTTCTGTGCATCACATTGCAAAACATCGCAATCACACAGAAAGTAGGCCCACCAAAATAATTACACTACACATTCAAACACTGAATCTCACTGTAGTGCTTATCTACATCTACAGCTACATAGATACTCGGCAGGTGGTTCATCGAACCACCCACACAGTAATTCTCTATTATTCCACTGTCGAACAGCGCGCCGAAGAAACGAACACTTATATCTTTCGAGGCGAGCTGTGATTTCCCTCATTTTAATATGATGATCGTTTCTGTGGTGTCACCGCCAGACACCACACTTGCTAGGTGGTAGCTTTAAATCGGCCGCGGTCCATTAGTACATGTCGGACCCGCGTGTCGCCACTGTGTGATCGCAGACCGAGCGCCACCACAAGGCAGGTCTCGAGATACGGAATAGCACTCGCCCCAGTTGTACGGACGACATTGCTAGCGACTACACTGTCGAAGCATCGCTCATTAGCCGAGCAGATAGTTAGAATAGCCTTCAGCTAAGTCCATGGCTACGACCTAGCAAGGCGCCATTAGCCTTACATAGTTTGATAGTTATCGTATGAAATGTCTCATCAAGAACGCTGTATACAAATGGTGGATTAGAGTTAAGTATTCCACCAGCTACGTACTTTTCTTTATAGCATTCATAAGTATCCTGTTTCAGACCATCAAGTCCGCCTGCTTGCTTAATGGCCGCCTCCCTTAAATAATGTGCGTATTGTTGGCAATCTGTCAACACTACAGTTTCTCCCTAAGTAGGTCATCAATAAAATATTTTCGCATTCTGAGGAGAATTTCAGTGATTGCTTGAGAAGATACCACCGCAGTGAGAAACGCCTTTGTTTTAATTATGTCCACCCCAAATCCTATATCATGTCCGTGGCTCTCTCTAACCTATTTCTCGATTATACAAAACGTGATGCTCTTCTTTGAACTTTCGCGATGCACTCCGTTAGTCCTATCTGGTAAAAGACCCACGCTGTGCATCTGTATTCTGAAAGAGGACGGACAAGCGTAGTGTAGGCAGTCTCTGTTGTAAATCTGTTACATTGTGTCCAGCCAATAAAACACAGCATTTGATTCGCCTTCCCCACAACATTTTCTGTGTGGTCCTTCTAATTTACGTTGTTTGTAATTGTAGTTCCTAGGCTTTCAGATGAATTTACGGGCTTTAAATTTGATTGATTTATCACGTAATCGTAGTTTTACGGATTACTTTTAGCTCCCATGTCGATGACCCACACTTCTCATTATTTAGAGTCAGTTACCAATTTTCGCTTCATACATTTTTCTTTTCTAAATCGTTTTGCAATTTGTTTTGATCTTTTGATGACTTTATTAGACGATAAACGACAGCAGCATCTGTAAACAACCTAAGACGGCTGCTCAGATTGTCTCCCAAATCGTGTAGGTATATAGATATGGAACAGTAGAGGGCCTATAGCACTTGAGAACGCCATAAGTCACTTCTGTTTTGCTCGATGACTTTCCATCAACTCTGACAGGAAATCATGAATACAGTCGCATAATTGAGACGATATTCCATAAGCACGCAATTTCACTACAAGCCGCTTGTGTGGTACAGTGTCAAAAGCCTTCCGGAAATACAGAAATACAGAATAAATTTGAAATCCCTTGTCAATAACACTCAGCGCTTCATGCCAATAAAGAGCTACTTCTGTTTGACAAGAACGATGTTTTCTAAATCCGTGTTGATGTGTGTCAATAGACCGTTTTCTTCGAGGTAATTCATAATGTTTGAACACAATATATGTTCCAAAATCTTGCTGCATATCGACGTTAATAATATGGACCTGTAATTTAATGGATTACCCCTACTATCTTTCTTGAATATTGGTGTGACCTGCGCAACTTTCCAGTCTTTGGGTACCTTTCATCGAGCGATGGTTGTATATTATTGTTAAGTATAGAGCTATTGTATCAGCGTACTCTGAAAGTAACCTAATTGGTATACAGTCTGCATCGGGAGACTTGGTTTTGTTAAGTAATTTAAGTTGCTTCACTACTCCGAGGATATCTACTTTTAAGTTATTTATGTTTACGGCCGTTCTTGATTCGAATTGTGGAATATATACTTCCTCCTGTGGAACGGTGTGTTAGCAACTCTGCTTTGGTAACAATGCCGTCGATAGTATTTCCACTGCTATCGTGCAGAGCATGCATTGATTCTGTCTTGCCGCCGACATACTTCACATGGATTTTCTGCCAGGTTTCGAGACAAAGTTTCATTGTGGAAACTATAATAAGCGTCCGCGCTAAATTTAGAGCTTCTGTAAAAGATCACCAATGATGGAGATTTTGCTTTAGTTTAAATTTGGCATCCTTTTTTCGTTGTTTCTGCAACAGTGTTCTGGCACGTTTTGTGTACCAAGCAGGATCAGCTCCGTCGTTTGTTAATTTATCTGGTATAAATCTGTCAATTGCACTCGATACTGTTTCTTTGAATTCAAGCCACATCTGGTCTACACTTACATTGTTAATTCGCAAGGAGTGGAGATTGTCTCTCAGGAAGGCGTCAAACGAATTTTTATCTTATTTTTTAACAGGTATATTTTTCATTTATTTTTGGAGGCGTTGAGAGTTACAAATTCAGCCTCGCTACGACAACCGTGTGTTCACTAATCCGTTAATCCGTTTTGATGCTCGTTATTAGCTCACGATTATTTGTTGTCGAGAGGTCAAGTGTGTTTTCACATCCGTTTACCATTCGAGTGGGCTAATGAACTAACTGCTCGAAATAATTTTCAGAGAATGTGTTTAGCACAATTTCTGATAACATTTTATGTGTACCTCAGGGTCTAAACAGGTATTTTCGCCAACAAGTAGAGGATAAATTGAAGTCACCACCAACTATAATTATATGAGTTGGGTATGTGTTTCAAATTAAACTCAAGTTTTCTCTTAACCTTTCAGCAAGTATATCATCGGCGTTGGGAGGTCGGTAGAATGATTCAATTAATATTTTAGTCTACACATGCTAATTCACAGGAACTATGTGCTTCAGTTCGGTACAAGATAAACTAACAGCAACAATGATACCACCGCCAGGCCTATCCTTTCCGAACACCATATTTGAGAACACATGAAAAATATCAATCACTAATCACATGTACTTGCAACGCCAGTACAGAACGCTGTATTTCATACACTGAAGAAAGATTTCATGACGTAACATACGCCAGCCACGTTCAACGACGGTAATAAACACTTTCGCACATTCCTGTCACAAGGAACACACTTCAGTTACATTTCGCAGTCACACAAACCGGAGGTTACAGTAATTAGAGAAAAAAACGGCAAATATGATGTCAAATGAAGTGGGTCAATTCGGTTCACGGTTTCCCCGCTGATGCGGTCATAGACTCTTTACTGCCATATGGCACAGTTACCAGCCATGTGGAGGAAAATGGAAAACTTTTCAGACATTTCCCGTACACTATGAGTGCGTCAAGTTCCTATTAAGCTACTAAAACACATATCTTCATATGTGTCCATCGCTGGACATCGCTCAATGGTCGTTTAGGATGGGTAATCAAACACCTGCTCTGGTTGTGGACAAGGAGAACATCTAGCACAGTATAAATGCATACAGATTGTGTAAAAGTGTGCGAAGTGGTGTACCAGTTGGCAATCAAAATGGAAGCAGACAGATGGACACTAACAGAAAAAAAGCCACCGATACTGCCACAGCAAGTACAAAACTCAAATTTGGCATCCACATCGACAGATAAACAATACCCATGGCAATACATTACTTAATATTCCATCTTATTGTCACAGAGCTAAGACCCAGCATTATGCTAGAAATAGTGATGTAACTTCCAGAAAACCATCCGAAGATGATACTGAAAACGATTCGAAAACCGGGTCTTGGAATAAGAAATAACTATTCAAAAAAGTGACTGGTTGCAGTTTTATGTATTCACATACAAGGTATGTTATCTCGGAGACGTCTCATGCAGGTACCTCCTGCAGAACAGACACTGAGGCCGCAGATGACGTCCCTCCATCTCACATATGTGGAGGCGTTGAGGAACGATGTGGGTGCCGTCCATGACCGGTCTTCATCTCCGGTGACCATAAGTTCTGCCTCCAATCCTACACTGCAGCAGTCGCATTTGATCCAACAGCACCTCCGTCCGATCACTCCATAAGTACATTGGGTCAGGAACAAACAACGGAACAGTCGCCCCTTTCTCTCTGTGTGGAAGCCGGGGCTCAAGAGGATAATACGGAGTATCGACGCACGTCGGATGCGGAGGCGGGCCATCGCAACCGGAAGTCCCTGAAACAGCGTCGGGAGAGGTGGCTGTCCACAGAAGAAGGGCTGCATGAGGGACGTGTGGAGCTGGAGGACAGGGGCGATCTCAACATGCCACTGAAGCAGCCACTCCAGTCACGCGATTGCCACTGGCCGACCTGGAGCACAAAACACATGGCGATGAGATTGAGGTTAAGACGCAGCAGACCAACACCGACAACGATAGTTCAGGTATACATGCCGACGTCGCAAGCTGAAGATGAACAGATAGAGAAAGTGTATGAGGATATTGAAAGTGTAATGCAGTATGTAAAGGGGGACGAAAATCTGATAGTCATGGGCGACTGAAATGCAGTTGTAGGGGAAGGAGTAGAAGAAAAGGTTACAGGAGAATATGGGCTTGGGACAAGGAATGAAAGAGGAGAAAGACTAACTGAGTTCTGTAACAAGATTCAGCTATTAACAGCGAATACCCTGTTCAAGAATCACAAGAGGAGGAGGTATACTTGGAAAAGGCCGGGAGATGCGGGGAAGATTTCAATTACATTACATCATGGTCAGACAGAGATTCCGAAATCAGATACTGGATTGTAAGGCGTACCCAGGAGCAGATATAGACTCAGATCACAATATAGTAGTGATGAAGAGTAGGCTGAAGTTCAAGACATTAGTCAGGAAGAATCAATACGCAAGGAAGTGGGATACAGAAGTACTAAGGAATGACGAGATACGTTTGAAGTTCTCTAACGCTATAGATACAGCAATAAGGAATAGCGCAATAGGCAGTACAGTTGAAGAGGAATGGACATCTCTAAAAAGGGCCATCACAGAAGTTGGGAAGGAAAACATAGGTATAAAGAAGGTAGCTGCGAAGAAACCATGGGTAACAGAAGAAATACCTCAGTTGATTGATGAAAGGAGGAAGTACAAACATGTTCCGGGAAAATCAGGAATACAGAAATACAAGTCGCTGAGGAATGAAATAAATAGGAAGTGCAGGGAAGCTAAGACGAAATGGCTGCAGGAAAAATGTGAAGACATCGAAAAAGATATGATTGTCGGAAGGACAGACTCAGCATACAGGAAAGTCAAAACAACCTTTGGTGACATTAAAAGCACCGGTGGTAACATTAAGAGTGCAACGGGAATTCCACTGTTAAATGCAGAGGAGAGAGCAGATAGGTGGAAAGAATACATTGAAAGCCTCTATGAGGGTGAAGATTTGTCTGATGTGATAGAAGAAGAAACAGGAGTCGATTTAGAAGACATAGGGGATCCAGTATTAGAATCGGAATTTAAAAGTGCTTTGGAGGACTTACGGTCAAATAAGGCAGAAGGGATAGATAACATTCCATCAGAATTTCTAAAATCATTGGGGGAAGTGGCAACAAAACGACTATTCACGCTGGTGTGTAGAATATATGAGTCTGGCGATATACCATCTGACTTTCGGAAAAGCATCATCCACACAATTCCGAAGACGGCAAGAGCTGACAAGTGCGAGAATTATCGCACAATCAGCTTAACAGCTCATGCATCGAAGCTGCTTACAAGAATAATTTACAGAAGAATGGAAAAGAAAATTGAGAATGCGGTAGGTGACGATCAGTTTGGCTTTAGGAAAAGTAAAGGGACGAGAGAGGCAATTCTGACGTTACGGCTAATAATGGAAGCAAGGCTAAAGAAAAATCAAGACACGTTCATAGGATTTGTCGACCTGGAAAAAGCGTTCGACAATATAAAATGGTGCAAGCTGTTCGAGATTCTGAAAAAAGTAGGGGTAAGCTATAGGGAGAGACGGGTCATATACAATATGTACAACAACCAAGAGGGAATATAAGAGTGGACGATCAAGAACGAAGTGCTCGTATTAAGAAGGGTGTAAGACAAGGCTGTAGCCTTTCGCCCCTACTCTTCAATCTGTACATCGAGGAAGCAATGATGGAAATAAAAGTAAGGTTCAGGAGTGGAATTAAAATACGAGGTGAAAGGATATCAATGATACGATTCGCTGATGACATTGCTATCCTGAGTGAAAGTGAAGAAGAATTAAATGATCTGCTGAACGGAATGAACAGTCTAATGAGTACACAGTACGGTTTGAGAGTAAATCGGAGAAAGACGAAGGTAATGAGAAGTAGTAGAAATGAGAACAGCGAGAAACTTAACATCAGGATTGATGGTCACGAAGTCAATGAAGTTAAGGAATTCTGCTACCTAAGGAGTAAAATAAGCAATGACGGAGGGAGCAAGGAGGACATCAAAAGCAGACTCGCTATGGCAAAAAAGGCATTTCTGGCCAAGAGAAGTCTACTAATATCAAATACCGGCCTTAATTTGAGGAAGAAATTTCTGAGGATGTACGTCTGGAGTACAGCATTGTATGGTAGAGAAACATGGACTGTGGTAAAACCGGAACAGAAGAGAATCGAAGCATTTGAGATGTGGTGCTATAGACGAATGTTGAAAATTAGGTGGATTGATAAGGTAAGGAATGAGGAGGTTCTACGCAGAATCGGAGAGGAAAGGAATTTGTGGAAAACACTGATAAGGAGAAGGTACAGGATGATAGGAATGATAGGACATCTGCTAAGACATGAGGGAATGACTTCCATGGTACTAGAGGGAGCTGTAGAGGGTAAAAACTGTAGAGGAAGACAGAGATTGGAATACGTCAAGCAAATAATTGAGGACGTAGGTTGCAAGTGCTACTCTGAGATGAAGACGTTAGCACAGGAAAGGAATTCGTGGCGGGACGCATCAAACCAGTCAGTAGACTGATGACCAAAAAAAAAAAAAAAAAGGCAGCAGCAGGGAGACCCCACGATTGTGGGGACTGGCACACCCCAACCGACGGAACCTGTCCCACAATACTCGTTGGGAGACTGGGCTGATGATATGGAACTGAATGATGTGATGCAGGAGACAGGTGATCAACCGACATCCCTCGCCGATGCTGCGTCAAATGGACCCCGCACACATGATGACCTTTAACTTGCGTGTCGGCAGCCCCAGTGACGAGACGACTATCAGTCCATGGTCTCGGTGATGCTGTGACCGTTCCCAGTCCACTTAATTAATTGCGATCTCACAAGTATACCGCACCAAGGGGCGCGACCTGACGGAAGACTGGGCATTCACGGCTATGACACAGTTTACCAGCTGGCGAAGGTAGTGACGGCACGGAGGAGACTGAGGCGTCAGACGTGACTTACCTTCCGTCGGCACGTGATGTCGTGCTGACGGTCGCTGCAGTCTGTTTGGTGAACGTTTATATCATCAGGCTAGTGGAAGCGCCGAGGAAGGATTGTCGTCTACTTGGTGGAAGTGAGATCATTGTTTAAAGGTAATGTGGAGTATTACATAGTGGGCGGAGACTTCAACTGCGTTCTGCTGCCCAAGGACAAATCCCTGCACTTCATACCCTGCCAAGCGTTGCGCGCACTGGTATGGGACCTCACGCTGTGCAACACCTGGATCCTGCAACACGGCGACAATCACAGGTAATCATATCTTACCAAACACTCACCCAGTCACTTAGATATCGCGTACATATCACGAGGACTTCGCACGTCGACAGTTGGTGCTAAGATATGCCCAACAACTTTTACTGACCACCAAGTTTGTATCTCCGTCGTTGCCTTACCTCGCCAACATACAAGACGTAATAGAGGACCATGCAAACTGAACCTTTCCCACTTCTGCGATGAGACCTGCCGTCGTAAGATTGAGGATACTTGTGGCCGATGCCAAAAGCGCTAATGGGGTTACAGTTCCACACTGATGTGTTGGATTAGTTGTGTCAAAACTGCCATATTCAGGGCATTTATTAGCTATGGCGGAGATAAGTCCGGCTGACAATGAACGACTTCATAATTTTATTACACGGCATTAAGGGAACTGGTAATGCAACCGCCGCCACCAGACTACCAACGGGCCATCCAGCGCACCAAAGCCCAATTGCTCCAGTTCGCTGCGGTGCAATTGAAAGGCGCCAGAGTTCGTGAAAAAATGCAAGATGGTCTTCATAGCGAACGAGCATATCTGTATCGTTTTGCACGAGAAAGAGATCAGCGCAAACGCACGCTCATTACGGCAACACTATCGCAGCTTCTATTCTGAGGGCCCAAGAAGGAGTGTGGGATTGGCAGACTTTGTTAAACACTGACTACCAGCTTTTTACGCGCATCCTCCGTGTCCGTCTGCATTCCGCAGTCAACGACGCAATACACGCCGATCAAACATGCTTTGGTGGAAAGGCGCTGGGGTCGTAAATTTTTGGAAATTTGTGGTAAGGTCTTATCGGTCCCTAAGCTTACGCACTACTTAGTCTAACTTAAAAACTAACATACGCTAAGGACAACACACACACCCATGCCTGAGGGAGGACTCGAACCTCCGACGAGGGGAGATGGGGTCGTATACGGACGCCCTTGTTGCAGTGAATTTCTACCACACATTCGATCGCGTCGATCATAGTTTTATGCATTGGTTAAGAAACGCATGGACCTCCACCATGTGATTGTAGTAGATGTAGTCCTTCACATGATTCACAGAGTACATTCCTGGATAATAGTGAATGTTTATCAATCAAAACCCATTTCTATCAAGCTTTCTGTAGGGCAAGTATGCCTCTTGTCTGCCGTTCTATTTGCAGTAGCCCACAGCGCTGCTTCACCGATGCTTGGAAGGGATTTGTATACAGCCCGCGAGGTTACAATCTTTTGACTATGCTGACGGTGTCGCATTCCTTGCCAGGTCAGGGGATGACATAAATATGGCGTTACGATGGCTTCAACAGTACAGTACTATGGTGGGCAGTGTCATATGCAGCAACGGAAGTATACGGATGTGGGCAGGGGGCCGGCCGCTGTGGCCGAGCGGTTCTAGGCGCTTCAGTCTGGAACCGCGCTACCACTACGGTCGCAGGTTCGAGTCCTGCCTCGGGCATGGGTGTGTATGATGTCCTTAGGTTAGTTAGGTTGAAGTAGTTTAAGTTCTAGGGGACTGATGACTTCGGATATTAAGTCCCATGGTGCTAAGAGCCACTTGAATCTTTGTTTTTGTGGGCAGGGGGCTGGTCCCAGGAACCATAGCGCCCATTGCTGAAGTACCCGCACGTAAATGTTTAGCGGTACTCTTTCATGGCCACATTCAACGTACTGCAACAGTCATTTATCGTCGGCTGTTACAACAAATGCGTGCATTGGTGCGATTCCACATGCTACACATGATGGACATGTTCCATTGGGCATAGTACATTAATGTCTACTTAGCTCCACAAGTAAACAATTTCTCCTAATTGCTACTGATGCCCATTATGATTGCTACGAGGCTACAAGCTACATTTGAACATTTTGCCGGCCGAAGTGGCCGTGCGGTTAAAGGCGCTGCAGTCTGGAACCGCAAGACCGCTACGGTCGCAGGTTCGAATCCTGCCTCGGGCATGGATGTTTGTGATGTCCTTAGGTTAGTTAGGTTTAACTAGTTCTAAGTTCTAGGGGACTAATGACCTCAGCAGTTGAGTCCCATAGTGCTCAGAGCCATTTTGAACATTTTGTGTGTGCTGAACTTGTTTCTAAAATTCGTCACGATATCTCGACATTGCCCTTACATGAAGGTGGCGTAGGTCTGATAAGTGCCAACGATCGTCCAAGTAGTCTTCTTTTATGATGAGGAGCACTGTCCCCCGTGCACACAGCTTGAAAGCGATGTCAAATCACAGACCATCGTCACCTATCTCTTCTCGCACCTGGAACGCTCCAGTTAGCTGAAGAGTTGGTCCATGGACAACGAACCCAGATACTTGGTAAAACAGCTCCAGTATTTCGCCCAGCATTGTAAGTCCATGTGTTTGTCCAGCAAAAAGGATCAGTAATCTGACACCTCTTTGTTACCGTCGTGGAAGAAATAGCACAACGGCATTCCTTTAATTCAATTGACTGCACTTTTCCTGACGGCTCGGAGGTAGACGGCATCTGTGTGGAATAGCGGTTGAGAATCAACTGACATGGGCGCCAGTTACATGAGTAGGGCTAACATTCGTTGTAGGCGTAGCCAGTACTTAGCCGCCACAGACATGTCAACCGACGTGCTTCAGAATCACTTACTGCGCAAAGTGGACCGAAAGGCACGTCGACCAGATGAATGGAGTGCAATCATTGGCGGTTAGCAAACGTGTCATTCACTGTCGCGCACCACGAAGCCGCACTTCCGTGGGGAGAAAGGATAGATGGCTCGCACATCATACTCTCTTCCATCGTGCGACAGGGTGGCGTCGGTTATCCAGCAAATAACTATCGTCCACGCGGAATCTCTTAATGTGATTGAATGGCGGCAAAATATGACCAACAGGGACTGGAGGGTGCCACGATTGTGGGAAAAAGGAACACCAAAATCTTTCCGTTCTAGCTCTGATTTCTCTTATTTTGTTATGATGATCATTTTTCCCTACGTAGGTGGGTGTCAACAAAATATTTTCGCATTCGTAAGAGAAAGTTGGTGATTGAAATTTCGTAAACAGATCTCGCGTATCATATCAGTGACACTCTCACCCCTATTGCCCGATAACACGAAACGGGCTGCCCTTCTTTGCACTTTTTCGATGTCCTCCGTCAATCCTACCTGGTAAGGATCCCACACCGCGCAGCAATATTCCAGCAGAGAACGGACAAGTGTAATGTAGGCTGTCTCTTTAGTGGGTTTGTCGCATCTTCTAAGTGTTCTGCCAACAAAGTGCAGTTTTGTTTCGCCGTCCCCACAATATTTTGTAACTCCTAGGTATTTAGTCGAATTGACAGCCCATAGATTTGTGCGATTTATCGTATACCCAAAATTTGTTGGATTTCATTTAGTACCCATATGGACGACCTCGCATTTTTCTTTGTTTAGTGCTAATTGTCACTTTTTGCACCATACAGAAATTCTCTCTAGATGATTTTGTAATTGAAATTGATCGTCTGATGATTTTACTAGACAGTAAATTGCAGCATCATCTGCAAACAGTTTAAGGGGGGTGCTCAGATTACCACCTAGATCATTTATATAAATCAGGAACAGCACAGGGCCTATGACACTACCTTGCATAACGCCAGATATCACTTCTGTTCTACTCGATGATTACCGTCTATCACTACGAACTGTGACCTCTCTGAGAGGAAATCACGAATCCAGTCACACAACTGAGACGATACTCCATATGCACGCAATTTGATTAATAGTCGCTTGTGAGGAACGGTATCAAAAGCCTTCTTGAAATCTAGGAATATGGAATCGATCTGAGATCCCTTGTCGACAGCACTCATTACTTCATGGGAATAAAGAGCTAGCTGTGTGCGCAAAAACGATATTTTCTGAGACCGTGTTGGTTATGTATCAATAAGTCATTTTCTTCAAGATGATTCATAATGTTCGAGTACAGTATATGCTCCAAAATCCTACTGCAAATTGAGGTCAGTGGCATGGGTCTGTAATTCAATAGATTACTCCCATTTCCTTTCTTGAATATCGGTGTGACCTGTGCTACTTTCCAGTCTTTAGGAACAGACCTTTCGTTAAGTGAGCGGTTTTATATTATGATTGCTAAGAAAGGCGCTATTGTGTCTGCATACTCTGAAACGAACCTGATTGGTATACCATGTGGACCGGAAGACTTACCTTTCTTAAGTGATTTGAGTTGTTTCGAACACCTAAGATATCTACTTTTATGTCACTCATGCTAACAGCTGTTTTGGTTTCGAATTCTGGAATATTTACTTCATCTTCTTTCGTAAAGGAATTACGGAAAACTGTATTTAGTAACTCCGCTTTAGTGGCACCATCATCGGTAACATTTCCATCGCTATCGCGCAGTGACGGTTCAAATGGTTCAAATGGCTCTGAGCACTATGGGACTTAACATCTGAGGTCATCAGTCCCCTGGAACTTAGAACTACTTAAACCTAACTAACCTAAGGACATCACACACATCCATGCCCGAGGTAGGATTCGAACCTGAGACGGTAGCGGTCGCGCGGTTCCAGACTGACCGCTCGGCCACATGGGCCGGCAGCAGTGACGGTATTGACTGTTTTTTGCCACTGGTGTACTTTACATACGACCAGAATCTCTTTGGGTTTTCTACCACATTTTGAGACAATGTTTCATTGTGGAAACTATTAAAAGCATATCGCCAATGCGTCCGCACTAAATTTCGAGCATGCGTGAAACTTAGCCAGTCTTGGGGATTTTGAGTTCTGCTGAATTTGGCATGCTTTTTTCGTTGCTTCTGAAACAGTGTTCTGACGTGTTTTGTGTACCATGGTGGATCAGTCCCGTCTCGTATTAACTTATGCGATATGAATCTATCTATGGCTGTCGATACTGTATCTCTGAATTTGAGCCATATCTGGTCTACACTTACGTAATTACCTTGGAAGGAATGGAGACTCTCTCTTAGGAAGGTATCAAGCGAATTTTTATCTGCTGTTTTAAATAGATGTATTTTGCGTTTATTTTTAGTGGTTTTGGTTGATATGGTTTTGAGCCTCGCTACAATGACCTTGTGTTCACCAATCCCTGTATTCGTCCTGACGCTCTCTATGAGATCAGTTGTCCATATTTGAATTGCGAATACATTTCATGCATTTCATAACGGCCGTAGTTGCCGCAGTGCCTGTTCCTTTGGAGATGCAGGAACCATGTACCGTTATTTGGAATATCACAGGCACTGCAATATCGTATTTATCAGCCGACAGCAGTCAAGAAACATTGAAGTGAAATGTTTCACCTGTATGGAAATATACGTAATGGATGTAAGAGTAAAGATTGTAGACGCATTGTTAACGACATACGGAAGTTTGTGTCTGCCTGCCCAGACAGCCAACCGATAAGGCGACCGCCCACGGCAAGTGGGAAATCCGGGTTGGAGTAGTTGTGGTCTGGCACAGATTTTCAATGTTGTAATTCCATTGTACACCTGATGGTTGCCCTTATTCGCAGCTGCAAATACATTTCGTCTGTTTCATGATGGCTGTAGTCACCGCAGTACATCATAATTCGGAATAACACAGGCACTGCAATATCGAATCATATGCAGATATCTTGTCCAAATTATTTTGCTATTGGTTTTGATCTTCTGGTCACTTTACTAGGCGCTTAATGACAGCATAGTCTGTAAATAGTCTAAAAGGCACCAATACACATCTCCCACCTCCACTCCCACCCCCTATCGAGCGTATCAGCCCCGACCTATTCACCTCTGTGTGTGTGGGCGATTTTATAGCGGTTGCGTTCATGGTACAGGTGCGTCGGCTTGCCGCCAGGTTTCTACCTGCTAGCTCCGATTGCTACCTGCCAGTGCACACTCCGTCAGTGCAGGAAGACAGGGTCCGCCAAGCAGTCAGCGTAGTCCACACACTGTCAGACTGGTTGGCGAGTGGGTCGGTGAGCGAGTCCACGCACCGGTCGTGCTGCGTATGGGCAGCTTAAAACAGCTGCTCAGATTTTCTCCCAAATCGTTGATATACATTAGAAACAGCAGATGGCCTATACTGCTACCTTGCAAACACCAGATATCACTTTCGTTTCACTCTATGACCTTATGTTGATTACTTTGTACTGTGACCTTTCTAAATCATGAATACAATGGCACAAGTGGGGCGATACATGGACATCTACATACATACTCCGCAAGCCACCTATAGTGGGTGGTGGAGGGTACCACAACTAGTCATATCCTTTCCTGTTCCATTCGGTAGCGAGGGAAAAACGACTTTCCATATGCTTCCTTAAGGGGCCCAATTTCTCGTATCTTATCTCCATGGTCCTTAGGCGAAGTGTATGTTCGCGGCAGTAGAATCGTTCTACAGTTAGCTTCAAATGCTGATTCTCTAAATTTTCTAAGTAGTGTTGCTCGAAAAGAACGCCGTCTTCCCTCCACTGATTCTCAGTTGAGTTCCCGAAGGATCTCAGTAAGACCTGCTTGTTGTTCAAACCTACTAGTAACAAATCTACCAGCCTGCCTCCCTTTTGGTTTGGGGATTCCATCCAGAGCTGCCGACTTATTTGTTTTCAAGCCTTTCAACTGTTTCTCTAAGTCAGGGGCGCCTATTATTGTGTCCTGCACCTGAGTGTCTGTGTGATGGTAATTCTCTATGATCCTCTGGCGTGAATGACTTGTTACACACGAAATTTAAAACTCCAGCTTTCGTTTTGCTATCCTGAACTGCCACAACTCCATAGGAACGTAATTTCACTAGAAGCAGCTTGAGACAAAACTACACTACTGCCCATTAAAATTTCTACACCACAAAGATGACGTGCTACAGGCGCAAAATTTAACCGACACGAAGATGATGCTGTGATATGCAAATGATCAGCTTTTCAGAGCATTAACACAAGGTTGACGCCGGTGGCGAAATCTACAACGTGATGCCATGAGGAAAGTTTCTAACGGATTTCTCATAAACAAACAGCAGCTGACCGGCGTTGCCTGGTGAAACGTTGTTGTGATGCCTCTTGTAAGGAGGATAAATGCGTACCATCACGCATCCGACTTTGATAAAGGTCGGATTGTAGCCTATCGCGATTGCGGTTTATCGTATCGCGACATTGCTGCTCGCGTTGGTCGAGATCCAATGACTGTTAGCAGAATATGGAATCCGTGGGTGCAGGAGGGTAATATGGAACGCCGTGCTGGATCCCAACGGCCTCGTATCACTAGCATTCGAGATGACAGGCATCTTATCCGCATGGCTGTAACGGATCGTGCAGCCACGTCTCGATCCCTGAGTCAACAAATGGGGACGTTTGCAAGACTACAATTATCTGTACCAACAGTTCGACGACGTTTGCATGGACTATCAGCTCGGACACCATGGCTGCGGTTACCTTTGACGCTGCATCACAGACAGGAGCGCCTGCGATGGTGTACTCAACGACGAAACTGGCTGCAAGAATGGCAAAACGTCATTTTTTCGGATGAATCCAGGTTCGGTTACAGCATCATGATGGTCGCATCCGTGTTTGGCGACATCGCGGTGAACGCACATTCGAAGCGTGTATTTGTTATCGCCATACTGGCGTATCACCCGGCGTGATGGTATGGGGTGCCATTGGTTACACGTCTCGGTCACCTCTTGTTCGCATTGACGGCGCTTTGAACAGTGGACGTTACATTTCAAATGTGTTACGACACGTGGCTCTACCATTCATTCGATCCCTGCGAAACCCTACATTTCAGCAGGATAATGCACGACCGTATGTTGCAGGTCCTGTACGAGGCTTTCTGGATACAGAAAATGTTCGACTGCTGACCTGGCCAGCACATTCTCCAGATCTCTCACCAATTGAAAACGTCTGGTCAATGGTGGCCGAGCAACTGGCTCGTCACAACTCGCCAGTCACTGCTCTTGATGAACTGTGGTATCGTGTTGAAGCTGCATGGGCAGCTGTACCTGTACACGCCATCCAAGCTTTGTTTGACTCAATGCCCAGGCGTATCAAGGCCGTTGTTACGGCCAGAGGTGGTTGTTCTGGGTACTGATTCCTGAGGATCTATGCACCCAAATTGCGTGAAAATGTAATCACATGTCAGTTCTAGTATAATATATTTGTCCAATGAATACCCGTTTATCATCTGCATTTCTTCTTGGTGTAGCAATTTTAATGGCCAGTAGTGTAGAAATGTGGAAAGAATTTGACTGTGAATTGCGCTAATTAATTCGTCAGAATAAAGAGCTAGATGTGTTTCACAAGGATGGTATTTTCTAGATCTCTGCTGACCACGCTTCAACAGACCGTTTTCTTCGAGGTAATGCATGATGTTCGAACAGAGTGTATGTTCCACGATGGTACTGAAAATTGACGTCACTGATATGGATCTGTAATTCAGCGGACTACTGCTGTTTCTTTTCTCGAGTATTGGCGTGACCTGACCTGTGCAACTTTCCAGTCTTTAGGCTAATGTGTTCAGAAAGTGAGGCCGCACGACGAAGTCGTCCCACTCGGGGAGGAAGCTTTGACTGCCGGAGTTGTCAGAGTCCTCCACCGCCAGCGCTGCTGCCCGCACCTTTGTTCAGTTAACAAGGAAGCAGCCTTCTGGGAAACGCCGGGTCGGAGGCCGCCTCGGATTTGCAACGACTGGCTCGCCGCCCTCCAGACCCACAAATCGTGGCCCGCTAGGGGAGAGGCGCAGAGGGTTAGGGCACGCGGGCGGCAGGCACGCAGGCGTCGGGAGCGATCCCGTCAGAAGACGCACCTCTCCTGCCGCTTGCAAGAAGTCTCGCTTCACCTTCTGTCATCTGTGCATCTTGCTCTGTCTTTCGGGTCTTAAATGAGCGCTGTGTGCAGCCTACCCTAGGAACTCCTAGACCAAACTGGTAAGTCCCCTTGAGAAATATTCTAGCAAACATTGTGCTGGCTTTGCATAAGCATACTCTTGCATAGAGAAATTACTGTTCCCAGCATGAAACAAGGCAGCCAGCATTCTTTACTGCAAGAAATCTAACGACGAGGAAGGGGCGGGTAGAAGGGGAGGGGGGAGGGGGAGAAGACAGTGACGGTTTAACATAGGCATACAGTTGCAGTTCAGGTGCTGTCTGTGGCTGAGCCAGATGCAGCAGCCTGCCCTGTTTCAAAGGATGATTCTCAGCCTTCAAGGTCCGGGCAATCGCAGAGGGTGGGCTTATTGGTAGTTGGGAGCTCCAATGTCAGGCGCGCAATGGGTCCTTTAGGGATATGGCGGCTAAGGAGGGGAAGAAATCCAGTGTGGACTAGAGATGGGCAAAACTGTTCTTTTCAGAGATCGGATCAGAACCGTTCACTCCCCGAAGTGAACTAGGTCTTTTTCATGACTCACCACTCATTCACAATAGAAAATAAATGTAAGGCACATTGCCCTTTAAACTTGGTTTATTCCAGTACTATACCTGTATTTTGATCTTATTTGATCCTATTTTGAATTAACACAGATAATGAGTAAGAATTTTGTATTGTTTACTGAAATTTCCATGATATGACAAAGTTTTTGATTATCGATTTAATTTGCACTATCGTGGTTTTTTGGGTGATCGGAAAATGTTGTAACTTGACATTTACATTAACAATGTATTTGGCTATAATGTATTAAAATTTCATTAACCTCGTACAAATACATCCCAAGCCATATATTTTTAAAGTGAACGTTTCCTTCCGAAGACGCCCAAAATCGCAATATCCGTACTACAATTAGAAAAAATATATAAATTTGACTGTAAGACCAAAGTGCTGCATATAGCCTTACGCAGAATAAAACAAGGAAAATATTGGTGTATCACATTTTGTGATACATTTATCGGTTCACTCGTAATTAAAGCGTAAATTCGAGTGTCCATAATAAAAAATCCTATAGTAAGAGGAGTCATCAGGAACCTCATCTGATCAGTTTAAACAAATAAAAATAAAATAAAAACAAATGATGTATACATAACATAATTATGTAATATACACATCGGTATTAGTACGAAGAATAATATCCAGTATAGACGAACTCCGATGCAGAGGCGCTGAGTCAAGCTGGTCGAGCGGCGAGCTGTATTACTGCGTGAGCTAAGACTGCAGAGACCAGAGTGACACTTGAGTTGCTTTGCTCAACGCTCTGGCTAGAGTCGAGAGCGGTGGGGTGAACGTTGAGCGGGCGAGCTCCGAGGGTGGGGGGAGCGGTGAACGGCCACCAGTCACCCGATCCGAGACAAATCGTCCGCTCTCTTGCGAGCAGGTTGTTGCAAGTAGTTCTTATGTTCTCCGCTAGGAGGCTCTCTGTCCTGTTGCTCGCATCAACTGCCCAGACGGCAGGACGTGCGACTGAAACGATCGCGGACGGAGTGCGATGCTAAGTTTTAGGTGCGCCAGACACTGCACGCGGCAGAGGAAGCACAGAGACTGCACGGCATATGTGAAACACAAAATCCAATGGGGCACTGCACAATGCAGGCAGCCAAGACAGAAGCAGGGCAGAGGCCGGCCCTGGCTGTGTTGTGTGGCGTGTAGTGCGCTGTGACCAGCAGAGGCCCCGCTGATATGCTCTCTCTCTCTCTCTCTCTCTCTCTGCTGTGGGAAACGTTTGGAGCTACCGTTCTTTTTTTCTGAATCACTGATTGTTCACTCCTTTTAAAGATTCAACACTATGAATCGGTTCAGGAGCGGGTCCCCCATCTCTAGTGTGGACTCTGTGTGCATTCCGGGTGGAGTCATTCCTGATGTGGAAAGGGTCCTTCCGGATGCCATGAAGAGCACAGGGTGCAGCCAGCTGCAGGTGGTGGCGCATGTCGGCACTAATGACGTGTGTCGCTTTGGATCTAAGGAAATTCTCTCTGGATTCCAGCGGCTATCTGATTTGGTGAAGGCTTCCGGTCTTCCTTACGAGATGAAGGCAGCGCTCACCATCTGCAGCATCGTTGACAGAACCGACTGCGGACCTTTGGTACAGAGCCGGGTGGAGGGTCGGAATCAGAGGCTCAGACGGTTTTGCGACCGTGTTGGCTGCAGATTCCTTGACATGCGCCGTGGGGTGGTGGGGTTTCGGGTTCCACTGAATAGGTCAGGAGTTCACTACACTCAGCTGGCGGCTACACGGGTAGCGGAGGCTGTGTGGCGTGGACTGGGCGGTTTTTTAGGTTAGAAGGCCTCGGGAAAGTACGGGGTGGGCTGCAATCTCAAAGGGTGCATGGCAAATACAGGACGTGCTTGGATCGAGAAACAGTCGGAATTGTAGTTGTAAATTGTTGTAGTTGTGCTGGGAAAGTTCCTGAGCTTCAAGCGCTAATAGAAAGCACAGAAGCTGAAGTCGTTATAGGTACAGAAAGTTGGTTAAAGCCTGAAATAAGTTCTGCGAAAATTTTCACGAAGGTTCAGACGGTGTTCAGGAAAGATAGATTAGGTAGAATTGGTGGTGGAGTGTTTGTGTCTGTCAGTAGTGGTTTATCTTGTAGTGAAGTCGAAGTAGATACTCCGTGCGAATTGGTATGGGTGGAGGTTATACTTAACAGCCGAACTAAGTTAATAATTGGCTCCTTCTACTGATCCCCAGACTCCGATGATATAGTTGCTTAACAGTTCAGAGAAAATTTGAGTCTCGTAACAAATAAATACCCAGCTCATACGGTTACAGTTGGTGGGGACTTCAACCTTCCCTCGATATGTTGGCAAAAATACTTGTTCAAAACCGGCGGTAGGCAGAAAATATCTCCCGAGTTTGTCCTAAGTGCTTTCTCCGAAAATTATTTCGAGCAGTTAGTCCACGAACCCACACGAATTGTAAATGGTTGCGAAAACACGCTTGACCTCTTAGCCACAAACAATCCAGAGCTAATAGAAAGCATCGTGACTGATACAGGGATTAGTGATCACAAGGTCGTTATAGCTAGGCTCAATACCGTTTCTTCCAAATCCACCAGAAACAAACGCAAAATAATTTTATTTAAAAAAGCGGATAAAGTGTCACTAGAAGCCTTCCTAAGAGACAATCTCCATTCCTTCCGAACTGACTATGCAAATGTAGACGAAATGTGGCTCAAATTCAAACATATAGTAGTAACAGCAATTGAGAGATTCATACCTCATAAATTGGTAAGAGATGGAACTGATCCCCCATGGTACACAAAACAGGTCCGAACGCTGTTGCAGAGGCAACGGAAAAAGCATGCGAAGTTCAGAAGAACGCGAAATCCCGAAGATTGGCTAAAATTTACAGACGCGTGAAATTTGGCACGGACTTCAGTGCGAAATGCCTTTAATAGGTTCCACAAAGAAACATTGTTTCGAAATTTGGTAGAAAATCCGAAGAAATTCTGGTCGTATGTAAAGTACACAAGCGGCAAGACGCAGTCAATACCTTCGCTGCGCAGTGCCGATGGTACAGTTACCGACGACTGAGCCGCTAAGGCGGAGATATTGAACGCAGTTTTCCGAAATTTCTTCACCAGGGAAGACGAATGGAATATTCCAGAATTTGAAACACGAACAGCTGCTAGCATCAGTTTCTTAGAAGTAGATACCTTAGGGGTTGCGAAGCAACTCAAATCGCTTGATATGGGCAAGTCTTCAGGTCCAGACTGTATACCGATTAGGTTCCTTTCAGATTACGCTGATACAATAGCTCCCTACTTAGCAATCATATACAACCGCTCGCTCACCGACAGATCTGTACCTACAGATTGGAAAATTGCGCAGGTCACACCAGTGTTTAAGATGGGTAGCAGGAGTAATCCATCGAACTACAGACCTATATCATTGACGTCTGTTTGCAGTAGGCTTTTGGAGCGTACACAGTATTCAAACATTATGAATCACCTCGAAGGGAACGATCTATTGATACGTAATCAGCACGGTTTCAGAAAACATCGTTCTTGTGCAACGCAGCTAGCTCTTTATTCACACGAAGTAATGGCCGCTATCGACAGGGGATCATAAGTTGATTCCGTATTTCTAGATTTCCGGAAAGCTTATGACACCATTCCTCACAAGCGACTTCTAATCAAGCTGCGGGTCTGTGGGGTATCGTCTTAGTTGTGCGACTGGATTCGTGATTTCCTGTCAGGAAGGTCGCAGTTCGTAGTAATAGACGGCAAATCGTCGAGTAAAACTGAAGTGATATCAGGTGTTCCCCAGGGAAGCGTCCTGGGACCTCTGCTGTTCCTGAACTATATAAATGACCTGAGTGACAATCTGAGCAGTTCTCTCAGGTTGTTCGCAGATGATGCTGTAATGTACCGTCTAGTAAGGTCATCAGAAGACCAGTATCAGTTGCAAAGCGATTTAGAAAAGATTGTATGGTGTGGCAGGTGGCAGTTGACGCTTAATAGCGAAAAGTGTGAGGTGATCCACATGAGTTCCAAAAGAAATCCGTTGGAATTCGATTACTCGGTAAAAAGTACAATTCTCAAGGCTGTCAATTCAACTAAGTACCTGGGTGTAAAAATTACGAACAACTTCAGTTGGTAAGACCACATAGATAATATTGTGGGGAAGGCGAGCCAAAGACGTTTATCGTCGCGGCGAGATCTATTTACGAAATTCCAGTCACCAACTTTCTCCTCCGAATGTGAAAATATTTTGTTGAGCCCAACCTACATACGTAGGAATGATCATCAAAATAAAATAAGAGAAATCAGAGCTCGAACAGAAAGGTTTAGGTGTTCGTTTTTCCCGCGCGCTGTGCGGGAGTGGAATTGTAGGGAAATAGTATGATTGTGGTTCGATGAACCCTCTGCCAAGCACTTAAATGTGAATTGCAGAGTAATCATGTAGATGTAGATGTAGATGTAGATGTAGATGTACCCATAGAATGAGAGTGCACTGAAAGTCTTCCTGTACTACATTACTGGCCATTAAAATTGCTACACCAAGAAGAAATGCAGATGATAAAACATGTATTCATTGGGCAAATATATTATACTAGAACAAACATGTGATTACATTTTCACGCAATTTGGGTGCATAGATCCTCAGAAATCAATATCCACAACAACCACCTCTGGCCGTAATAACGGCCTTGATACGCCTGGCCATTGAGTCAAACAGAGCTTGGATGCCGTGTACAGATACAGCTGCCCATGCAGCTTCAACACGATACCACACTTCATCGAGAGTAGTGACTGGCGTATTGTGACAAGCAAGTTGCTCAACCACCATTGACCAGACGTTTTCAATTGCTGATAGATCTGGAGAATGACGGCCGGAGTGGCCGAGCGGTTCTAGGCGCGAGAGTCTGGATCCGCGCGACCGCTACGGTCGCAGGTTCGAATCCTGCCTTGAGCATGGATGTGTGTGGTGTCCTTAGGGTAGTTAGGTTTAAGTAGTTCTAAGTTCTAGTGGACTGATGACCTCAGAAATTAAGTCCCATAGTGATCAGAGCCGTTTGAAGCCAAATCTGGAGAATGTGCTGGCAAGGGCAACAGGCGAACATTTTCTGTATCCAGAAAGGCCAGTACAGGACCTGCAACATGCAGTCGTGCATTATTCTGCTGAAATGTAGGGTTTCGCAGGGATCGAATGAAGGGAAGAGCCAAGGGTCATAACACATCTGAAATGTAACGTCCACTGTTCAAAGCGCCGTCAATTTGAACAAGAGGTGACCGAGACGCCTAACCAATGGCACCCCATACCATCACGCCTAGTGATACGCTAGTATGGCCATAACGAATACACGCTTCGAATGTGCGTTCACCGCGATGTCGCCAAACACGGATGCGAGCATCATGATGCTGTAAACAGAACCTGGATTCATCCAAAAAAAGACGTTTTGCCATTCGTGCACCCAGGTTCGTCGTTCAGTACACCATCGCAGGCGCTCCAGTCTGTGATGCAGCGTCAAGGGTAAACGCAGCCATGGTCTCCGAGCTGACAGTCCGTGCTGCTGCAAACGTCGTCGAACTGTTCGCGCAGTTGGTTGTTGTCTTGCAAACGTCCCCATCTGTTGACTCAGGGATCGAGACGTGGCTGCCGTGCGGATAAGATGCCTGTCATCTCGACTGCTAGTGATACGAGGCCGTTGGGATCCAGCACGACGTTCCATATTACCTTCTTGAACCCACCGATTCCATATTCTGCTAACAGTCATTGGATCTCAACCAACGCGAGTAGCAATGTCGCGATACGATAAACCGCAATCGCGATAGGTTACAATCCGACCTTTATCAAAGTCGTAAACGTGATAGTACGCATTTCTCCTCCTTACACGAAGCATCACAACAACGTTTCACAAAGCAACGTGTATGAGAAATCGGTTCGAAACTTTCCTCGTGTCAGCACGTTGTAGGTGTCGCCACCGGCGCCAACCTTGTGTGAATGCTCTGAAAAGCTAACCATTTGCATATCACAGCACCTTCTTCCTGTCGGTTAAATTTCGCGTCTGTAGCACGTCATCTTCGTGGTGTAGCAATTTTAATGGCCATTAGTGTACACTGAAACGCCAAACAAACTGGTTAAGCCATGCGTATTCACACAAAGAGATGTAAACAGGCAGAATACGGCGCTGCGCTCGACAACGCCTGCGTAAGACATGTGTCTGGCGCAGTTGTTAGATCGGTTACTGCTGCTAAAATGGCAGGTTATCAAGTTCAAAAATGGTTCAAATGGCTCTGAGCACTATGGGACTTAACATCTGTGGTCATCAGTCCCCTAGAACTTAGAACTAATTAAACCTAACTAACCTAAGGACAGCACACAACACCCAGCCACCACGAGGCAGAGAAAATCCCTGACCCCGCCGGGAATCGAACCCGGGAACCCGGGCGTGGGAAGCGAGAACGCTACCGCACGACCACGAGATGCGGGCGGTTATCAAGTTTTAAGTGAGTTTGATCGTGGTGTTATAGTCGGTGCACGAGCGATGGGATACAGCATCTTCGAGGTGGCGATGAACTGGGAATTTTCCGGCACGAGAATTTCACGAGTGTACCGTAAATATCAGGAATCCGGTAAAACATCAAATCTCCGACATGTTTGCTGGCGGAAAAATATCGTGCAAGAACGGGACCAACGACAACAGAAGAGAATCGTTCAACGTGACAGAAGTGCAACCCTATCTCGAAGTGCTACCATCAACAATGTCAGTGTGCGAACCATTCAACGAAACACCATCGATATAGGCTTTCGGTGCCGAAAGACTAGTCGTGTACTCTTGATGACTTTATGACACAAAGCATTACGCCTCGCCTGGGCCCCTCAACACCGACATTGGACTGTTGATGATTGGAAACATGTTATCTGGTCGGACGAGACTCGTTTAAAATTATATCGAGCGGGTGTACGTGTACCAGTACGGAAACAACCTCATGCATCCATGGACACTGCAACTGACCCTTAACATAGACAAATGTAATGTATTGCGAATACATAGAAAGAAGGATCCTTTATTGTATGAGTATATGATAGCGGAACAAACACTGGTAGCAGTTACTTCTGTAAAATATCTGGGAGTATGCGTGCGGAACGATTTGAAGTGGAATGATCATATAAAATTAATTGTTGGTAAGGCGGGTACCAGGTTGAGATTCATTGGGAGAGTCCTTAGAAAATGTAGTCCATCAACAAAGGAGGTGGCTTACAAAACACTCGTTCGACCTATACTTGAGTATTGCTCATCAGTGTGGGATCCGTACCAGATCGGTCTGACGGAGGAGATAGAGAAGATCCAGAGAAGAGCGGCGCGTTTCGTCACAGGGTTATTTGGTAACCGTGATAGCGTTACGGAGGTGTTTAATAAACTCAAGTGGCAGACTCTGCAAGAGAGGCGCTCTGCATCGCGGTGTAGCTTGCTGTCCAGGTTTCGAGAGGGTGCGTTTCTGGATGAGGTATCGAATATATTGCTTCCCCCTACTTATACCTCCCGAGGAGATCACGAATGTAAAATTAGAGAGATTAGAGCGCGCACGGAGGCTTTCAGACAGTCGTTCTTCCCCCGAACCATACGCTACTGGAACAGGAAAGGGAGGTAATGACAGTGGCACGTAAAGTGCCCTCCGCCACACACCGTTGGGTGGCTTGCGGAGTATAAATGTAGATGTAGATGTAGATGTCAGTAGGGGCTGTTCAAGCTGGTGGAGGCTGTGTAATGTTGTGGAGCGTGTGCAGTTGTAGTGATATGGGACCCCTGATACGTCTAGATACGACTCTGACGGGTGACACGCACGTAAGCATCCTGTCTGATCACCTGCAGCCATCCAAGTCCACTGTACATTCCGACGGACTTGGGCAATTCCAGTAGGACAATGCGACACTCCACACGTCCAAGATTGCTACAGATTGCCTCCAGGAACACTTTTCTGAGCTTAAACAATTTCGCTGCCCATCACACTCCCTAGACATGAACATTATTGAGCATATCTCGAATGTCTTGCAACGTGCTGTTCAGAAGAGATCTCCACCCGCTCGTTCTCTTACGGATTTATTGACAGCCTTGCAGGATTCATGGTGTCAGTTCCCTCCAGCGGTACTTCACACACTAGATGAGTCCATGCCACGTCATGTTGCGGCATTTCTGCGTGCTCGCGGGGACTCTGCACTATATTAGGCAGATGTGGCACTTTCTTTGGCTTTTCAGTGTATATACTTCATTTGGTATCTGTTTTATGGCTGCCTTGACAACTTCAGTGAGGATGCATAAAGGGTTTTATGTCTCTTGTGGGAACACAGGACTCGCTGCGAGCAAGTAGGTGAATGGACAGTGAACCCTACTAGCGCGTCACAAGCTGGTAATTTGGTTCGGAAGGGAAACGTGTCCGAACAGTCGAAACGCTTAAGGCGACCGCTTGCGTTAAGCGGGAGCTCTGGGTTCGATTCCCGGTAAGCCACAAATTTTAAACTCTCACCAGCGGTTGCCTCGATGGCAGATTGCGCCTGGAATCAGTCTCTCCTTCCAAATTCTTTATTCCTTTTTACGCTACACTTTCATCGGGAAATAACAGGGGAGCGTCGCTACAGACTTAGTTGTACGTTGCTTTGTAGTCGGCGTCACCATGTTACATACCCCAAGATATTAGCAGACTGCTGTTTACGATTGCTTCTTGTTCTTAATTTCTCTCGTGTGCAGCCGACAGGTGCTTTAAGTAGAAAATATCTCAGTGATTTCTTTATTAACATACAGTGTCAGGAAGAAATTTGCAGTCGTTTTTCTGGCCTTACATGGACATTGGATCCAGTAATATGACGAATTTCGTGCCGTTAATATAACTTTATCTCTTTATGCTTTCCGAATAAGCGATTAGAGAAGTATACGATGTGAAAAGGCTGGTTTCCTAATCCAGCATTTTCCTTAATACAGACTGACGAAACTGACTGACGATCGGTCTAAGTTCTCTTCCCAAAAATGGTTAGGACAGATTTTGCTATGTTTGGTCGGATTCCAATCTTTTCTCGCCACACGTTTCATCTAGAGAGCTGTTAGTGTTGAACTGACGGGAGATCTAAACTCGAATGACATAAATGAAACCACCACAGTAAAAGTAAACAGCGCAACCAAAATTCATGAATATAAAAGAAACTACCGCGTGAACGAGCCACTTAGAATGAACTGTGATTCCTTCACACTTTAGACTTCAATCATAAACATTAGTAGCCTGGAAATGATGCAAGCAGGAATTTTTATCAAAGTACCTCCACCATACCCAAATGTTTGGGCTTCAATATTGTGAAATCATGACATCCCCCCGCTCCCTTATTATATGTCCATGTACACTTCAGCACAACCTAAATCTGTGGCCCCACGAATATGGTTTTAGTGTAGTAACCTAACTGAAAGGTCCGTCCTTGACTTAACAATAGCAATGCAGTTTATATTAGTTGATGCTCAGTGCTCAGGCGTGGCAAACGTTTTGGAAGCAGTCTGTTGCACACACCTTTCATGCTATGTTTTCTCAGATGTATCGATAGTGCTTGCGTGTTTCGAAGAACCTACAGTCTATCTTCTGTCTGCTACATTAGGTATATCTTTGGTTGGGAACCGCCTAGTTATGTCTTAAGAAAGTCGCTTAAACTCTGAGATCAGGCAACCAATCGTACTTCTTGGTGTCAACTTTCAGTCAGCTAGGCCACATGGATCGCGGACAAAAGGGGACACTCTTCTCCACTTCCCCTTGCTGGCGCGAACACCCTCTCTTTTCTTGTTTCCTAGCCTTCCGCGACACTCGCACACACATAGACATAGATAAAGCAGAGCAAACGCACGGCAAATGTGGAATATGCGGGTGGAGGCGACTGGATGCAATCAAGTACAGTCCTAAACTACGCCTACCGATCAGAAATGGTTCAAATGGCTCTGAGCACTTTGGGACTTAACATCTATGGTCATCAGTCCCCTAGAACTTAGAACTACTTAAACCTAACTAACCTAAGGACAGCACACAACACCCAGTCATCACGAGGCAGAGAAAATCCCTGAGCCCGCCGGGAATTGACCCCGGGAACCCGGGCGTGGGAAGCGAGAACGCTACCGCACGACCACGAGCTGCGGACTACCGATCAGAAAAATAGCGGATTTGCGCTAGGTGTTGGCAGCTGCACTACATTCACAAACTGTTTTAGAACACGGAACGAGAGGTTGTGTCATAAAAAATTGATATAATTGCAAAAAAATGGTGGAAAATACGTATAAATTGAGCGAAAATACGCTGAAATGCGGGGTATTTGAGGAAGTAATTGCGTGTGTTCTGGTTGGCGCAGAACAATTCTTGTACACGGGAACAAGCATGCGACAGCAAGAGGAATCCGAGAAAACGTCGACATGGAAGCGAAGCGGGCCAGAGAGGTACTCACTTTTTTTCCGTCGAGACAGCGGTCTACTGTATGACTATTGAGGTACAGTGATACACGCGAGTTGACTACTGTGTTTGACGCTTTTCAGGAAAACAGTGAACCATCTGCCTCTAAACTTACACACATCTCCGTTAAAAGATAACAGAGAGTGTACACGGTGGTCGATTGAGATGGAGCTGTAACGGTGTACGATTTAATGGCAGACTGATGATGCATTCTAGAGAGGGATGGAGATGCCGGCGGAGGTCACTCGACCATATTTTCCGCTGTTCTGTCAGGATGCATCAGTCGCTTGACACAGCCTGCGTTCCACTCGTATACAACCATGTGTTCTGTATTTGACTTAGCCGGCCGGAGTGGCCGATCGGTTAAAGGCGCTACAGTCTGGAACCGCACGACCGCTACGGTCGCAGGTTCGAATCCTGCCTCGGGCATGGATGTGTGTGATGTCCTTAGCTTAGTTAGGTTTAAGTAGTTCTAAGTTCTAGGGGACTTATGACCACAGCAGTTGAGTCCCATAGTGCTCAGAGCCATTTGAACCATTTTTTGTATTTGACTTAGAGCACTGTCAATTTGCGATCGTTAACAGCAAACCTCTCCGTCATCAGAGGACTTCCATCTCATGTGTGATGAAACGTGACCATGCTATTTCGGCACATTCCTCTAAACGAACGAAGATTTATGCGATGTACTCCATTCCCTTGTCGCATCTTGGGTATAAAATCGATACTTCAGTTTCATTACTAAGATGATTCTAGGTTAACGATAGGTGTTCGTGAGACACCGCAATCCCCATGTATACATCTGCTTGACAGAGTCCTCTTTACAGTGTTAGTGGCGGCATGTTGTGTAATTTCACATGTCGGACGCCGCTGCTATGCGTTTATCTGCTTCCTTGCTAGAGGTTTTCTCCGTGACTAAGGATCATTTTATATAGGACTGATGCGAGCGTAATATAATTTCTGAACAGTGATCGGATGTGAACGGTGGACGCTATACATCTCTGGAAAGCTGCATTGTACACGTATCACACAGAGTCGATATTTTAAGGATTTTTTTTTTTTCATTTTACAGTTTGTTACCTTAGTTTAGAGAAACCTGCAGGAATGATGTATGTCATGCGCAGGAAATATACACTCCTGGAAATGGAAAAAAGAACACATTGACACCGGTGTGTCAGACCCACCATACTTGCTCCGGACACTGCGAGAGGGCTGTACAAGCAATGATCACACGCACGGCACAGCGGACACACCAGGAACCGCGGTGTTGGCCGTCGAATGGCGCTAGCTGCGCAGCATTTGTGCACCGCCGCCGTCAGTGTCAGCCAGTTTGCCGTGGCATACGGAACTCCATAGCAGTCTTTAACACTGGTAGCATGCCGCGACAGCGTGGACGTGAACCGTATGTGCAGTTGACGGACTTTGAGCGAGGGCGTGCAGTGGGCATGCGGGAGGCCGGGTGGACGTACCGCCGAATTGCTCAACACGTGGGGCGTGAGGTCTCCACAGTACATCGATGTTGTCGCCAGTGGTCGGCGGAAGGTGCACGTGCCCGTCGACCTGGGACCGGACAGCAGCGACGCACGGATGCACGCCAAGACCGTAGGATCCTACGCAGTGCCGTAGGGGACCGTACCGCCACTTCCCAGCAAATTAGGGACACTGTTGCTCCTGGGGTATCGGCGAGGACCATTCGCAACCGTCTCCATGAAGCTGGGCTACGGTCCCGCACACCGTTAGGCCGTCTTCCGCTCACGCCCCAACATCGTGCAGCCCGCCTCCAGTGGTGTCGCGACAGGCGTGAATGGAGGGACGAATGGAGACGTGTCGTCTTCAGCGACGAGAGTTGCTTCTGCCTTGGTGCCAATGATGGTCGTATGCGTGTTTGGCGCCGTGCAGGTGAGCGCCACAATCAGGACTGCATACGACCGAGGCACACAGGGCCAACACCCGGCATCATGGTGTGGGGAGCGATCTCCTACACTGGCCGTACACCACTGGTGATCGTCGAGGGGACACTGAATAGTGCACGGTACATCCAAACCGTCATCGAACCCATCGTTCTACCATTCCTAGACCGGCAAGGGAACTTGCGGTTCCAACAGGACAATGCACGTCCGCATGTATCCCGTGCCACCCAACGTGCTCTAGAAGGTGTAAGTCAACTACCCTGGCCTGCAAGATCTCCGGATCTGTCCCCCATTGAGCATGTTTGGGACTGGATGAAGCGTCGTCTCACGCGGTCTGCACGTCCAGCACGAACGCTGGTCCAACTGAGGCGCCAGGTGGAAACGGCATGGCAAGCCGTTCCACAGGACTACAACCAGCATCTCTACGATCGTCTCCAAGGGAGAATAGCAGCCTGCATTGCTGCGAAAGGTGGATATACACTGTACTAGTGCCGACATTGTGCATGCTCTGTTGGCTGTGTCTATGTGCCTGTGGTTCTGTCAGTGTGATCATGTGATGTATCTGACCCCAGGAATGTGTCAATAAAGTTTCCCCTTCCTGGGACAATGAATTCACGGTGTTCTTATTTCAATTTCCAGGAGTGTAGAAATATGTAGAGTGCTGTCTGGTATACTTTGACGATGTAATGTTCGAGAATTAGCAATGCATGGACGTACTGTGCAGTCATCTATCCACATTCGCAATGACACTCACAAAGTAGAGAAGGGACGGTTTAGCAATTACACGGAAATTGGGAAACATGCTGTCGCATCATTGGTCAGTGTTGAAGTTACTGTAAAATTGCTGAAATTGTTTGCACTATCGACTGTGGTGTTCATTATTACAGTACATCGACGGTGTCTTTTCCACCCCATCTGGACACTGGTACGCTGTTGATTACCACATAATGATTGATTGACATCGCTTGTTTGAGATGGAGAAATTTTTGGTGGAGGGGCAACACCTTCTGGGGATGGCTAGCATGTAAACAGTGATCGCATACATGATTGCAATATGAGGAATCAGTCGAAACAGAACGCAGACCCATCAGCTATTCCGTCACTGTGGCAGATGAGTTTAAATGTAGAGGTCGTCAATCACCTTCGGACAGCAGTTTGGAGACTCTCCACCAAACCGCCAAACTCTAACATTCTGCGTGGTTTCTGCGACTGTTCTATATCGTGTCTCCCTACCACTTTCGCGCAACGACGCTCTGAGCGTATTTTTTAGGGAATTGACTAGTTTGAACCTGGGACCTGTTGCTGGTAAGGAGACGTCAGACCACACATGACATGTAGAGTTCAGTGAGACTAGCGATGATATAACCAAATACTTAATGATTTCAGCGTCAGTTCCAATGCACTCCCTGTAAAAGAATCTTAATACTAACTAAATTTAGTGGACGGGGTTCAAGGCTTTCCTATTTTTAGTTGGCTGGTAAAATAACGTCGAAAAAGCAGTTAAGTTTACCATTGGAAATTTTATTCTACTCAAAAAACATTGTTTATAAATTGCACTATTGATAAAAGGAAATGTTTTAATACAGGATGGTAAAAACCAACTGCATTCAACAAAAATGTGAACGAATATTCCCTGAGTGGGTTTCCAAGTTCTACAATGGATCGAAGGATGACCTATGCCATATCACATCTATAATCTCGGTTTAAATTAAGTTTCACAAGAGAGAAAACTATCAAAATGGTCTACAGTGACCCTCAATAATCTTTAATTACTTATCTAACTTGTCGTAAATTACAGTGGCTGATGTGGCTTCTCAATAACTATACAACAGAAAAATCATCGCGTTTCAGATTTTTACTTCAAGTGGCAAATGTGAGCACCATAAGCTTTAATTGACGATCGACACTAGTATTACGCAAAAAGGAGGTGTAACATATGAGACTTCTGCAGTTCTGAGTGAAGCCTTATGCGCTGTTATGCGGCATCGCGTGCGTTCATTACCTTGTCGGTGTTTGTCAGGGGGCGGCGGACAGCACAGCTCCACTCATCTCGCCGTCTCGGAGGCAACTCTCCCCTAACTTCTCCTTACTACAATTTACCGAAGATGGTTTAAAAAAACTATTTGGCTGTGTTTTCATCTGACCAATCAGGGTCTCAATGTTAACCTTAAGCTCCGCCTACAAAAATTCTATCTATCCAATGAGAAACATTATACTTTTCATGGTGGGGCAATGTTTTTAGAGTTTGCAACGTAACAGAGACGCGAAAAAGTCTCACGCTAAAACATGCAGCTGGTGTGGTCCTTTTAGTGATATCGTAAGATCTATACTGTTCTTCTGGAGGGCTCTATCTTTTAACATGGGATGGGGGGTGGTCCTGACGTAATAGAGATGCGAAAAAGTCTTGCGATTGGGGTGGCCTTTTTTGTGTTATCGTAAGATCTATACTGTTCTTCTGGAGGGCTATAGCTTTTAACATGAGCTGGGGGGTGGTCCTAGCGGTTAGCTGGCGACGTGGGTGTCTGTCCCTTATCGTAGGGCCTTCCAGCTTAACATGGTTCTGCTCTCGGCTTCTGTTCTCGTTTCTCCCCTCGGAACTGCGTCTGTCTCATGGTGGGAAAGTATGACATGCATTTAGGCGTTCTTGTGTTAGTCTGTGGTATTCCATTTGCTCACTCATTGCTCGTATTACTTTGGTTAATTTAATGTCATGATTTATTGGGAGCTATGTGACATACTACTGGATTTGCTTATGATGTCATGGTTTTCATGGAAGGTGTTGGATTTGCCTGACACCTTACATATCACCACACTTCGAACTTAATTTTTGTACTGACGTTAGGCAATGATTTAATCGTTATCTAAGTCAGTCAAAAATTATTCCGTTATCTAAATTTTGTTGCCTACTGTTCAGCCATGTTATTCTGTTCTACGCTAGTTTGTATTACTAATTTATATTTTTATATTCTTCCACATTATTATCAAAAATATGTTTATATTGACAAAGAAAGAATATTTTTATTCTATTATAATTATTATTTTTTAATTATTTTCTTTCTTTATTTAATTGTTAAGTTTGTTTTTTAAGAAGTTTGTTATCGAAAGTGAGGAGTTTTTCACATCGATTTTCTTAGAAATATTGTTTTTATAAATGTAGTAATTAAGTAAAATCTATTCCTAACACATTTTCTAAATATCATGTAGAAGTAAAATGTTTTTGTTTCTAGACACTCATTTCAATATTGTTACACTAACAAATAAGAGTTATTTCCAAGAATTGCTTTGACAATGAAATATATATATACACAAGTATTGAGATATTATCCTAACCAATGGTACAAATGTTTAAAAAAAGGGAAAACATCCAACAAGATAATTTTTTATTCTTTGTTTTTATAAGGGGAAAATAAGTAAGATATAGTTATCCTTTTATTTTTATGAGGAGAAAACAAGTGGCATATAGTTTTAGTGTTTATTATGCCTTACTTTTGTTCTTTATATACTGTCCATTTCAGAACTAATGACTTATTTTTATCGATAGTCTATTTTTTACTTAAGTCCATAGTCAATGACTGTTATTTTGTAGTTTATTAGCTGTCTGGCGTGCTTAACTTATTTATTTTTTCACATGTTTCTTTTGCACAATTCCTACATCATATAATGTGATTTCACACATTCACACAATCCTATGAATGTTTAAGTATGAGGTTGGCGAATGTTTTTGCACGAAGGTGATGGACTTGAGTGAGATGGATGTGGGCAAGTATTCGATGTACAGCTTTGTTCGTCATTCCTTGTTGGCTTTGCAAGTGTGTGTTGCTGTTGTGGAGGTCCTATAATGGAATGGAGCTGTGTGTGCAGAATCTCGTGGTTTACTGGCTTTGTATGCGTGAAAGTCATCGTTATGTGTCGCTGAAAGTGGTCGTTTTTCGTTGCAATACTTTGCAGATGACTAGTTAACAATAGGATAGGGATTTGTGAAGGTATGTCGTCTATTCTTCACCCACCTTCTTTCTTGGTCTCAATCTTGCGAATCTTCAACTTCTGTTCTTCCTGCTTTTTCTCTGCTTCTTACTTGCTTCTTGGTTCTTCTCTGGGCAGGATATGGAAATATTTATTGATAACTAGTCGCTTTGAAGTTCTCCTCTTAGTAACAGTTTGATAAATTGTTTGGGCATGTCATTTTTACTTTGTGGAAGTTTTCTTCAGTTTCGTGCATCAGCATGCTGTTTAATTGCAGTAGTGTGACCTTTACACATATTTTTTTGCCAGTGGTGGCTTGCCCAAGCAGTCTTCTTGTCAGGCCGTTTTTTGCTCGCTCCACTGAGTCAGAGTGTTCCGGGGTTTACGAGCGGTGAAAGTCCGTTGTTTGCTTGTCAGTCCCTGCACCGGTCCCTTCTGTCGTTCGGTGTGCTGTCGTGTCTCTGCAGGGTTCCGCCACTATGTGGTTCCATGTCCTGTCCCAGCAGGGTTCCGCTTAGCGGGCAGATTTACGGCCCACTTCCAATACAAGGGCCTTCTGTTGGTCTTGCTGTCCTTTCCTTTCTCTCGACGCTTCTGCCTTGTAGGAATCGTGTCTTGCTAATTACGTCCTTTTCTTTCTTGATACTTCTCTCGTTTCAACTAGTGGGTCGTTGCATCTTGTCCTTGCTGGAGTTTTTACAATGGTTCTTACAAAAAGTTTTACAGAAGTGTGACATTCCCAAATGTTATGCTACCTTTCCCCATATCTATTATCGCTCGCCTCTCATTTAAAAAATCTGCACCTACAATCAAATCTACAGTTAGTTTAGGTATAATCACGAAGTTGGCTTCGATCTTTTGACCTTGACACGAAAGAGTTAATCTTGTTTGTCTTGTAACTTCCGCAGCATTGTTTCTAACAGGACCTCTTACTTTAGTCTTTCGTGTTTTCAGAACTGGCAATTTCTCATTGGCATTACACTGCATGAATATATTTTCTGAGATCGAGTCAGTTCACTTCCGCTATCAATTACAATATTGACTGGGATATGCTTTACCATGGCCTTCACAATTGGTTGAATTTGGAAGGGTTGGTTCTGTTCTTCTTCTTCTTGCATCAACGAATCCTCCACTGAATCATACATGAGTCTTTTTAGGAATTTCCCTCGTGAATTCGAACTTTCTGTAGGATAAGCTTTGACTGCTACTTCTCTCTCTTTTATTTCCTCTTCTCTATTTCTTCCTTCATTTATGCTTTCTTCAACATCCTCTACTTTTTCCTCATCCTCATCTATCTTCTCCTTCTTCGTCGCTACTTCCACATAATCGCATCTAAATGCTCTAATTATCGCTTCATAACTTCCTTCATTATATACTAATGATTTTTAAGTTCTGTCGACTGCACATTATCCTCATTGAATTCACTTTCCCTGGTTTCCACCTCAAATAGCTCTGCAATACTCATTACTTCGTCCTTTCCTCCTACATTCGTTGTGCATGCCTCTGGTAATTCATCTTCCTCGTCAGTATTCTCCCAATTAATTTCGTCCCAACACAATATTGTTATTTTATTGTCTTCATTTTCATCTGGTCCCTGCGGATTTGTTTCTCCCTTCTTCTCTTCTCATGATAAGATTTTTACTTCTCTGTTCAAGGTGCTGCAATTGTCCTGGGTCGGTGCGTCATTCTCTTTGGCATGGGCGCTTAGCTGTCAATTCGAACGTTTATCTGGGTTTGTTGGTCCTCTTTTCTTGTTCAGCTTGTTGATAGTGGTTTCTTTGTTGATAATTTGTCGGTCTATTGGTTCTCCAGTACCCGTTCCGGTTGTCGTTATTCCCTCTGTAACAGTTGTTGCCGTTCCCGGTTCTTTGTTGAAATCTATTGTCGTTTCTTGGTGCGAAGTTATCACATGGTTCGTAATTATTGTTTCTTCGTACTGTGTCTTGTGCATTCCACTGCTTTTTGCTTTCGTTTTCACGTGCGCTTCGTCTTTTTCTTGCGTCATCTTCCGAAAATATGAAATCTAGTTCCCTTAGAATACCTTTAAATGCTTCGACGTCATTGCCTCCGCGACCTACTAATGATTGCTGATATTTCAATGGTAGCTTCATCGCGCATAATTTAATCAACTCTCCGTCACTGTATGGTACATCTAAGCATTGATTTTTCTTTGCCATTAATTCGAAAAATTTCACGGGACTCTTCTCTCCTGAATTTTCAGAATATGGGTTCTGTAATAATTCGTACTTCACTCTGTTCTGTGTTACGCTGGACCAATATCGTGAGAGAAACTTCTCTCTGAAATCTTCGTACGATCGGCATGTCGCTGCAACATTCTGCATGGTTTCTGCGACTGTTCCTGACATGTGTGCACATATAAAGTCTAATTTGTGTGCTAGCGTCAAGTGTTCTGGTAATCCTACTCGGAATTGATCAATAGAAGTTCGTGGATGTAATGAGTTTCCTTCTCGAAAGTGTTGAAATTTTGTGACTGTGAGGAAATGACCGTTGTCGTACTTCGTCATAGTTCCATATGAAATTCGCGATTCTTCGCCACTTTTGTTTCTGATCATTTCTCCCGTCGTTCTTTCCGGTTGTGGGAGATCCATTGGATATTGTCCACTGTAACTTTCGCGTACCCTTGCGTAGTATCGTTGGAGTGGTACACAATAATTTTCTTCCATCGGTTGTGAACGTGTAGCTGAATGCATTGCACTGTACTCTTCGCGACCTGGCTTTCCATTGTCAGGTATTTGTTCGGTATCTTGTCTGGCTAACCTTGCTGCTTCATTGCACGATCCAAACTCTCTTGAAACATACACTTGTGGTTCCGCATGTGTTTGTGATGCCGTTTGTTCATCAAGAATTTCGAAACGTGTTTGTTGCTGTGCAGGCTGTCTGATTTCACGTATGTTACTTTCCGCCTGTGATTGGAATCGCAAATGCGTAATATCTTCGCTAATTGCTTGTTTTTCCGGTGCTGTTACAGATACGGATGTGGTTGCAGACTCAGTGCTTGTTCGATCCTGTTCACTACGCTCTTCAATGGTTTGCAACAACTCTGCTGTCAATTTCTGAAATTGTCGCTTCGTTTGCGCTTCTATTTTGACTATGCGGTTATCATATCTTTTCAGCGCTGCTTTTGTAATACGTTTGTGTAACACACTGTTTTCAACAACTTCACGCGCTGTACCTGCTGCTTGTCTAGTAATTTCGTTTATGTGTTTCTCTAGTTTCTTGACTTCTTCCTCGGTGTTGTTACGTAATGTTTTGATCTCGTCCTGAATGTCAGTACGCAATGTTTGTACGTCCGCTTGTACCTTGTCAGTGTCTGTTCTCAATTGATTGTGACTTGTTATTAAGTTTCCTATCACTTCTCGAGCTTCTTTCGCCTCGTCTTCAATATGAATTAGGTGTAACTGAATTTTTTTGTTTTGTTCTTTAATCTCACGCGTGTGTCTCGTGGTTTCTGCATTTTGTTTCGTCATTTCTGCATTCTGAATTCTAATTTGGTTCGCAATTTCTTTATTTTGTCTTGTCATGGTTTCCGTTATTAATTGTAATAATTCTGCCAGATTGGTGCGTCCTATTGCATTTTCTTCCGACGTCCTACGCTCTGTGTTTTCGCCAAAGAGTTGGTTTGCAACCGATTGCATTGAACTGTGCTGTGACACGTTTCTGCTCGCATTCCTTGTACTCTGTGGTGAGGGAGCTCTGATTACTTGTACCATGGGTTCTACGTATTCAAGACGCAAGTTAGAATCCTCATCGACTGTCTCTCTACTTTTCTGCTCCTCTGTCGTATGCTGACTTACATTTTCTATGCCTTGACGTACATTATCCTCGTTATGGTGCGTTATATGTCCTATTTCTCGCGATACTGCATCGTCTGTTGTACTGTCCTCGTCTGTTGTACTGTCCTCTATTCTCTGTCCATTTTCATGCTGGGTCTCTACCTCAATTCGGTCAAGGTCTCGATTTGCCATTGCTAATCGTTCCGAATCCATTATTTTCTGTTTTAAAAGCAATTCACGCGCCCTACTTCGAGTCAACATGCGCTCATACGATCTCACGCGTTTCATAAACGTTTTGCACACGACTTGACAATCAATTCACTTACTTGTTGGGTCAGAAGCAACTTGTCAACGATGTATCCGCCACCTGTGCGCTTGCATTGGAGAGAAAACTTAATTCTAACAATTTTTAAAATTCAAACCTTAATTATGCTATTGTCTCTGCTAGAATGTCTCACTATCTATAACTGCAGCTACTGTTTTCAACTATTTATGCCTTTCAAAAGAATTTTTTTTATTACGAAAAATGTTTAACAGGATATTTTTCTGACCTAGTTAGACATGTGGTCGACCTTTAATCATGGTATTTTACCATCCTGGAAGGGTTGCCATTTTCTAACATTCTATGTGCTGTCTGTTTGTTCTATATCGTGTCTCCCTACCACTTTCGCGCAACGACGCTCTGAGCGTATTTTTTAGGGAATTGACTAGTTTGAACCTGGGACCTGTTGCTGGTAAGGAGACGTCAGACCACACATGACATGTAGAGTTCAGAAGAGTTCAGTGAGACTAGCGTTGATATAACCAAATACTTAATGATTTAAGCATCAGTTCCACTGCACTCCCTGTAAAAGAATCTTAATACTAACTAAATTTAGTGGAAGGGGTTCAAGGCTTTCCTATTTTTAGTTAGCTGGTAAAATAACGTCGAAAAAGCAGTTAAGTTTACCATTGTAAATTTTATTCTACTCACAAAACATTGTTTATAAATTGCACTATTGATAAAAGGAAATGTTTTAATACAGGATGGTAAAAACCAACTGCATTCAACAAAAATTTGAACGAATATTCCATGAATGGGTTTCCAAATTCTACAATGGATCGAAGGATGACCTATGCCATATCACATCTATAATCTCGGTTTAAATTAAGTTTCACAAGAGAGAAAACTATCAAAATGGTCTACAGTGACCCTCAATAATCTTTAATTACTTATCTAACTTGTCGTAAATTACAGTGGCTGATGTGGCTTCTCAATAACTATACAACAGAAAAATCATCGCGTTTCAGATTTTTACTTCAAGTGCAAATGTAAGCACCATGAGCTTTAATTGACGATCGACACTAGTATTACGCAAAAAGGGGGTGTAACAGATGAGACTTCTGCAGTTCTGAGTGAAGCTTTATGCGCTGTTACACGGCATCGCGTGCGTTCATTACCTTGTCGGTGTTCGTCAGGGGGCGGCGGTCAGCACAGCTCCGCTCACCTCGCCGTCTCGGAAGCAATTCTCCCCTAACTTCTCCTTACTACAATTTACCGAAGTTGGTTTAAAAAAACTATGTGGCTGTGTTTTTATCTGACCAATCAGGGTCTCAATGTTAACCTTAAGCTCCGCCTACAAAAATTCTGTCTATCCAATGAGAAACGATATACTTTTCGTGGTGGGGCAATGTTTTTAAAGTTTGCAACGTAACAGAGACGCAAAAAAGTCTCACGCTAAAACTTGCAGCTGGTGTGGTCCTTTTAGTGTTATCGTAAGATCTATACTGTTCTTCTGGAGGGCTCTATGATTTAACATGGGCTGGGGGGTGGTCCTGACGTAACAGAGACGCGAAAAAGTCTCATGCTAAAACTTGCGGTTGGGGTGGCCTTTTTTGTGTTATCGTAAGATCTATACTGTTCTTCTGCAGGGCTCTAGCCTTTAACATGGGCTGGGGGGTGGTCCTAGCGGTTAGCTGGCGACGTGGGTGTCCGTCCCTTATCGTAGGGCCTTCCAGCTTAACACGGTTCTGCTCTCGGCTTCTGTTCTCGTTTCTCCCCTCAGAACTGCGTCTGTCTAACGGTGGGAAGGTATGACATGCATTTAGGCATTCTTGTGTTAGTCTGTGGTATTCCATTTGCTCACTCGTTACTCGTATTACTTTGGTTAATTTAATGTCACGATTTATTCGGAACTATGTGACATACTACTGGATTTGCTTATGATGTCAGGGTTTTCATGGAAGGTGTTGGATTTGCCTGACACCTTACAAAACTCTTCCAGGTTACTTATGTTGTATCTGTCTTTTATTTAAAATCATCCAGTGTGTGTGGTGTGTTATGGTAACAGCAGTAGCAACATGATTTATACCGTGCGACGTCTAGTTTTCTGTGGAATGCAATGGATCAGAACGTGTTAATGTCAGTTTAGAACCTGACACAGACCTCGAAGTCATGGCAGGAAAAACAAAATGTATGGCAGTGTACAAAGCGTGTTACAGGAGAAAAAGCAATGCTTCAAAGATTGAGACAGGGTCACAGGGAGCATCTTTTGCGACTTATTGTATAGGTTGTGGGATACGGTTATCCTCTTACAGTATAGGCAATGCAACTTTACACTGGTCTTCAAAAAATCAAATGGCTCTGAGCACTATGGGACTTAACATCTGTGGTCATCAGTCCCCTAGAGCTTATAATTACTTAAACCTAACTAACCTAAGGACATCACACACATCCATGCCCGAGGCAGGATTCGAACCTGCGACCATAGTGGTCACGCGGTTCCAGACTGAAGCGCCTAGAAGCGCACGGCCACACCGGCCGGCTTACACTGGTCTATGCAATTGATTAATATCTATATATTTAGTAGGATCGTTACATGTGCTCGATGCCAGCGTGCAGATAGTTCGTAATTATTCTCTGCTGGATGGTACAGAATAACGATGATAGAATGTTTGAGTGAGAGACGTGAATGGATTCTGATAGACGCAGATCTGCTTCGATGTTGGGTCTTCCTAATTTTCGCAGCAAGAAACACCACCGTAACTGTTCATACCGTCGTCTTGTTGCTGGAGCAGGCTTCATTTGATGCTGACTTTACACATCGTACACGAGTGGTGGAGCTACGAGAACATGTTCTCACTTGCACCGAGTGGTCTAAACATGCTCCTTTAGCATTAACTCAGCTCACTCTGTTTCTAAACAGGTTGCAGAATGTGGAAGATATTGCTCTCTCCTACTTCTAGTTAAAACTGCTAAAATTGATCTCGTTATCAACTGCGGTGTGTATTACAGTACATCGCTCCATATCAATGGCGTCTTTCCAATCCCGACCATCCAATGGGTACCTTGTTGATTATCTCATGATGATTGACTGACACCACTCTCTTGAGATGGAAGGAACCTTGGCGGAACACTGGATATCTGCTACTTATCGCTGTGGAACATGGGATTAAATGTAGAGGTCATCACCTTAATACAGTTGTTTGGAAGCGTTCCTCATTGCTACAGACTCGTCATATTTACATATGCTGCAATACCATACACATGTTTTTACTTTTAGTTTCATTTATTTTTTCATCAATAAGCTAACTACCTCTTTTTATTTGTGTTATCTTATGCATGTTGTGAACAACACCTTCCGGCAATGGTCAACACTGGAACAGTAATCATGTACATGACTGCAAAATGAAGGAACAATACCTTCCAAAACGGAGCACCGAGACACAGACTACCCTTTCAATGTGAAGATGATATTAACTCTACAGATAATCACCTCCAAATAATTTTTGGAAGCGCTCTGCAATACTGCAGACTCTTCCAGTTTCAATATGTTGCGATGTATTCCACATTTTTGTCAATGAGAAACATCGCATTTCTGTTTTATTTCTACCAGCCTGTGATGTGATAGCTGTACAGTTTATGCCATGCGATGTTCAATTTTCTGTGGGACTCAGAGGATTGAAGTGTGTTAATGTTGGTATAGCAGCAGTTGACACAGGTCTCTAAGTCGTGGTAGAAAAAACAAAGTGCATGGCGGTGTACACTGTTTGGATGTGTTACAACCGAAAAAATAAACAATGTATTAAGCTGCTTATGAAGGAGCAATACATGAACCCTCTCGTACGTTTGGTAGTCTGTTGGATATGGTCATCCTACAGTAAAAATGGTTCAAATGGGTCTGAGCATTATGGGACTTAACATCTGAGGTCATCAGTCCCCTAGAACTTAGAACTACTTAAACCTAACTAACCTAAGGACATCGCACACTTCCATGCCCGAGGCAGGATTCGAACCTGCGACCATAGCCGTCGTGCGGTTCCAGACTGAAGCGCCTAGAACCGCTCGGCCACTGCAGCCAGCTCCTATAGTACAGGTGATGAAACTTTACACTGATCTGTGGATGTGACTTCGATCACGAACCACGTGCTCCAATGAACCAATACCTGTATATTTAATAGGATCGCCACATATGTTTGGGCGATAGACAGGAATGCACACTGAGAGACAAAAAGTGACTCATTTCGAGATATGAGAGTGCCACAAATATGATTCACCAGTGGCTGTAATCATTGAAAGATTCAATGCAAGTAAGTGGTTGAATTGATAGACTTGATTCCAAGTTGCTGACAGCATTTCTATCAGAAATCGTAACACTATCAGCAGCTCGTGGTGCACCCGTAGACTCAAGACCGCTTTTTATGCATGGTGACAGTAATGTAGTCTCGAGGATCAAGTTTTTAATAGCATGGTCCTTACGTGAAATGTATGTTGTGGGCTGTAGAATCCCTCTGCGGTCAGCTTCAGATGTTTCTCAATAGTGTTCCTCGAAAAGAACATCGTGTTGCCATTTGACCTACCTAGTGAGTGTAATCTCACTACAGAAGAAAATACAAAAATTACTCTCCTTGCAAAGTGACTCTCATGATCAATTTATTTTCGAAATAACGAGGACATTCTGCGGTGATCGGCGGTTTTTGTATCAAAATGGTCCAATTTTTTTTTCTTGATTTTACAGAGGCTGGGTATGTCTCTGCTGATCATTTGTAATTGGTGGCGGTACACTTCGCTGGACGTCACAAAATAATGAGATGCGAGTGTAGTCGATTGTAAAAAACTACACCGATTTTGCTCATAAAACTAAATGAAAATCGACTTTGTCTGTTTTCGTGGAAAGAGGACATTTATTATCGTCGTGAATGTTTTTCTTTCTTTTTTCATAGTTGCTTTATTATAGGAGTCAAGCCGATGTAAAATAGTCCCACAGAATGGCGGGCGACTTCCCTATGAGACCATGGCTCTCCCCCAGTCCCAGGTGGAGCGTCCTTCGTGAAGTTAAACATAAGTGTTTTCCATCCCAGAACGAGAGGCATATTGGAGGCGTTGAGGACCTGTCTAGTCTGTGACAGCTCGTCGCCGCAGGAGCGCCCCCTAAGCATTAGGTGTGGCTGTGTCACTATAGACGATCAAGATGCATTCGGGACAGCTGTTCTTTTATCTCCTATTGTTTAGTTAACTATACCTGCTTTAGTGTTGGCGAAGGACCATCGTGTCAAGGCGGACAGTGGCCAGCACGTTTCGCGAGGTTGCTGGTGGAGTAACTCCTTCCCTCCATCCATCCATCCATCCTGTAGGTGGTTGGAGGGAGGGGAGAGGGCCTCGATTTTTGGCAATTTATGAGTGCACATCAAGGAGAACGCACGTTCAACTACCGCCTCCTCTGCAGTCTTTTAGGACGGCGATTTTCCCCAGTATACATGCTGCATTGTGTCCTGTTCAGTTTCGAGTGCCGTTTTTTTTTTCACGACAATTTCGAAGTGTAACTGGAACTGTGACGCATTTTTTCCATCAGCTGTGATAGTGTGTATTGGCTTCGGTTAGCTGGACGGTAGGGTTATTTTTAGTAGACGCCTGTAACGAACTCTGACGTCAAACAACGATAGATACTGTATGCTTGCAGGTAATACACTATTTAAACTCCTCTCTGTCCAACACTAGCATCTCGTCAGTTGAACATATTTCCCACCAAAAAGAATAAAGATGTTACCTTACACCCCAGCTTTTTCCCCACCAGCTTGTAGGTGCAGGGTAGAGTTTGAGAGTTTCTGCCACTGGTTTCGAGTGGTATTGCGAAATTTTTTCGCAGCAGGATAACATCAGTTGTATGGTATCGTCAGTTTTTGCGGCATATTGCGCTTCTTTTGTGTAGCGCTGTGCATATCGTTGAGTAATTAGGCCCGATCTTTGTGATTAATTACGTAATTAGGATCGATATTTGCGTCAGTTTCGAGTGGTATTGCGAATTTTTTTTTCCCAGCAGGCTAACACCAGTTGTATACTATTGTCAGTTTTTGCACTATATTGCGATTTTAAGCCATCCTTGTGCAGCGCTATGTATATAGTTGTGTAATTAGGAGCGATCTTTGTGATTAATTATGTAACTAGGATCGATATTTGTGTAAGTTTCCCAAACAAAATAAATAAAGTACACTAACCTAACCTTCCTCTCCCCCATCTAGACAGTTTCCATGTGTTAGGGAGTACACTTTGGCTTTCCATCCAGGAGCACCAGGGTTAGAGTCCTAGAAATGGCACCAACAATTTTAATTTCCCATCTATTCCAAGTGCCGGGTGTTTAAGTGTTGTGAGCATGTTTGCACAGCTTTACACATGCATTATTTCGGTGATCTACGAGTAGTTTGCACATCTGTATGCTGTTTCCTGGATTATTTCGGTAGTTTACGAGTTGTTTGTGTCTCTGAACATCAGTGTACTGCATTATTTACGAGTAGTTTGCAAGTCTGTGACCTCAAGCATGTAAGGGTGAGTGTTTATATCAGCGTAGTAAATAAACTACGTGAAATCCAATCCTAAATAAATTGTTCCAAAAATAAATAAAGTACACTCCTTCCTCTCTCCAGTAGCACAGAGCAGGCTGAGTCCTTTTCGCGCCATTTTTCCCCTCGAGATCGCCGGGGGGAGGGGGGACGGGGGAGAGGGGGATGAGGAGGCTGGGGCACACATCCAGCTGAGAAAAACACGTGACGTCATCATGATGCTGTGCTCCTATTGGCTGAACTGCATGATCACGTGACCTATCGCGTTGCCCTCTTGTGGTGAACTCACGAACTAGGCCAGTTCTTTGGTCTGCTGGATCCGAGGGAGTTGTCTCTTGCGGGGTTGGAGCTTATATATAGTTTTTAGAAATGACAGACAGTTCCAGCAGAGACAGATGTTTCCATGCATTGTGTAATGCATCTTCAATGCATCTCAACGCAAAGCATTTATTTGCAGGACCGTGTTCTTACTCTTGATATGTTCAAGCATTAATGCTCACTTCTATTCTTCATGCAGTGAGCCATTGATGCACTCCTCGGCTGAATAAGTGCATGTAATACATCTATTAAAACTCGTCCTGTCTGCCACCAACATCTTGCTAGTTGAACACATGCTCCTTCCACACTGGCAGATCAACAAGCACTTATACACTCCTGGAAATGGAAAAAAGAACACATTGACACCGGTGTGTCAGACCCACCATACTTGCTCTGGACACTGCGAGAGGGCTGTACAAGCAATGATCACACGCACGGCACAGCGGACACACCAGGAACCGCGGTGTTGGCCGTCGAATGGCGCTAGCTGCGCAGCATTTGTGCACCGCCGCCGTCAGTGTCAGCCAGTTTGCCGTGGCATACAGAGCTCCATCGCAGTCTTTAACACTGGTAGCATGCCGCGACAGCGTGGACGTGAACCGTATGTCCAGCTGACGGACTTTGAGCGAGGGCGTATAGTGGGCATGCGGGAGGCCAGGTGGACGTACCGCCGAATTGCTCAACACGTGGGGCGTGAGGTCTCCACAGTACATCGATGTTGTCGCCAGTGGTCGGCGGAAGGTGCACGTGCCCGTCGACCTGGGACCGGACCGCAGCGACGCACGGATGCACGCCAAGACCGTAGGATCCTACGCAGTGCCGTAGGGGACCGCACCGAAACTTCCCAGCAAATTAGGGACACTGTTGCTCCTGGGGTATCGGCGAGGACCATTCGCAACCGTCTCCATGAAGCTAGGCTACGGTCCCGCACACCGTTAGGCCGTCTTCCGCTCACGCCCCAACATCGTGCAGCCCGCCTCCAGTGGTGTCGCGACAGGCGTGAATGGAGGGACGAATGGAGACGTGTCGTCTTCAGCGATGAGAGTCGCTTCTGCCTTGGTGCCAATGATGGTCGTATGCGTGTTTGGCGCCGTGCAGGTGAGCGCCACAATCAGGACTGCATACGACCGAGGCACACAGGGCCAACACCCGGCATCATGGTATGGGGAGCGATCTCCTATACTGGCTGTACACCACTGGTGATCGTCGAGGGGACACTGAATAGTGCACGGTACATCCAAACCGTCATCGAACCCATCGTTCTACCATTCCTAGACCGGCAAGGAAACTTGCTGTTCCAACAGGACAATGCACGTCCGCATGTATCCCGTGCCACCCAACGTGCTCTAAAAGGTGTAAGTCAACTACCCTGGCCAGCAAGATCTCCGGATCTGTCCCCCATTGAGCATGTTTGGGACTGGATGAAGTGTCGTCTCACGCGGTCTGCACGTCCAGCACGAACGCTGGTCCAACTGAGGCGCCAGGTGGAAATGGCATGGCAAGCCGTTCCACAGGACTACATCCAGCATCTCTACGATCGTCTCCATGGGAGAATAGCAGCCTGCATTACTGCGAAAGGTGGATATACACTGTACTAGTGCCGACATTGTGCATGCTCTGTTGCCTGTGTCTATGTGCCTGTGGTTCTGTCAATGTGATCATGTGATGTATCTGACCCCAGGAATGTGTCAATAAAGTTTCCCCTTCCTGGGACAATGAATTCACGGTGTTCTTATTTCAATTTCCAGGAGTGTATATCAGCCTCTTGTGGTGGTAACACCACACTAAGCCGCTAGTGCTGTAGGTAGATAATAAATTCAAGCAAATTTCAACAAATTTATACAAATTTAAACAAATTGTATTCGAACTCAATGACATCATGAGCAGTCTCTAGTGGGGGCAGCACAGTACTAACTCTTAATTCCCTCCAAAATTCAAATTTTCCCGACCATTTTCCTAGAGGATAATGTGCCATCATGTGAAAAGTAGGAAATGGGGCTGTTGGACTACCAGGTGACCTGTCAAAGCACATAATTCAATTTCCCACCAAAATTCAAACTTACTGCCAAAATTCAAACTTCCTGCTAGGGGGGCATGGCGAGGGGTGGCACTTTCTCGACACAACCCGCCATCTTGGATAACAGTACTCGTGTCATTAGCTAACGTCGCAGCCGCCATCTTGGATGATGTCATGCACTGTTGCCAAGTCTGCAGGCCACCATCTTGGATAATCTGGCAAGAATGCACTCTGCACTCGCATCATCCCTTCCCTACTACTTAAGTTACACGGATTTTCAGATTTATTTATGCAAGGTAGTTTGCAATCGTATTAGTTCTTTCCTCGGTTTCACTATGTTGTTGGAAAACGTGAGAATAATCTCCATTTTCTGTTCCCTCATCCGTGTCTGCAAGATGATTATCTCCCTTCTTTCTCTCTCATTAAATAATACTATGGACATTGTCGTCGTCGAGACGCTAAACACTAATCTTTCTTACATCGAACATCCGCAGAAAAAGAAAAAGCATGTGCCACTCTGCTGCGGACAACACTTTTGGCGAACTTATCGAAAGATTAGTGGTATGTGTTGCTCTGGTACCAGCAATGAGCTACTCAGACACAGTTCATGACTCGTTCCTCTTTCCTGTACTCTGCTGTTTGGTTGGTTTATAGATTAAAGGAACTAAACTGCAAGGTTATCAGTCCCTTCTTCCCTAGTCACATCGGCCTCGGATTAAAACTATGCTCCAAAATAATCCTATCGTGTGAAATCTGGCGAAGGTACGAAATGCGTAAAACTATGTGTGTAACCAATCTGAAATAGAAAACAAAAGTATCAAGCCAAAATTAAAAACATTAACTAAAAGGAAAAAAGCGGTAGAAGGCGCTAAAACAGTAGAGCAGGTGGCCTTGGCTGGCTGATTGCAAGAATAAAAAAGTATGACCCAGCCACTCTGCAACACACTAAAATCTCCAGCCTAAAAGCAGAAGGCAAGAGAACACACAGATGGTGGAAAGGCGAACGAACACCAAGACAAACAGCCAGCACCCTAGGGAGCGAGGAAGAGTTAAAACCACGTGAGGGCCAGAAATATGAGGCGAAGGTGCTCACCCTTAAATAGAATAATAAACAAAAACCCATGCCGGAGAAAACTTAAAACTAGGTCATCCGTTGAGGCATTGTCACTTAACACCATAGGTACTGCATCAGGATGGCTGATAGTCCTCCTCAGGTGGTTACTCTGCAGAATCTCTTCTGTACACTTTGTTCGACCAGCACACTCCTGAGAGAAAGGTAAAGGATCCGTGTTCTAATCATGATCCGACGCGTAGTTCAGTCTGCCATAATGATTTATTTGCAAAAGTAACGGCTTACGCAGTACCTGGGCGAGATTATCGCCTCGCTAGGGGCCGCAGTTGCGCACTGCTCTTTTAATGCCCCAAAGTTTTTCTACGTTAAACTACACAGAAACTGTAATGTCAACATATTAAAACTACAAAAAAGCATTCACTCAACGCAGATGCGATTTCTATTTCACCAATAAACCATTATACTGAAACAATGATTCCATCAGTTGACGTTAAAATGGAACGTAGCTGAAAGTGTGAGAATGAACGTTAACCACATTACGGCGGGAATCGACTAGAATAATGGACACCAAAACAATTGCATATTGTCACAGACGAAGCCGAGCAGCGCAGTCGCTGTAGTGTGGTGGTTACAATACTACATTGTTGCATGTTGAGTTCAAAACTCACCTCAACTGGAAAATTTCAGTTTATATTCAAATGATTCAAATGGCTCTGAGCAATATGGGACTTAACATCTGTGGTCATCAGTCCCCTAGAACTTAGAACTACTTAAACCTAACTGACCTAAGGACATCACACAACACCCAGTCATCACGAGGCAGAGAAAATCCCTGACCCCGCCGGGTTTAGTTTCTATATTCGTTCGAGTACATCCTAGAAGTATCCACAAATGGCAAGAATCATTGTACTGGAATGTTCTGTAGCAGTATAGATATAGTATGTGTTCTGGCGAGAGGCAGTTAGCTCAGCGCTCTTGTATGTGCAAGTGCTGAATAAACCTTCGTTAAGTGAAGTTAGTGTTCGTCATTCATCTACTTACATCTTCTCCTACGTGACATTATTCTGGTGGAGACGCTGGGTATTGGAACTTGTGACAGCGTGCATCCTCGACGACACAGTGGCTCCCATCAGGCCACGACAAGAGCCCCGTTTACGTGGCGAGAAACCCGAGTTCGAGCCATATTCAACAGATCGCAATCTATCGGAGACAGAAGAAGAAGAGGATTTGGATTGTATTGTTTGGGGGAGGAGACCTGACAACGGGGTCATCGGTCTCATCAGATTAGAGAGGGACGGGGAAGGAAGTCGACGGTGCCCTTTCAAAGGAACCATCCCGGCATTTGCCTGGAGCGATTTAGGGAAATCACGGAAAACCTAAATCAGGATGGCCGGACGCGGCATCGAACCGTCGTCCTCCCGAATGCGAGTCCAGTGTGCTAGCCACTGCGCCACCTCGCACGGTGAAGAAGAAGAGGAGGACGTGACGATGACAGCAACTGTGTGCCACCACATGAGACAACCTTCCGGGTTCTCTGGCGACGATGACCAAGATTCAAACAAGTTCCTGAAGGTATATGAGCTTATTGCCAAATGTAACAAATGGGATGACACCGTGTGTTTGGCTAACGTATTTTTCTACTTAGAGGGCACTGCCAAGCAGGGTATGAGAACAACGACGAGACGTTCACAAGCTGAGAAGTATTCCAGACGGAACTGCGCAAGTATTTCGAAGGAGGAAGATAAGGTTGCACATCTCATGACAGGTGTTGCTGAGGACATGTATCAAGCCCTACTCCTGAAGGAGGTTTCGACAGCGGACGACTTCATAAAATGGTGCCAGTATATCGAGACAATGCACCAAAAAAGAATTACACACAAGAAGTTTGAACGGCTTCCAAACGTCGTATCGATGTCTGTGATGGAGGGAGAAACTGATTTCACAAGTGTTCTTTGGCAGCTAGTGAGAGAGGAAGTTCAGAAGACACTTGGATTGCACGGGGAGCAAACAACCGAGACGCTTCAAGAGGTCATAATGGAGGAAGTGGAACAGACATTCAACCCAATCTCTTGTCCTTCATTTCCCTTTAAAACGGTAAAAAAGTCGAGACCCAGGCGAAGTTACGTTCCTACAATGCCGCATTAGGAACCTGTTTGGGCTCCAAGGAAGACTGATGTCTGGAGGACCCAGGATACCCAACCAGTATGTTTCCACTGCGAACGACCGGGACATGCGGTTCGCTATTGTCGAGAAAGGCGGTGGATATTTGATGACGCCCGCGCCAGAAGACAGCAGACCTATCTTACCTGAGGCTAACTCCGGGACGACGAAGATGAACAACAAGATGTGGGTGCAGGCCGACATAAGTCACCATCACAGCAAGCTAGCCGCTGGAGAGGACGCTCCCCAACACGCCGATCAAGGTCTCCATCGCAGTTTAGAAGCTCCAGCCGATCACCTAGCCGCCGAAACCTGGAAAACTAAAGGGTGCGACCTTCCTTGGAGGTGAGGCCGCTGAAGAGAAGAATCCTCCACCGTGGATCACTACAAAAATAATAGGAAACATCCTCATGGATATCCGACCAGCCCAAGCTCTTGTGGACTCTGGAGCATCATATTCAGTCATTTCGGAAAAGTACCGTCGCCATTTGCAGAAAACCATATTCATCGACAGCAAAACATCTCTGCTGATGGTGGCTAATGGCAAATATGTAAAACCTACAGGAAGATGTACCATTCGTGTGGGTATAAGTGGCCATACACAGCCCTTAGAATCCATGGTCTTACAATAGTGTAGCCATGACGTCATTCTCGGATGGGACTTTTTGAAAGCTTCTCAGGTAATTATAGATTGTGGTTGCTCGAAGATTATGCTAGACGCGATGAGATACTGTGGACAGGAAGACGCACATCTGAGTGTGTGGAGACTATGTGTGCTGGATGAAATGACCATTCCTGCAGTCAGCGCTAGAAAGGTAACTGTCATGTGTCATGCCATGCATCAATCCAAAGATCTTGTAGTGGAATGTAAGAGAAGCATACCACTGAAGAATAACTTGGTCATCCCAAACTCTGTCGTCTTTTTTAAGAACGGATTCGGTGAATTGTGGCTAGTTAACTGTCGCCGAGAACCGCAGTTCCTTCCAAGACGCATGTACATAGCAAACTCTGAGCCGTTAAATGCAGAACAGCTGAGCGTCATAGAAACCTCCCATGCAGAGTCTGTGGGCGTAATTGGCGCTACCACTACGAGACAAGATCTCATAGCTCGACTATCATCAGATCTCACTAAGGAACAAGAAGCTACTTGCCATTCTTCAAGAGTTCTCTGAATGCTTCAATCCACAGGTGAAGAGAAAAGTAGACAAATCGACGGTGAAGTATCGGATTAGCGCTGGAGACCATCAACCAAGAGTATACCGTTTGTCACCAACAGAACGTCGAATAATTCACGACGAGGTAGAGAAAATGATGAAGAATGACACCATTCAGCCTTCGCAGAGCCCATGGTCGTCAACAGTGATTCTCGTCAGGAAGAAGAATGGCAGTTGGCGCTTGATTACAAGAAGCTTAATAACTAAAAAGGACGTTTACCCTCTTCCACGAATTGACGATACACTAGTTTGTCTGAAGGGTGCTAAGTTTTTCTCAACCATGGAAATGTACTCAGGATACTGGCAGATCGAAGATGAGGCTGATCGTGAGAAAACTGCATTCATCACCCCTAAAACCTGTATGAGTTTAAGGTAATGCCGTTTGGTTTGTGTAATGCACCAGCAACTTTTGAACGAATGATGGATAATCTTCTAAGGCACCTGAAGTGGACAATGTTTGTTATTTAGATGTCATTATAGTGTTCTCAGAGACATTTAATGAACACATAAGAAGACTGAGGGCCTATCTTAGGTGTCTCCAACAAGCCGGACTGAAACGTAATCCAAGAAAGTGTCTCTTTGGAGCAAAAGAAATCAAAATACTTGGACGCATTGTGTCAAACGAAGGGGTGCGGCCAGACCCAGAAAAGGTGAGAGCTATAACAGAATTTTCTACTCCTAAAAGTATTAGAGATGTGAGAAGCTTCCTGAGATTGTGTTCTTATTAACGTCGTTTTGTCAAAGCCAGGCCACTCCAAGAGTTGCTAAAAGCTGATGCTTAATTTATCCGGGGTGGCGCTCAACAAGATTCTTTCGATGTGCTGCGGAAAGCTTTGACGACTGACTCTGTACTTGGTCTGTATGATGAGAGAGCACCTACAGAACTACACACAGATGCCAGTGGGTATGGGATCGGTGCTGTTCTGGTGCAGATTTCGGATGCTTCTAGGACACTTACAAAAGCCGAGAGAAACTACTCAACTACAGAAAGAGAATGTCTTGCTGTGTGTGATCTGGGCCATGTGCAAATTTCGACAGTATCTCTATGGAAGGCCATTCACAGTTGTTATAGACCATCATTCACTTTGTTGGTTGACAGCTCTTAAGGATCCAACAGGACGACTTTCCAGGTGGGCACTACGTCTTCAAGAGTGTGACATTACTATAGTATACAAAATTGGAAGGAAACACCAAGATGCCGACTGTCTCACAATAAACCCTGCGCAAGACCATCAAAACTTTGATGAAGATAGTGATTGTCTCGCTGCACTCCAGGATCTCTCTGCTGAGCAGAAGAAGGACGCCAAGATATCTCAAATTACGCTTGCCTTAAATCGGTCAATGGATGTGAAAGAACAATTTAAGGTAGTTAATGGATTACTTTGCAAGAAAAACTTTGATCCGTTTGGAAAGAGGTGGCTACCAGTGATTCCTAAACACATGCGCTTAGATGTTCTACAGAAATTCCATGTCACACCTGAGGCCGGACATTCAGGGTTTATTAAGACATACTATACGATCCGCAAGAGATTTTTCTGGCCAGGTTTATTTAGGAGCGTCCGTCAGTATGTGTCGCACTGTCGAGAGTGCCAGAGGAGAAAGGCAGTTCCTCAGAAACCACTTGGTCGACTCATACCAATTCCACCAGCCGAAGAGCCTTTCCAGCGTGTTGGGATTGACCTCCTCGGACGATATCCAACGTCTGCTAGATGGATTATTGTTTGCACTGATTATCTGACACTCTATGCCATTACAAAAGCCGTGAAAACATCCGAAGCATTCGAGGTAGCCAAATTCATCGTGGAAGACATTGTATTAAAACACGGTGCCACAAGGTCGTTAATTACGGATCGAAGGAAAGCTTTTCAATCCAATCTTGTGACAAAGATAAACCGTCGGTGCAACATTACTCATCACCTGACGACTGCCTACCATCCGCAAACTAACGGGCTTACTGAACACCTTAATAAGACCTTTGCCTATATGCTACCAATGTTCGTCAATGTTGAGCAGAGCAACTGGGATGAGGTGTTACCTTTCGTGCCGTTTGCCTACAGCACCGCCAAACAAGACGCCACAGGATTTACGCCATTTTTTCTGGTGCATGGGCGTGAGGTGATAACTACGATGGACACTGTGTTTTCCGATACATCCTGATGACGTGGACGACGACTACATCGGCTGAGGAAGCTCGACAGTTAGCTCGACTCCGCATGCAGCAGGTTCAAAAAAATGGTTCAAATGGCTCTGAGCACTATGGGACTTAACTTCTGAGGTCATCAGTCCCCTAGAACTGCTTAAACCTAACTAACCTAAGGACATCACACACATCCATACCCGTGGCAGAATTCGAACCTGCGACCGTAACGGTCGCGCGGTTCCAGACTGTAGCGCCTAGAACCGCTCCGCCACCCCGTTCGGCGCAGGCTCAAGAAAACGATCGCCGAAGATATGACGCGAGCCACCGCCCTGTTGTCTTCCAGCCTGGTGGCCTCGTCTGGATCTTCACTTCTGTTCGGAAGGTTGGTCTCTCTGAGAAGCTCCTCAGGCGCTACTTTGGACCTTATAAGATTGTAAAAAAGTTGTCTGATGCTACTTATGAAGTTGAAGATTTCGACCCCGACACAAGGTGACGAAAGATCAGAGATATGGTCCACGTCCTTCGAATGAACCCCTATAAGGATCCTGCGATCCAGGGTAAATCCGAAGCTCCAGCGACAGGCAATAAGCGGAAAGGTAACGAAGAACGTAGCGGCAAGGGAAGTTCTAAGAAGATCACCGCCAGGGCGAATATCAGTCATCGGGAGTCGGAGTATGCAGGACCGATGAATCGTTCCCGCACTAGAAGGACCTAACACCGAGACACTGTTCCCTTAGTGAGGGAGGAATGTCGCAGAAGAAACCGAGCAGGGCGGCCGCCGTAGTATAGTGGTCCGATACTGGATTGTTGCATGGAGGGTCATGAGTTCAAAACTCCCCTCCACTGGAAAATTTTAGGTTCTATATTCGATTGGAGTACATTCTAGAAGTATCGACAAATGGTGAGAATCATTGTACTGGAATGATTTGTAGCTGTATATATCCCGTATGTGTTCTGGTCGGAGGCAGTTCGCTCCGCGCTCTTGGATGTGCAAGTGTTGAATAAACCTTCGTTAAGTGAAGTTAGTGTTCGTCATTAATCTACTTACACCTTCCTCTACGTGACAATATTTACTATCAACAAAAATCAATATCTGTTAAAGACACGGAGAAAGTCATTTTAATTGTCAAGCAACAATAATATGTTAACATCAACACAACGAAGACAACTGATGTTAGTAATAAGAAACTACCATCTTAGAACGTTCAGGAATACATACCAGCTATTGTTTGGAATATGCGACAAAAGACACGTTGCAGTACATCATGTGCTGCATGTAAAATATTTAATTGCCACACAGGTATTGGGGCACACAGCCCATAGTCAGTGACATCTGATACAAACAGACCCATATACAGGATGGTCCAATGATAGCGACCGGGCCAAATATCTCACGAAATAAGCATCAAACGAAAAAACTAAAAAGAACGAAACTCCTCTAGCTTGAAGGGGGAAACCAGATGGCGCTATAGTTGGCCCGCTAGATGGCGCTGACATGGGTCAAACGAATATCAACTGCGTTTTTTTTAAATAGGAACCCCCATTTTTTATTACATGTTCGTGTAGTACGTAAAGAAATATGAATGTTTTAGTTGGACCACTTTTTTCGCTTTGTTATAGATGGCTCTTAATAGTCGCAAACGTATAAGTACTTAGTATCACGTAACATTCCGCCAGTGCGGACGGTATTTGCTTCGTGATAATTACCTGTGTTAAAATGGACCGTTTACCAATTGCGGAAAAGGTCGATACCGTCTTGATGTATGGGTATTGTGATCAAAATGCCCAAGGGGCGTGTGCTATGTATGCTATGTATCCTGGACGACATCATCCAAGTGTTCGGACCGATCGCCGCATAGTTACGTTATTTAAGGAAACAGGAAGTGTTCAACCACACGTGAAACGTCAACCACAACCTGCAACAAATGATGGTGCCCAAGTAGGTGTTTTAGCTGCTGTCGCGGTTAATACGCACATGAGGAGCTGATAAATTACGTCAGAATCGGGAATCTCAAAAACGTCGGTGTTGAGAATGCTACATCAACATCGATTGCACCCGTACCATATTTCTATGCACCAGGAATTCCATGGCGACGACTTTGAACGTCGTGTACAGTTCTGCCACTGGGCACAAGAGAAGTTACGGGACGATGACAGATTTTTTGCACGCATTCTATTTAGCGACGTAGGTCATTCACCAACAGCGGTAACGTAAACCGGCATAATATGCACTATTGGTCAACAGAAAATCCACGATGGCTGCGACAAGTGGAACATCAGCGACCTTGGCGGGTTAATGTATGGTGCGGCGTTATAGGAGGAAGGATAATTGGCCGCCATTTTATCGATGGCAATCCAAATGGTGCAATGTATGTGATTTCCTACGTAATGTTCCCCGATGTTATTACAAGATGTCATACTGGATGAGAGAATGCCGATGTACTTCCAACATGATGGATGTTCGGCACATAGCCCGCATGCGGTTGAAGCGGTATTGAGTATCATATTTCATGACAAGTGGATTGGTCGTCGAAGCACCATACCATGGCCCGCACGTTCACCGGATCTGACGTCCCCGGATTAATTCTGTGGGGATAATTGAAGGATATTTGCTATCGTGATCTACCGACAACGCCTGACAACATGCGTCAGCGCTTTGTCAATGCATGTGCAAACATTACGGAAGGCGAACTACTCGCTGTTGACAGGAATTTCGTTACACGTATTGCCAAATGCATTGAGGTTGACGGCCATCATTTTGAGCATTTATTGCATTACTGTGGTATTTACAGGTAATCACGCTGTAACAGCTGGCCGCGGTGGACTAGCGGTTCTAGGCGCTCAGTCCAAAACCGCGGGACTGCTACGGTCGCAGGTTCGAATCCTGCTTGGGCATGGATGTGTGTGATGTCCTTAGGTTAGAAAGGCTTACGTAGCTCTAAGTTCTAGGCGACTGATGACCTCAGAAGTTAAGTCGCATAGTGCTCAGAGCCATTTTTGAACCACGCTGTAACAGCATACGTTCTCAGAAATGATAAGTTCACAAAGGTATATGTATCACATTGGAACAACCGAGATAAAATGTTCAATCGTACCTACGTTCTGTATTTTAATTTAAAAAACCTACTTGTTACCAACTGTTCGTCTAAAATTGGGAGCCATATGTTTGTAACTGTCACAGTGCTATCTATCACAAAGCGAAAAAAGTGGTCCAACTAAAACATTCATATTTCTTTGCGTACTACACGAATATGTAATAAAAATAGGGGTTTCTTTTTAAAAAAAACGCAGTTGATATCCGTTTGACCTACGGAAGCGCCATCTAGCGGGCCAACCATAGCGCCATCTGGTTTCCCCCTTCAAGTTAGACGTCTCGTTTTTTGTAGGTTTTTTGTTTGACGCTTATTTCCTGAGATATTTAGCCCGATCACGATCAATGGATCACCCTGTATATCGATATCTGTAACATAATAACATTTTTTATTCATGACAGTAGAATGGTTCAAATAGCTCTGAGCACTATGGGACTTAACATCTGAGGTCATCAGTCCCCTAGACTTAGAACTAACCTAAGGACATCACACACATCCATGCCCGAGGCAGGATTCGAACCTGTGACCGTAGCAGCAGCGCGGTTCTGGACTGAAGTGCCTAGAACCGCTCGGTCACAAAGGCCGGCCATGACAGATTTCTTACATATTGTGCACGTTCTCATGAAATGATACGCGTGCCAATTATAAAATGTCTATGGCGTCAGAATTGATGTGGACGTAGAAAACATAAAATACGGTGGACATATAAAATGTAATGATAACTATGTCAGTTTGATCATGAAAGGAGCCATTCTGTTATACATATGTCGTCGTGTGCACGTGTTACAGCTACCAAACGCTGAACGACCACTCTTCCTGGTTACATTGGACACTGTGGCCACGGAATGAAAACATATTACTGGTGGTCAGGGCAAAGAGTCTACGTTACAGGTCTGTGTTAGCCCTTTGATCATATCTAGACACATCTCTGGCCTCACCATATAGGGTGGAAACTTCTAAATTCTTAGCTGTCCATATCGATAAGAATTTAAACTGGTAAAAGCACATTTTGGAACTCGTAAAATAACTTAGTTCAGCCACATTTGCACATTTGCACAATCATTGTAAATCTCGGGGAGAGACAAATCAGTAAGTTGACATATTTTGCATATTTTTATTCACTAATGTCATATGGAATAATGTTCTGGCGTCAGTCAAGATAGAAAGTCTTCATTGCGCAAAAACGTGCTGTGAGAATAATAGGTGATGCTCACCCGCGACCAACATGTTGACATCTGTTTAAGGAGTTGGGCATTATGATTACTGCTTCACAGTATATTTATTCCCTCTTGAAGTTTGTTGTAAATAATCCACTACAGTTTAGAAGGAACAATGATGTACTGAATTATAATACCAAAAGGGAAAATGACAAATGGTTCAAATGGCTCTGAGCACTATGGGACTTAACATCTGAGGTCATCAGTCCCCTAGAACGTAGAACTACGTAAACCTAATTAACCTAAGGACATCACACACATCCATGACCGAGACAGGATTCTAACCTGCGACCGTAGCGGTCGCGCGGTTCCAGACTGAAGCGCCTAGAACCGCCCGCCCACAGCGGCCGGCCGAAAAAAATGACATTCATTGCTCCACGTTAAGGTTGTCTTTAGCAGAAACCGGGGTGCAAAATGCTGCCCAGTGATGTAAAATGTCTGGCGGACAGCGAATCAGATTTGAAGATAAACTCAGATGCATTCTCTTTGACAACACCTTTTATTCTGTAGAAGAATTTCTACTACTGTAATGTGTAAAAGATGGTGGATAGGAACTACGAACTCATAGCTGTACATCTTTTTATTCTGTTTGTGAAAAAAAACACATAGAAATGTTCAGCATGTACCCATAAGAATCAATTAGTTTTGCATGTTAATGTAAAATGAATCGTTCGACATCACTACGATTTATCGCGCAAAAAGATCCATGGAACGTGACACTAACTTTCAGGAACAACACAGTGAGCAAGATAGCATAATACAACAAAATCTTTCTGTACCTTATAAAGCGATTATCAGCGTGGATCTAGGGATGACCCAACGTATCTTATCCAATTTAGTCGATTTTACAAGTAAGAAAATAGAGGAAACTCTAATACGAACCTATTCAATTAAAACACTGTTAAATTTCTGTGTATACATCTTATTTCGTAGCTTTTCATATCTCTATTTGTTCTGGGATGGTCAGTAATCTAACTTTTCCTGTGTTATAAAGAATAATGATGTTTTCAATGATGTCTTGCAATCTGTTAAATGGGGATAAATGCTGAGAGATTGGATTCACTAGCAATAATACGTTCTGTAAACCTCGTTTAGGTGTTTCTGTCTGTTGCTGTTTAGGCCGTAAGGAACGACAACAGCAACGGAGAAAAGTGGGCTTGGAGGTAGCAATGTGTTCTGTGATTCACGACAGTAAAAACCACCGAAACCCTAGCAGCTTCGTCTGTATTGTATTCAAGGAGAGAAGAGTAACCTGTGGCAACAAATCTTTCTGCTATGTAAGTTTTGGTTAGATCACATTAAACGTAATTTCGATTGTGAAGGGCATATGAATGACAAGAATTTAGTATGATGTTTATGCATATGCTTATGACAGAATTTGTAAGATCTGAGTTGCTTACGACATTGTATAAATAGAAATACTGTAGGTATCACGAAATGTGACGCTGAGGGTTAAGGTGAGTAACAAAATGTGAACTACGTCTTGTAAATGCCACGTACGTACGTGAAGAATGAGGAGGCGCTCTATTTAAATGAAAACCCGAGCAGGTGGAAGGGTAATGGAAACCGAAAGAAATGGGACCACGATGCACGCAGCAGGGGTTATTGCGCAGTGCCTTATGAAACACTACAGTACACCACGCTTCGCGCTAGAGAAAACAACCCGGGATACAGGAAAACAGACTTTTGACAAGCGAGCAGAAAACAGCTTCAACGAGGAGGCTTCAAGATAAGGCAAAAATAGTGGATTTTCCTCTCACCCTTCAGGATGTTCGCAAGGAAGCCTTGCTCTATGCAGGACTCAAAATTCAACAACAGAAAAATATCTGGGCGCAACCGGTTCCAAAAATTAATGGGACAACATAAGGAGCTATCCCTAAAAATACCTGTCTCTATTTACAGTGGCAACGGCCTTGCCACAGTGGATACACCGTTTCCCGTGAGATCACCGAAGTTAAGCGCTGACGGGCGAGGTTGGCCCTTGGAAGGGTGATCATCCAGCCGCCATGCGCTGTTGCCATTTTTCGGGGTGCACTCAGCCTCGTGATGCCAATTGAGGAGCTACCCGACCGAATAGTAGCGGCTTCGGTCAAGAATACCATCATAACGACTGGGTGAGTGGTGTGCTGACCCCACGCCCCTCCTATCCGCATCCTCCACTGAGGATGACACGGCGGTCGGATGGTCCCGGTAGACCACTCGTGGCCTGAAGAATGAGTGCTATTTTGCAGTCCAGTGTTTCTGGATTGGTAAGGAAAACCCTCACTGAATTCTGATACCTGTTGGAGTCAGTTGAGCTAGACTTGAACTTAGAGGAAACAGGCAAGAGGATGTTCAGCGCTGATGAGACTGGTCTTGGTCTCGTTAACCATCTCCTACGAGAGTCATTGCTACAAAACGCCGAAGGAACGTTGTCATCGTTTCCTGGAGAGGGGAGAAAATGAGAGTGTAGTAGCGTACAGGAACGCTATAGGAAAGCTCAGTAGTCTGTTCATTGCGTTCAAAGGAAGGAGGTTTATAACTGACATCCATAATGGATAGCTTTAAATTTGACAAGATCAAGCTATATTACCGGAGACACACTTTGTGCATGCCATTGTGTTTTTGATGACATCCATACAACCCTCAAAAAATCGGTTAATGTTCTTGAATGTTATATGAAACATGACATTGAGAGTTGTCTCCCAAGCCATACAACACATGCACTCAAGTATTTGTACACGGCAATTTTCAAGCCAGTGAAAACGTTCTAGAAGCAAATGTGCCATAAATGGATGTTCAACCGTCCGCGCCAGGCGATAACGAAAACGCAATTTGAATCTCTCGCGAAAGTATTTGCGGAAAATCAGCTACAATCCAAAATGTTGTTGGTGGTTTGAGAGGGACGGTAACTTTCGCTTTAAATCGCCTGGCAGTTCCGGGAGGAAAATTAATTTCCGGACCAGCACAAGGAAAATTCAGTCTTAAGCAGCTAGCTGTAGGAGCAAAGGACAGAGGAGTCGGAAGCCGCAAGAGGCATACTGCCGTCTCCCAAAAAAACTGATCAAAGGCCTGAGCGTTGAGGGGAAATTAAGAGGCAAGTGGCAGAAATACTGATAGATGTTCAAGGAATACTGAGGTCAGGAATAGATTGCCAGTTTCACCGAAGCCTTCTCAAAGGGCAGAGAGACTCGGACGAACAAACCTTCATCCAAATCTGTGTGAAATTTTGTGGCAGGTCCTTATCTGAACAATGCGAGAAATGCAGCTCATGGTGTCATGAATATTGTGCCGAAACAGGAAAGATAAAAATCAAGCAGGGAACTCTAATTACTTGTTTAACCCCGCATACTGGGGTGATGTGAGTAAAATGAAAAAACCACAATTTTGATTGTTTACTATGTTCCCTTTGTAGATAAGAGGATATTGATGTTGTATAAAATAAGTTTCAAAAAATATATAATATGCCGTTTCTTTGTGAACGCTTCTTAAGGCCAAAAGATTTCACGAATTACTCTAATAGTATTATTCACTGTGTATATAATTATATGTCCACAAATCAGTAACGATTCAAATTTCAGCTTCACATTTAATTGAACTGATAATTAAAAATGATTTTGAAGGCTATTTGTTGCAGGCGGAATTTTAACGTCAGTGATACAGGATATAGTGTCGAATAAATGCAGTTTTCACGAATTAACGTACGTCATTTCGTGTGATACTTTCCCACTCCTGTAGGCAAAGCCAAGTATTCTTTATGTTTCTATGATTATCTCATGGATAAACAGCAACGAAGATCGTAGGTGTCATGAGGCAAGATTTAAATAGGGGAGCTTGCAAACAGGACAAATCGTTAATCTGATTATGCTTCTTTTCTCTTTCTGCACATCATAGAATTGAATGCATTTTGAAATAATGAGGAACATTCAAGACAGCAAAATTAGTTCTATATCTACATCTACATTTATACTCCGCAAGCCACCCAACGGTGTGTGGCGGAGGGCACTTCGTGCCACTGTCATTACCTCCCTTTAATGTTCCAGTCGCGTATGGTTCGCGGGAAGAACGACTGTCTGAAAGCCTCCGTGCGTGCTCTAATCTCTCTAATTTTACATTCGTGATCTCCTCGGGAGGTATAAGTAGGGGGAAGCAATATATTCGATACCTCATCCAGAAACGCACCCTCTCGAAACCTGGCGAGCAAGCTACACCGCGATGCAGAGCGCCTCTCTTGCAGAGCCTGCCACTTGAGTTTGCTAAACATCTCCGTAACGCTATCACGGTTACCAAATAACCCTGTGACGAAACGCGACACTCTTCTTTGGATCTTCTCTATCTCCTCCGTCAACCCGATCTGGTACGGATCCCACACTGATGAGCAATACTCAAGTATAGGTCGAACGAGTGTTTTGTAAGCCACCTCCTTTGTAGATGGACTACATTTTCTAAGGACTCTCCCAATGAATCTCAACCTGGTACCCGCTTTACCAACGATTAATTTTATGTGATCGTTCCACTTCAAATCGTTCCGCACGCATACTCCCAGATATTTTACAGAAGTAACTGTTACCAGTGTTTCTTCCGCTATCATATAATCCTACAATAAAGGATCCTTCTTTCTATGTAGTCGCAATATATTACATTTGTCTTTGTTAAGGGTCAGTTGCCACTCCCTGCACCAAGTGCCTATCCGCTGCAGATCTTCCTGCATTTCGCTACAATTTTCTAATGCTGCATCTTCTCTGTATACTACAGCATCATCCGCGAAAAGCCGCATGGGACTTCCGACACTATCTACTAGGTCATTTATATATATTGTGAAAAGCAATGGTCCCATAACACTCCCCTGTGGCACGCCAGAGGTTACTTTAACTTCTGTAGACGTCTCTCCATTGATAACAACATGCTGTGTTCTGTTTGCTAAAAACTCTTCAATCCAGCCACACAGCTGGTCTGATATTCCGTAGGCTCTTACTTTGTTTATCAGGCGACAGTGCGGAACTGTATGAAACGCCTTCCGGAAGTCAAGAAAAATAGCATCTACCTGGGAGCCTGTATCTAATATTTTCTGTGTCTCATGAACAAATAAAGCGAGTTGGGTCTCACACGATCGCTGTTTCCGGAATCCATGTTGATTCCTACATAGTAGATTCTGGGTTTCCAAAAACGACGTGATATTCGAGCAAAAAACATGTTCTAAAATTCTACAACAGATCGACGTCAGAGATATAGGTCTATAGTTTTGCGCATCTGCTCGACGACCCTTCTTGAAGACTGGGACTACCTGTGCTCTTTTCCAATCATTTGGAACCTTCCGTTCCTCTAGAGACTTGCGGTACACGGCTGTTAGAAGGGGGGCAAGTTCTTTCGCGTACTCTGTGTAGAATCGAATTGGCATCCCGTCAGGTCCAGTGGACTTTCCTCTGTTGAGTGATTCCAGTTGCTTTTCTATTCCTTGGACACTTATTTCGATGTCAGCCATTTTTTCCTTTGTGCGAGGATTTAGAGAAGGAATTGCAGTGCGGTCTTCCTCTGTGAAACAGCTTTGGAAAAAGGTGTTTAGTATTTCAGCTTTACGCATGTCATCCTCTGTTTCAATGCCATCATCATCCCGGAGTGTCTGGATATGCTGTTTCGAGCCACTTACTGATTTAACGTAAGACCAGAACTTCCTAGGATTTTCTGTCAAGTCGGTACATAGAATTTTACTTTCGAATTCACTGAACGCTTCACGCATAGCCCTCCTTACGCTAACTTTGACATCGTTTAGCTTCTGTTTGTCTGAGAGGTTTTGGCTGCGTTTAAACTTAGAGTGAAGCTCTCTTTGCTTTCGCGGTAGTTGCCTAACTTTGCTGTTGTACCACGGTGGGTTTTTCCCGTCCCTCACAGTTTTACTCGGCACGTACCTGTCTAAAACGCATTTTACGATTGCCTTGAACTTTTTCCATAAACACTCAACATTGTCAGTGTCGGAACAGAAATTTTCGTTTTGATCTGTTAGGTAGTCTGAAATCAAACGGAACATTCAAATTTGTAATATTTTTTGTCTAATTGTTCCAAAGCTGAGATCCGCCAGATCTGATACATGATGTTGATGTAGTAGGAGGAAGTTATTCCCGGCAAATAATGCGTTATACGGAAACTGTAACGTCGTGTAGTATGGGGTAACCTCAACTGCTCGACAAAGATTGCACCGTCATCACGTACTGCGTGCATGATCGATCATTTGCTGCCCATAGCATGCCCTAATAAGGAGACTTCGCCTTTTCTGCTCTCTGACTGGCTAGCATTCGAGAACAGGAGCTCCGAAGGGCCTAACGCGAAGGTTGGCTTCAGTCTGAGGGTGAATGTACACGACCAAAGAAGCTCGTTGTAAATTGTACACATTTTATTGTACTTCAGTTGTGTGATTATTATTAAAACTGCTGGTGATTACTTGTGTTACGCATTCTACATGGATAGTTCTCGTGATAAACAACAAATATCCTCTCAAGAAATGCACTACCTGAGAAAAGCAGTGAAGCATACAAAAATGGATTGGAACGTCTCCATGTGAGCCGTTCCACTGATCTTGCAAAGCAACATTCGGCTTTGCTACAATTCTTAATATCTCACATGTTCGGTATTACTACGCCTGGAGAGAAAGATGAAAAAAAATGGCTCTGAGCACTATGGGACTTGACTTCTGAGGTCATCAGTCCCCTAGAACTTAGAACTACTTAAACCTAACTAACCTAAGTACATCACACACATCCATGCCCGAGGCAGGATTCGAACCTGCGACCGTAACGGTCGCACGGTTCCAGACTGTAGCGCCTAGAAAGATGGACGAGAGTGCGTGTTACAGCGACATTTCAACGCCAGAGGAGAATGCCTATTTCAATTTCAAATTCGTAAGTATATGTTCTGAATATATCTGTGTAACCGAATATCATGTATTCATGTCATATCTTTCCTGTCGCCTCTGTCGTATGCTTGTATAAATGTGTGGTCTGTCTGTACCTGGCACTTCAGTTTTCCTTAGTTGCGATGTTTCCTTGAATGTTAGCGGCAGTTTAGCCTACCTTTGTGTAGGGCTTTTAATATGGCTACGTTGGACCGGAGAGGCATTAGTGGCCACTCGTTAGCATCCATTGTGAGGTTGGTATAGGTAAAAACCGCTTCTGGCCCATTCCGGGATGTTGTGTGGACCCCGGAGATGGGGCAGGTTGGTTTTAACTCCTCCCTAGGATGCCGGTGTGCAAGGATGCTCTGAGTAGAGTCTCCAGTTGCTAAGTTGAAATATGTAAGAGCTTTGTTTGAGTTTCCGGTAGTCCCTCTGGTGTGTGGCAATGATAATCATGCCGCACCAATTATTTCAGTCAGGGAACGGTGTTAATTTCATCAGTATTCAGTTTATACGATGAGATCTTTTGTGCAACTGCAACTTGACGTGGACGAGCCGTGTCGCCACCTGATGTAGTTTAACTTAGTTTCGTGTATTATGTATGAATGTGTCGTGTGCTTTGTGGAATACTTATGTTAAATTTTATTTAATTTACCGTTCAATTTGTATTTCATCCCCGCGGACGTATTAGCCCTACTCTGCTGCACCATGTGCGTTTTTTTGTAAATCATGAGGCTCCAATTCGACGTAAATACCTCTCGTGTTCGAACTGAAGCCTTAGTTTCATAGCGGAGTAGATGTGCTCACGTTTGGTAAATCTATTTACAAAATTACTGAGTTGTACGGAATTTCAGGAGTGGGCTTTGCTCTTTGAAATTGACCGTTAAAGCCAGTCGCGCTCCGATCCAGTGAGCTTACACGTGGTGTAGGGAAGCTTTCTTCTACATTCTATCTTTAGTTGTGTGAGAGGTCAGTGTGAACGTGGTGTGTGTGATTTTGATAAATTGTAACCAGTAATTTAGCAGACTTGCCCCACACGTGTCGGTCCAGTTGTACACTGTGTCGAGATTCACGGGCCAACATTGCAAGTAACTGTGTTTTAACTTAACATCTATGTGTGTATGTTATGTTTAATGAGGAAATAAATGTTAATTATTGTTAAATTCGTTGCTATTACATCTCACAGCCCCATTCCGCTCCCTAGTCAGGAACCTTAAAATCAGTCGTTTGCACCTCCCTTTAATGATTTTTCAATGAAATTTATCATGAATGACAGTTTCACTCTGCGGCGGAGTGTGCGCTGATATGAAACTTCCTGGCAGATTAAAACTGTGTGCTCGACCGAGCCTCGAACTCGGGACCTTTGACTTTCGCGGGCAAGTGCTCTACCATCTGAGCTACCGAAGCACGACTCACGCCGGTCCTCACAGCTTTACTTCTGCCAGTATCTCGTCTCCTACTTTACAAACTTTACAGAAGCTCTCCTGCGAACCTTGCAGAACTAGCACTCCTGAAAGAAAGGATACAGCGGAGACATGGCTTAGCCACAGCCTGGGGGATGTTTCCAGAATGACATTTTCACTCTGCAGCGGAGTGTGCGCTGATATGAAACTTCCTGGCAGATTAAAACTGTGTGCCGGACCGAGACTCGAACTCGGGGCCCGCATCTCGTGGTCGTGCGGTAACGTTCTCGCTTCCCACGCCCGGGTTCCCGGGTTCGATTCCCGGCGGGGTCAGGGATTTTCTCTGCCTCGTGATGGCTGGGTGTTGTGTGCTGTCCTTAGGTTAGTTAGGTTTCAGTTGTTCTAAGTTCTAGGGGACTGATGATCATAGATGTTAGGTCCCATAGTGTTCAGAGCCATTTGAACCATTTGAACCATCGAACTCGGGACCTTTGCCTTTCGCGGGCAAGTGCTCTACCATCTGAGCTACCGAAGCACGACTCACGCCGGTCCTCACAGCTTTACTTCTGCCAGTATCTCGTCTCCTACCTTCCAAACTTTACAGAAGCTCTCCTGCGAACCTTGCAGAACTAGCGCTCCTGAAAGAAAGGATACTGCGGAGACATGGCTTAGCCACAGCCTGGGGGATGTTTCCAGAATGAGATTTTCACTCTGCAGTGGAGTGTGCGCTGATATGAAACTTCCTGGCAGATTAAAACTGTGTGCCCGACCAAGACTCGAACTCGGGACCTTTGCTTTTCGCGGGCAAGTGCTCTACCATCTGAGTTACCGAAGCACGACTCACGCCGGGTCCTTACAGCTTTACTTCTGCCAGTATCTCGTATCCTACCTTCCTTGCTGCCAGGAAGCTTCATTTCAGCGCACACTCCGCTGCAGAGTGAAAATGTCATACTGGAAACATCCCCCAGGCTGTGGCTAAGCCATGTCTCCGCTGTATCCTTTCTTTCAGGAGTGCTAGTTCTGCAAGGTTCGCAGGAGAGCTTCTGTAAAGTTTGGAAGGTAGGAGACGAGATACTGGCAGAAGTAAAGCTGTGAGGACCGGACCTGAGTCGTGTTTCGGTAGCTCAGATGGTAGAGCACTTGCCCGCGAAAGGCAAAGGTCCAGAGTTCGAGTCTCGGTCGGGCACACAGTTTTAATCTGCCAGGAAGTTTCGAAATTTATCATGATTATTGTTTTCCGGTATGTAGATTGGTATTTTATTAAATCATCTGTGAGGTGGCACCCTTTTATCAGTTTAATTAATTAACATTTAAATAAATTTAGCCCACTAATCAGAAATTTTGTGCTTGGTACTTATTCGAAGCAAGTGAACGTAGACTCTACTTGCACAGTCATTGTTGGGAGTTAGGAAATCCGGTTCTAGGCGCTTCAGTTTGGAGACGCACGACCGCTACGGTCGCAGGTTCGAATCCTGCCTCGGGCATGGATGTGTGTGATTTCCGTAGGTTAGTTAGGTTTAAGTCGTTCTAAGTTCTCGGGGACTGATGATCTCAGATGTTAAGTCCCATAGTGCTCAGAGCCATTCCATTCAGTTAGGAAATCAGGAATGCGATATTTCGCGAAGTTGATACTACCAGTTGAAAGGTGGCTACACTGAGCCACAGCGCCAGAGATTGCGCCAAAGAGTATTATTCAGCCGTCTCCACTGGCAGTTCTTGTCGAGATGTGGCAGTAGTCAGTGCTTGCTGAGATGTCGTAGTGAAGAGTTCTTGTCGAGAAGTCGTGGTGGAGAGTGCTTATCGAGATGTGGTAGTAGTGAGTCGGTGTTGAGATGGTGTAGTAGGGAGTGCTTGTTCCATGTTTTATGCAGTTGTTTGATGGGCTAGACAGCAGATGTTGTTCGAATGGAGATATTGTAATGATCAGAGTGCTTTTCGTCAATACATATGAAGGTAAAAAAATTCCCTTTTCTTTTTATTATTTCAATGTCTTAAATAATGCGTCATTACAGGTTCAGTCAACAAAGCATCTGGCTTGTGTTCTTGTATTAGAGTGTAATTCTGGTTTTCTTGCGCAATTATAGTATTTCTATTTTTTTAATTACTTCAGTATAAATGGTATTTAAAATTTCTTGTCTTGTTGAAGAAGAACCGTGCCAGATGTGTACGTTGAATCACACTTCCACACACAGAACAGTTACACTTGTGCTTTGGTTTCGTACGTTTTATAGTTGCTGGGGACTTAATTAATTAATTGTGTTAACGGAAATTTTATTTCATTCTTTGTTGTTATTCTATCCTGTCAGATTGCCTACTAAAACTAGTCAGGGCCAACCGTATACGAGACAGCGTAACCGAACAGATAGCTACAGCTACGAAAAATAAAAATTATTTTCATAAATAATAATTAAGCCCCCATGCACAGTGCCTGGCACTAGTAAAAGACGACAGGTGTCATTCAGGAGGAGAAAACGGAATGGAACTTTACGGGTTGAAAGGGTACGTCATGTTAGTTCAGTCACTAAAAATCGGATCAAATCATTTTACGAAGCTCTGTGCAGTGCGCACGTATCAGGGCGACGTTGCATCACCCCTGGCCTGGGTGCACTCACTGATTCGTTTGGGCAGGGAGTCACCCGTTATATTCTCTCCTGAGGCAAACTGCTTTACAAATAATGTAGCTGATCCCTGAAATCCTGGCTACTGCCACCGGGACCAAGCATGTGTGCGACCTGGTCCCGCACATGTTCTATCAGGGACAATTCTGGGCATCTTGTTGGCCACGGGACAGTTCATAGAGACATGTGTCAGTGTGGGCGAGTATTATCGTGTTGGAAAGTGGCACCATCATACTGTCGCATGTGAGGTAACACACGAGAACGCAGGATATCAGAGACGTGCCGTTAAGACACCAGAGTTCTCTCAAGTCGTGATATGACGTCATACCCGATGGCTGCTGACACCATGGCGCTATCAGAAGGATTGCAGTATGTCTAGGTTTCCATGGATTTTTCCTGGTTGTAAGGTGCCTCTTAAGTGAGGAAGACATTTTTACCAGTTTTAATAAATTATTGTCTCTCATTGATGTATTCACGATAGTTAGGAATTGCTGTAGTCCGTAGACAGCCATGAATCAGAGAACATTTCCCACGCTGGCTGGCTAGGTGACGAAGCGACCACATGTAGCGCGTAGTGGGGTGGGGCTCGGCGCTGGACCGTAGCAACAAGCGTTAGCGAAGGAAATATGTGTGACGGGAAGTACCGCCATTTTGGCGCCAAAGTCACCGAATTTGTTTATTTATATTTAATAGTTAAAGTCATTTATGACAACATGAATACTAGGAGGAGCCTCTGGATGTTTTAAACTATTTATTATAATTTTACCTCGTTAAGATTCACACCCGTTCATTAACAAACGCATATCTTAGTAAGTACGAAATTGATAGGAAATCCACGAACTGTCACGAAACTAGTAAGAGATACGGACTGCGCGCCAAAGTCGGCAATCGGCGTTAAGAAGAGCTCTTGCTGTCTTGTTCGATGGTAGCCATGCTCTCGGTTACGAGTAGTTCGTGACATGAGTGTTTCATTATTGATCTAATAGGAATAAAAGTGATATTACGGCATTCTGAACGTTAATTTCGAGTAAATAGATACCCCAAAGTTGACCGACAGCAGTTTCAGATAATTAACTTCCACCGACAGAGACATCCAATGCGCCAATGAAGAATCAGCACGGGACGACATTTACGAGAGCTGCACCGTGCACAGGTAGGAGGAAATCCGACGACACGACCCACGAAGGCGGATCAAGGAAGGTCCGACTTACACTCGCAAATTCCGGGTGGAACTGATGACCAGTAATACTGTACGTCACATATAACACCCTCTACGGACTCGCGGCTAAGTTGAGTAATAACAGTATAAGTTTAGAAGCGAGGCGATCTTGCATGGTGCTGAGGGAGTCTGTGGCGAGGAGTTTTTTATATAACGGTCTGGGGTAAGCCCAGAGAAACTGGATTGCTTTGAAATAAATATATTTTAATATTCTTAATTAAAAGACACTGAATGAGGACTGGCGCGTCGGTAGTTTCGTTAATGTTATATAACAAAACCAGCGGGAATCACGCTTTGGCGCTTTCCTACACACATGTTTTCCACACTTCTTAATTGAGAACGATAAAAGATCGCCGACAATCGACTACATTGTGACCATCGAGCAACTTATCATCGACAGACCATATGTGCCCGAGAGAGTAATCGGATTTGGGAGCTTTGTCCGGGGTCGGTAATGGCAGCCTAGAGAGGCTTAACACTGCTGTGTCTCTCCGAAATATTGCAGGAATGAAACTTCTCGCTGCCACAATCGCCGACGGTGGACGTCCGGGGAAGCGCGGAATCACCATTCATTGCTGAGCACAATGTGACGCCATTCGCCAGCAGTCCATGCTTATTAGCAGGGCTGTTGATAAAATATAGATCTATCGATATTTTCTACAAAAGTTATCATCATAAACCGGCGATATATCTTCCGTCGTTTTATCGATATATCAATATCAAAACAGCTGCATCGAGAGCCGATATATTTATTTTACATGATATATTTGTAAACAATTTTCGGCAAATATTTTAAGTTGTTCTTTTGAAGTTGTAATAGATCACAATTTTACTTTCACTGTGTGAAGGAGTCTTACTACTTTTTGAGCTTTCATCACGTCCACTCTTTCTCTTTGACTGTGTGAAGCCAGTACAGGTGGCACAAAGAAGAAGTCCGATTGCCATGGGGGGTGGTGGTGTGAATGGAATAACCAGATCCCTGATGTGAAGAAGTAGCACACCAGTTGCCTTAAAACACAATTTTTAAACGAAGTAGTGTGCTATTTCTTCACATCGGCATTCTTCAAATACAGTTGCTGAAAATGATGGATAAAAATCTAAAGGACAACATTGGTCTTTATGGTGGGCGGAGACGTCTGAGGGTAAATGCTGACGTAATCGGCGCTACCGACAGAAATTGCAACGTTTGGCTTCACCCCACAATCTTGACACTATAGCTGGTACAATCTTCAAGTGTGAAAGTGTATCGTTTTCCTTTCAGTTCTTGCTCTACTGGGAATAGGCAGGCTGCTAGCTTGTTGATCTTCATAATATCTAATCATAAATCAATACTTAAACAAGCAGCTCTAAAACCGACAGCATGTTTACAATGTGCAGCCGATTATTTTACTAGCCGGCACGTCGATACTTTTACCAATGGTATTTTAGGGTCAGCAATTCCTTTCTTATGTTAGCATAAAGACTACAGGATAGGAATGGTCGGTGCTGTTTACTAGTCAATTGATGACGAGCAACCAGCGATGCAGATATGATCACCCGATGACTTTTTTGATTTTGGTCCGTACAACGGATTTGTAAACCTTCCACCACTGGATACAAATGTCGACACGATAATGGAATCACCGCAGTTCATCACATTTGCCAGTGCTCGAGAACACTGACGTACATCACTGAGGGTTAATGCGTTTAAATAACCACGAATTTGTTCCTGAACGTGGAGAGTCGATGATATCGAAATGATTCTCCTTAAAACGAAGAAACGTTTTTCTTGTCTCTCTCCAGTGGCATTGTAGCATACATTGCGCAAACGTTTTTAGCTGACTCCGCTGTTTCACCCCTCTACTGAACTCGAACAAAAGAATATGTCGGAAATTTTCCAATTTCTCCACTTGGTACCTAATTTTCCACCATCCACAGCTCCATTCACTATCTAAAAATGACAGTGTGTACACTCAGATAGCTACCTTGAACTACAAATAAAAAATGACAATCCATAAATAAACACGTAGAAACCGGAATGCGAACATGCAAAACGAAAACACTATGAACTTATGCATCATTGACAATAGCCGAGCAGAGTATTAATCACTTCTAGCAATCTTTCTTAAAGCGGAGTGTTATAGATTAGATTAGATAGATTAGATTAGTTTTTCGTTCCATAGATCCGTGCTAAGGAGATCCTCGTGGATGTGGAACATGTCAATACTCTTTTTTAAGCTGAAATAACAATACTAATAGTATGAATATATACAATACATCATTTGTTTATATTAAGAAATTCGTCAATGGAATAGAAGGAGTTGGCCACTAGTAAGTCTTTCGGGCTCCTTTTAAACTGATCTTTATTTGTAACTAAATTTTTTATGTTCGCTGGCAAATTATTAAAGATGAGTGTTCCTGAGTAGTTTACCCGTTTTTGAACTAAAGTAAGTGCTTTTAAGTCCTTGTGCTGATAATTTCTGTTCCTGGTATTGTATGCATGAACTGAGCTGTTTGTTGGAAAAAAGATATATATTATTTAGGACAAATTTCATTAAGGAGTAAATATACTGAGAGGCAGTAGTTAGTATACCCAGTTCTTTGAAGCGGTTTCTACAGGACGTCCTCGAATTTACTCCACAAATAATACGTATTAGACGCTTTTGGACTCTGAAAACTTTAGTTTGACTTGAAGAGTTACCCCAAAATAGTATATGACATTATGGAATGGAAGTAGGCATAGTATGCAAGCTTTTTCATTTTTATGTCGCCTATGTCAGCCAGCACTCGAATTGCAAATACAGATTTGTTAAGGTGTTTCTGCAGTTCTATGGTGTGCTCCTCCCAACTGAATTTATTATCAAGTTGTAATCCCAGGAATTTAATACTGTCAACCTCTTCTATCTGCTCTTCTTCATACTTTATGTATATGCTGGGTAAAACCTCTTACAGGTTCTGAATTGCGTATAGTGAGTCTTTTCGTAGTTTAATGTCAGTGAGTTGGCTTTAAAGCATTTATTAATATCCATGAAAATATCGTTAGCAGATCTTTCTAGAACTACACTCGACACACTATCATGGGGCGTACGACTTTGCGATACTGTCTGCATGAGGGGCACAGCTAAAAAGAACACAAGGTGAGTGGGAATAACACAGGCGAAGTGTACCTGATGTGTACGTGCTCCCTGCAGCGTCCGCGTGACATGTCTGGCTGTTACGTACCGGCCTACACCGCCACGTTTCCGGTAGTGACGTGGAAAAGAGGTGTCGCGGTAGGGAAGTGATGTTCCCCAGAGCCGTTCTGCTGCATTCGGAGCGCCGGCTGTGGGCCGGAATAGGGAAACGGGCGCAGGGCACGGCGCCGACGTTGCGGCAAGCCGTAGACGTCGCGGGCGCTGACGAGTCCCCCCGCAGAGACCCGGCGGGATGGCGGACGGCCGTCGATCTCCAGAGCCTTCCCGAGGTGCCCGTAGGCCTCTCCAGCTGTAGCACGTGCTGGGCCGCGGTCCCAAGTCCAATCGTGGCGCCCTCGTAGCGCTCACAGCCCGCTCACTCCGCACTACCGTCGCTTCACAAGCACGAAAGTAGTATTTATTTCTTAATTCGAAAACAGTTTTCAAATGTTATCCGTTATTATCAGTTTCGCGTTACCAAAGCAAACGCCTTACTAGGGCCGTCCATAAAAGATCGATATATCGACGGTTCCTCCAAAGAATATTGATATTTATCGGCGGCATTTCTCCACAATATATCGATATATCGGTATCGAAACGGCAATAGCGACTTCTGAAATTTTTATTTTACTCTATATTTTTTCCCCATTTTCGGTAAATATTTGAAATTGTTCTTCATGCTCTGCGCTCACTGGTAGCACATCGCCTCTTATACTTGCCCACCGCGGTGCTGGGAATCACAATACCATGTTACAACACCTGAAGATGGGCGTATAAGAGCCCGAAACCGGTCGTGCTCTAAATAAAAGAACCTTACAACTGTAGCGGCATTTTCAACCTTTGGCGCTCTTTTGAAGTTGTAATAGAACATAATTTTACAGCTGGCCGCTGTGGTCGAGCGGTTCTAGGCGCTTCAGTGCGGAACCACGCGGCAGCTACGGTCGCAGGTTCGAATCCTGCCTCGGGCGTGAATGTGTGTGATGTCGTTAGATTAGTTTGGTTTAAGTAGTTCTACACTACTGGCCATTAAAATTGCTACACCACGAAGATGACGTGCTACAGACGCGAAATTTAACCGACAGGAAGAAGATGCTGTGATATGCAAATGATGAGCTTTTCAGAGCATTCACACAAGGTTGGCACCGGTGGCGACACCTACAACATGCTAACACGAGGAAAGTTTCCAACAGATTTCTCATACACAAACAGCAGTAGACCGGCGTTGCCTGGTGAAACGTTGTGTGATGCCTCGTGTAAGGAGGAGAAATGCGTACCGTCACGTTTCCGACTTTGATAAAGGTCGGACTGTAGCTTATCGCGATTGCGGTTTATCGTATCGCGACATTGCTGCTCGCGTCGGTCGAGAGCCAATGACTGTTAGCAGAATATGGAATCAGTGGGTTCAGGAGGGTAATACGGAACGCCGTGCTGGATCCCAATGACCTCGTATCACTAGCAGTCGAGATGACAGGCATCTTATCCGCTTGGCTGTAACGGATCGTGCAGCCACGTCTCGATCCCTGAGTCAACAGATGGGGACGTTTGCAAGACAACAACCATCTGCACGAACAGTTCGACGACGTTTGCAGCAGCATGGACTATCAGCTCGGAGACCATGGCTGCGGTTACCCTTGACGCTGCATCACAGACAGGAGCGCATACGATGGTGTACTCAACGATGAACCTGGGTGCACGAATGGCAAAACGTCATTTTTTCGGATGAATCCAGGTTCTGTTTACAGCATCATGATGGTCGCATCCGTATTTGGAGACATCGTGTTCAACGCACATTGGAAGCGTGTATTCGTCATCACCATACTGGCGTATCACCCGGCGTGATGGTATGGGGTGCCATTGGTTACACGTTTCGGTCACCTTTTGTTCGCATTGACGGCACTTTGAACAGTGGACGTTACGCTTCAGATGTGTTACGACCCGTGGCTCTACCCTTCATTCTATCCCTGCGGAACCCTTCATTTCAGCAGGATAATGCACGACCGCATGTTGCAGGTCCTGTACGGGCCTTTCTGGATACAGAAAATGTTCGACTGCTGCCCTGGCCAGTACATTCTCCACATCTCTCACCAACTGAAAACGTCTGGTCAATGGTGGCCGAGCAACTGGCTTGTCACAATACGCCAGTCACTACTCTTGATGAACTGTGGTATCGTGTTGAAGCTTCATGGGCAGCTGTACCTGTGCACACCATCCAAGCACTATTTGACTCAATGCCCAGGCGTATCAGGGCCGTTATTACGGCCAGAGGTGGTTGTTCTGGGTACTGATTTCTCAGAATCTATGCACCCAAACTGCGTAAAAATGTAATCACATGTCAGTTCTAGTATAATTTATTTGTCCAATGAATACCCGTTTATCATCTGCGTTTCTTCTTGGTGTAGCAATTTTAATGGCCAGTAGTGTAAGTCTAGGGGACTGGTGACCTCAGATGTTAAGTCCCTTAGTGCTTAGAGCCATTTCAACCATTTGAACCATATTTTTACTTTCAATTGTGTGAAGGAGTCCTACTAGTTTTCAAGGTGTATCACGTCCAGTCTTTCTCTTCGACTGTGTGAAGCATGTATAGGTGGGACAAAGAAGGAGTCCGATTACACGGGGTGGTGGTGGGGTGTGAATGGATGTGAAGAAATAGCACTCCAGTTACGTTAAAAAAAATTAACGCAACTAGTATGCTGTTTCTGCAGCTCATCATTCTTCAATAACAGTTGCTGAAAATTATGAATAACAATCTAAATGACAGACTGATCTTTGCGGTGGACGGAGACGTGTGAGGGGAAATGTTGACGTAATCGTAGCTCTGCGCTACCAGTAGAAAGTGCGACGTTTAGCATCACCTTTCAATTTTGACACAAAAAGTGCTAGGTCTCTGGCGTTTTCAGAAACGGAAAAAAAACAAGGAAGTCGACATGAAGTGTTCCGGACAAATCTGATATGTGACGAAACCGAACGACGGACCCTTCGGACTCCTTTTATTGTACCGCTCACATGAAGTTATCGTTGTTAGCAAAGAGATTATCGCCAAGTGTGAACGTGCATCGTTTTCCTTTCCATTCTTCCTCTAAGGTGGGGACGCAGGTGTGAAGAATAACTAATAACGAATCAATAGTTAAATATACAGCTCTAAAACTGGCAGTATATTTACAATGTGCAGTCGATATCTTTATGGGAAGGTATGTCTATATTTTATCCTTCGGTATATCGATGCTTTGTCCTATATATCTATGGCCTGTAACGATATTTTTTTTTTAAATACCGATATATCGGTCTCCCGATATTTTCAAAAATTTATACAGTCCCAGGCACTGCAAAGGCAATTCTGCGCTGCGCTCGATAATGGAAGCAAGATTTGAATTAAAGTCAAAACACCTTCATAGGACCTGCCGACCCAGAAAAATCGTTCTACACTGTAAAATAGCGCAAGATGTTCGAAATTCTCAGAAAAAAATGCAAGCTATTGAACAATAGGGTAATAAATGTTGTTCGTTCAGTACTGATTGGCAGTCCCCCTTTAACTCTTCGAAATTAGCAATTTGAAATGTGTGTCGATGTTTGGGTGAAAATAGACTATAGTGCCGTATACCACCACCAGATGATGTTGCTGCTTCCCAGAGGTGGAGCGTTGCAGCAGAACTTGTGCTAGTTGGGGAGTGCGCTGGTGGACACCGATAAGACAACACGGAAACAGCAAGCGTGGGAAACGGTGGACAGCGTGTTTTCTCTGGAGGGAAGGAGTGTCTGCTTCAGACACCCACAACGGGTTGGCAGCTATATGTGGGGGAATGGATCCAAGTCATAGATCCGTCTTTCACTGTGTATCAGTGTTCAGATATGGCAGGCACTGTGCTGAAAAACGGAGAACCACTGGAGGTCCAGCAGCTGCACGCAAACCAAACAATGGACAACTTGTCAGTGACTTATAATAGGGCACAGGCGAATTGCGTTTGATGAACTAAAGGAAGGAACATGTACGTATATCATGGAGAAGCCTCCAAACCATCATTCATGAGGATTTGAAGAATAAGAAGATGTGTGCACAACGACTGCGCCATTCTCCTCGCTGCTGTGCAGAAACAGAAGCGTGTGGAGATATGCGAACAGCTGGTGCAACAGTACAGTGCAGATCCAGCGGAGTTCTTGGAGCGTCTGGTCACCGTCGAGAGTCATGGTCCTTCCACGAGACTCCAGAAATGAGTCGCCAGTGTTCTGACTATGAAACATCCCCTTAGAAAAATTAATGAATTACTGTGCTGATAAACCTCTTACGTTATTTGATTTTCAAACAGCTGATCAGAACTAAACGTACTCAGACATTTCTCTCTTTACTTATTCTGCTCAACACTAAACTGGCACACAATATTTTTAGCGCAACGCAATCTGACTTTCAATAATCCCTACAAAAAATGGTTCTGAATAACAATAACCTATATCTTTCATGAATCACTTACCTGACAAAAATCTTCGTTACTCGAACTACTGCAATACAGCGAGCGCCAATACTGCTAGCTAAATAAAAGATTCTAACTACTCAAGGCACTAACTACTGATAGGCATAGTTAGCAAATGAAAGATTTTGATAGAGAACAAACAATGTATTTACCTTAATAATATTCAAATTTCATCGTATATATATATATATATATATATATATATATATATATATATATATATATATATATATACTCACACAGGGTGAGTCACCTAACATTACCGCTGGATATATTTCGTTAAGCACATCAAATACTGACGAATCGATTCCACAGACCGAACGTGAGGAGAGGGGCTAGTGTAATTGGTTAATACAAACCATAAAAAAATGCACGGAAGTATGTTTTTTAACACAAACCTACGATTTTTTAAATGGAACCCTGTTAGTTTTGTTAGCACATCTGAACACATAAACAAATACGTAATCAGTGCCGTTTGTTGCATTGTAAAATGTTAATTACATCCGGAGATATTGTAACGTAAAGTTGACGCTTGAGTACCACTCCTCCGCTGTTCGATCGTGTGTATCGGAGAGCACCGAATTACGTAGGGATCCAAAGGGAACGGTGATGGACCTTAGGTACAGAAGAGACTGGAACAGCACATTACGTCCACATGCTAACACCTTTTTATTGGTCTTTTTCACTGACGCACATGTAAATTACCATGAGGGGTGAGGTACACGTACACACGTGGTTTCCGTTTTCAATTACGGAGTGGAATAGAGTGTGTCCCGACATGTCAGGCCAATAGATGTTCAATGTGGTGGCCAGCATTTGCTGCACACAATTGCAATCTCTGGCGTAATGAATGTCGTACACGCCGCAGTACATCTGGTGTAATGTCGCCGCAGGCTGCCACAATACGTTGTTTCATATCCTCTGGGGCTGTAGGCACATCACGGTACACATTCTCCTTTAACGTACCCCACAGAAAGAAGTCCAGAGGTGTAAGATCAGGAGAACGGGCTGGCCAATTTATCAGTTTCATAAAAGAAAAGCTGAAAACGGGATTAAAAGTAAGAGTGAAAGAATGTAAACGATAAGACTGTCTGATGACATTCCTATCCTCGGTGAAAGTGAGAAATTACAGAGCACACCCGACGAATGAATAGTCTACTGCGTTTCATAGGACGTGGAGGACGCATAAATTGGCCAGCCCGTTCTCCTGATCTTACACCTCTGGACTTCTTTCTGTGGGGTACGTTAAAGGAGAATGTGTACCGTGATGTGCCTACAATCCCAGAGGATATGAAACAACCTATTGTGGCAGCCTGCTGCGACATTACACCAGATGTACTGCGGCGTGTACGACATTCATTACGCCAGAGATTGCAATTGCGTGCAGCAAATGCTGGCCACCACATTGAACATCTATTGGCCTGACATGTCGGGACACACTCTATTCCACTCCGTAATTGAAAACGGAAACCACGTGTGTACGTGTACCTCACCCCTCATGGTAATTTACATGTGCGTCAGTGAAAAAGACCAATAAAAAGGTGTTAGCATGTGGACGTAATTTGCTGTTCCAGTCTCTTCTGTACCTAAGGTCCATCACCGTTCCCTTTGGATCCCTACGTAAGTCAGTGCTCTCCGATACACACGATCGAGCAGCGGAGGAGTGGTACTCAAGCGTCAACTATAGGTTACAATATCTCCGGATGTAATTAACATTTTACAATGCAACAAACGGCACTGATTACGTATTTGTTTATACGTTCAGATGTGCTAACAAAACTAACGGGGTTCCAATTTAAAAAAACGTAGGTTTGTGTTAAAAAACATACTTCCGTGCATTTTTTTATTGTTTGTATTAACCAATTACACTAGCCCCTCTCCTCACGTTCGGTCTGTGGAATCGATTCGTCAGTATTTGATGTGGTTTACGAAATATATCCAGCGGTAATGTTAGGTGACTCACCCTATACATATATATATATATATATATATATATATATATATATATATATATATATATATATGATATACAGTATTACAAATTTACTCTTTCTGATGGACACACCACTGCTGGCGACTCATCTCCAACTGCGCAACGCTACGCGCTGTTCACATCCAACTGCCCAACACTACAATAGCAAAAATTCCAAAAATACAAACCAGCCACAGACTGCACACAGCACAGTCAGTGATTTTATACAGAGCGCTACGTGGCGTTACCAACATAAAAACCTAAACAGCCTACTTACAACTAGAAGTGCACTGCGAGACCGCATCCAAAGAAGTCGCGACCGGGACTATTCGTGCACAAACAAGTGGCGACTATCTTATGGGATCAGGAAAAGGTGCTGCTGGTTGACTGGCACCCTCCCGATATGAAACTCGACGGTGTTCGATACAGCAGTTCACTGCAGCAACTCCACCGACTCATTCTACAACGCCGCCAGGGAAAATGAGGCTGTCGCTTTGTGCTCCAACACGACAATGCGCCGCCACACACTAGTTGCCAGACCGTTGCCACTGTGCTTGAGCTAGCATTTACTGCGCTGCCACAGCCTCCATATTCACGGGACTTGACTCCTAGCAAATATGCCCCACGCAATGAAAGAGCTCAAGCGAGGTAAGAAGCTCACCACCAACGATGAATATCATGCAGTTGTCCGCCAGTAGCAACATGATACGCTCAGAGAATCGTTTGCTAGGCAAATGCAGAAACTGCCAGTACGATGGCAAAACTGCATAGACGTTGACGGGGAATATCTGTAATATAATCTGTATTTGTTTTTCCATAATTGGTTCCTGTGAACACAAAAAATTGTCGTGGCAGTCATTTTTGAATGCCCAAAGACAATGTTGTGTCAACCGTGAAGGAAAAATAAAAATGGAGGACCAAGAACGAGGTGCTCAGATTAAAAAGGATGCAAGTCAAGGATTGAGCCTTTTACCCCTACTTTTCAATGTATATATCGAAGAAGCAACGACATAAATAAAAGAAGGGTTGAAAACAGGATTAAAAGTATGAGTGAAAGAATGTAAACGATAAGATTGTCTGATGACATTGCTATCCTCGGTGAAAGCGAGAAATTACAGGACTACCCGACGAATAAACAGTCTACTGAGCACAGAAAATTTAGAAATTTGTGGTACGGTCTTGTGGGACCATTTGCTGAGGTCATCAGTCCCTAAGCTTACGCACTACTCAATCTAACGTAAACTAACTTACACTAAGGACAACACACACACCCTTGCCCGAGGGAGGCCTCGAACCTCCGACGGGGAGGGGGGGAGGGGTAGTGCGGGGAGCCGCGCGGACCGTGACAAGGCGCCTGAGACCACTCGGCTACCCCGCGCAGCTGAGCACAGAGTGTTGACAGGGTAAACCAAGAAAAGCGAAAGTAATGACGACTAGTAGATGTGAGATTAGTGATAAATTTACGAGGGTGAGTCAAATGAAAACCTTTAATTTGTAATAACAAATCGAAAATTCGCGTCGTTATCCTGTAAGTTGGTAAGCGTGCTGCAAACAGCGTGCAGAATGGCCTGTAGGTGGCAACATAGTGCAGATGCACACATACCGTCGCAGTATCAGTATAAAGATGGCCGCCCTACTTGCGACTTGCACCAGGGAAGAACAGCGTTCTGTTATTCCGTTTTTGCGTAGTGAAGGTGTGAAACCTATTGAAATTCATCGACGAATGAAGGTTCAGTACGGTGATGCATGTTTGTTACAGCAGCAAGTCTACGAATGGAGTAGGAAGTTCGCAAATGGTGTGACTTCAGTGGAAGATGCTCCCCGTCCAGATCAGGCACAACGAGTTGTGACTCCACAGAACATTGCAGCAGTTGAAGCCATAGTGAAGGAAAACCGCCGAGTGACACTGAATGACATTGCAGCATGTTTACAGATTAGTCATGGGTCAGCACACCACATTGCGCGTGATGTGCTCCAGTTTCACAAAGTGTCTGTAGGATGGGTGCCACGGCAGCTGACTCCTGAAATAAGAGAACGACGTGTTGATGCTTGTGAATAACTTCTTTAGCACTTTGAACGAGAAGTCTCAAAAATGGCTCTGAGCACTATGGGACCTAACATCTAAGGTCATCAGTCCCCTAGAACTTGTTGTTGTTGTGATCTTCAGTCCTGAGACTGGTTTGATGCAGCTCTCCGTGCTATTCTATCCTGTGCAAGCTTCTTCATCTCCCAGTACCTACTGCAGCCTACATCCTAATGAACCTGCTTAGCGTATTCATCTCTTGGTCTCCATCTACAATTTTTACCCTCCACGCTGCCCTCGAATACTAAATTGGTGATCCCTCGATGTCTCAGAACATGTCCTACCAACCGATCCCTACTTCTAGTCAAGTTGTGCCACAAGCTCCTCTTCTCCCCAATTCTATTCAATACCTCCTCATTAGTTAGGTGATCTATACATCTAATCTTCAGCATTCTTCTGTAGCACCACATTTCAAAAGCTTCTATTCTCTTCTTGTCTAAACTATTTATCTTCCACGTTTCACTTCCATACATGGCTACACTCCATTCAAATACTTTCAGAAACGACTTCCTGACACTTAAATCTATACTCGATCTTAACAAATTTTTCTTCTTCAGAACCCTTTCCTTGCCATTGCCAGTCTACATTTTATATCCTCTCTACTTCGACCATCGTCAGTTATTTTGCTCCCCAAATAGCAAAACTCCTTTACTACTTTAAGTGTCTTATTTCCTAATCTAATTCCCTCAGCATCACCCGACTTAATTCGACTACACTCCATTACCATTGTTTTGCTTCTGTTAATGTTCATCTTATACCCTCCTTTCAAGACACTGTCCATTCCGTTCAACTGCCCTTCCAAGTCCCTTGCTGTCTCTGACAGAATTACAATGTCATCAGCGAACCTCAAAGTCTTTATTTCTTCTCCATGGATTTTAATACCTACTCCGAACTTTTCTTTTGTTTCCTTTATTGCTTGCTCAATATACAGATTGAATAACATCGGGGAGAGGCTACAACCCTGTCTCACTCCCTTACTAACCACTGGTTCCCTTTCATGCCTCTCGAATCTTATAACTGCCATCTGGTTTCTGTACAAATTGTAAATTGCCTTTCGCTTTCTATGTTTTACCCCTGCCACCTTCAGAATTTGAAACAGAGTATTCCAATCAACATTGTCAAAAGCTTTCTCTAAGTCTACAAATGCTAGAAACGTAGGTTTGCCTTTCCTTAATCTTTCTTCTAAGATAAGTCGTAGGGTCAGTATTGAGTCACATGTTCCAACATTTCTACGGAATCCAAACTGATCTTCCCCGAGGTCGGCTTCTACCAGCTTTCCATTCGACTGTAAAGAATTCGCGTTAGTATTTTGCAGCTGTGACTTATTAAACTGATAGTTCGGTAATTTTCGCATCTGTCAACACGTGCTTTCTTTGGGATTGGTATTTCGCCTGTCTCATACATCTTGCTCACCAGACGGTAGAGTTTTGTCAGAACTGGCTCTCCCAAGGCTATCAGTAGTCCTAATGGAATGTTGTCTACTCCGGGGGCCTTGTTTCGACTCAGGTCTTTCAGTGCTCTGTCAAACTCTTCACGCAATGTCGTATCTCCCGTTTCATCTTCATCTACATCCTCTTCCATTTCCATAATATTGTCCTCAAGTACATCGCCCTTGTATAGACCCTCTATATACTCCTTCCACCTTTCTGCTTTCCCTTCTTTGCTTAGAACTGGGTTTTCATCTGAGCTCTTGATGTTCATACAAGTGGTTCTCTTTTCTCCAAAGGTATCCTTAATTTTCCCGTAAGCAGTATCTATCTTACCCCTAGTGAGATAAGCCTCTACATCCTTACATTTGCCCTCTAGCCATCCCTGCTTAGCCATTTTACACTTCCTGTCTATATCATTTTTGAGACGTTTGTATTCCTTTGTGCCTGCTTCATTTACTGCATTTTTATATTTTCTCCTTTCATCTATTAAATTCAATATTTCTTCTGTTACCCAAGGATTTCTACTAGCCCTCGTCTTTTTACCTATTTGATCCTCTGCTACCTTCACTATTTCATCCCTCAAAGCTACCCATTCTTCTTCTACTGTATTTCTTTCCCCCATTCCTGTGAATTCTTCCCTTATGGTCTCCCTGAAACTCTGTACAACCTCTGGTTCTTTCAGTTTATCCAGGTCCCATCTTCTTAAATTCCCACTTTTTTGCAGTTTCTTCAGTTTTAATCTACAGTTCATAACCAATAGATTGTGATCAGAGTCCACATCTGCACCTGGAAATGTCTTACAATTTAAAACCTGGTTCCTAAATCTCTGTCTTACCATTATATAATCTGATACCTTTTAGTATCTCCATGGTTCTTCCATGTATACAACCTTCTTGAATGATTCTTGAACTTAGAACTACTTAAACCTAACTAACCTAAGGACATCACACACATCCATGCCCATGGCAGGATTCGAACCTGCGACCGTAGCGGTCGCGCGGTTCCGGAACGAAGCGCCTAGAACCGCTCGGCCACAACGGCCGGCGAACGAGAAGGTGATGGCTTCCTTGCAGTAATCGTTACTGCGGACGAAACCTGGGTTCACATCCACCAATCGGAAGCGAGAGCGAGCAAGGAATGGTGCCATTCCTCATCACCAAAACTAAAGAAGTTTCGAACAGAACCATCAGCAGGGAAGCTTATGCTGACTCTTTTGGGACGAAAAAGGCTTCATTTTGGAGCATTACATGCCTAGAGGGACCACTGTCACTAGTGCATCATACACAGATCTCCTAAAGAATCATCTGCGGCCTGCAATCAAATCAAAGCGACGTGGATTGCTGTCAGCAGGTGTCCTTTTGCACCGTGGCAATGCAAGGCCCCACACTGACCGTACAACAGTTGCAACAATCATAGACCTGCATTTTGAGGGTCTTCCTCATCCACCATACTCACCAGGCCTTGCCCCAAGTGGTTTCCATATGTTTGGACCACTCAGAGACGCAATGGGAGGAAAGAAGCTCCATTCTGATGAAGAGGTACGCCACGCGGTGCATGAGTGGTTTCGCGGACTACTAAAAGAATTTTTTTTTAAAGGAATTTATGCACTTTGTAAGCGCTGGAGGACTTGCATTGAGCATGGGGGAGATTATGTTGAAAAGTGATACAGCTTTGTACCACTTCTGCACAATAAATAATATTTTTAAAAAGTTTAAGGTTTCCATTTCACTCACCCTCGTATCATCAGGAAGAACCTCATAGTAGGTTAACAGAAGGAATTCTGGTAACTTGAGAGCAAAATAATGTATTACAAATTTGTTGGGTCTTTCGTGGCCACTTGCTTCCGTCTCGGGTTCTTCGACCGGCGTTTGTTTGGCGATTTTTATGGCGTTTTGCCAGCACTAATGGCTGGCATTGTCAAAACTTCACGCTCCACTGCTGGTAGAGGACTGAAGTCTACTTGAGGCAGCACATTCCCGTCCTGCAGCGGACAATCGCTGCAAGTAGCAAGGGAGGAAAAATAGCGGTAATAACCAGGGAAGAGCCCTCAGAAGCTGCCACGACAGGTAAATACGGGAGGCGATCAATAGGTAATGCAACACATTTCTTTTCACGGCTAGTTTCAGGTAAAAAATGTGGAATTTGTTGTGGGACATCGTTGAACATTCATGCTTCAGCCCCCACAGTTTCATGAAGTTCCATTAGGTGGCAGCGCTGTATGTAGCGCTCAAAATGATCTCTGTAGCGGAAGAGCAAGCAGAGAGCTGTCACTGGGTTTATTTGGCCGAAAAGCCAGAGCATTGCAGTTATTCATAGGCGCTACCAGAATATCTACTGAGATCAACTATAGGCAAAAGCACGGTGAGTCGTTGGGCGAGGCGCCTGTCATCATCTTAATACGAGGTGCGACAATAAAGTAATGAGATTGATTTCCTTTGCAAGATGTGGCAACACTGCAGCCTTGCGTAGGCACAATATCTTTGACCTTGGTCTATAAGCTGCTTCTAGTCCAAGTGGCACATCGATGCAACTGCTCAGTCGTAATAAGTCAACATGTGTTTTTGTCTTTCGTCAGGGAAATGGTATCGCATAATATTGCGCAACGGTATGTCATTTCTTTTTGCGTTAAATTGGGTGAAAACGCGACGACAACTCACGGTAAGCTTCAGAAGGCTTTTGGAGAGGAGGTTATGTGAAGAGCTCAAGTTTTTCGTTGGCATAAAAGGTTTAGTGAAGGCTGAACGAATGTTGAAGATGAACACCCCAGTGGACGACCATGAACCTCACGGACAGATGATTGCAGAAGAACTGAACATCAATCGAGAAACGGTTCGTCTAATAATAACTGAAGTTCTTGGTATGAGAAAGATTTTTGCAGAAATGATCCCCAAAAATCTCACACACAACAGCGAGAAACACGGGAAAATGAGGCAGCCGATATGTTAGAGCAAACGTATATCAGTCCAGAATTGTTGAGGCGTGTTATCACTGGTGATGAAAGTTGTTTTTTTCAGTACGATCCAGAGACAAAACGCCAAAGTTCACAATGGTGCTCAGTGGGATCACCCAGACCAAAAGAAGCTCGCATGTCAAAGTCAAAAGTGAAATGCATGCTTGTGTGCTTCTTTGATCCCAAGGGAAGTTCATAAAGAGTGGTTGCCTTCTGGACAAACAGATAACCAATATTACTACACAGAAATTTTAGAGAGACTTCGTATAAGAGTTCTTCATGTCCGTGCCAACATTGCTGATAATTGGATTCTGCATCACGATAATGCGTCATGAGTACTACCACAGCCACCTTATTCACCAGATATCGCTCCGTGCCACCTGATTCTATTTTCAAGACTCAAAACGGCGGTCAAGGGACACCATTTTCACACAACACAAGATGTCCAAAAAGCTGTGACGGGGGTCTTGGAGGATATTACAGATGATGAGTTCCATAAATGTTACCATCGATGGCAGAAGCGGTGGAAAATGTGTGTGCAATCAGAAGGGAAGTACTTTGAAGGGGACAACACTAAACTTGACTAAAACGGTAAGCAACATTTTTTTCACATCGGTCTCATTACTTTATTGTCGCATCTCGTAAGGTCGCGCAGACATGTCCGATCACACCCGTGCCGGCCGGCCGCACAAGACAGTGATTCCTGCAATGTCGGAACGTGCCTACACACTCTGTCGTGGTGATCGACAGATCACAATCCAACACCTCACCTCACGACTGGACGTATCTGTTGGTAGTGCTGACACACTCGTCCACCAGTTGGGGCACTCAAAGGCGAGTGCCCACTGGTTTCCTCGCCGCCTAACAGAAGACAATACAGAGCAACGAAGGACAATTTATGCGGTATTGCTTCCGCGTTACGAGGTTGATCGTGACAAATTTTTGTCGAATATAGCCACTGAATTGTCACTATAACTAAAGCTGTTGTCTTTTCTTTCCTTGTACATGATGTTATTTTCCATTTCTAAATCTTTGCATGGAGAGCTGCATCAAACCAGTCTCAGGACTGAAGACGACAACAACAAAAACAACAACAAATCTTATTTGTTGCAAGAAATCCGCTATAAAGGTCTATTAACTCGTCACTGAAGAATTTTAATTCGGGCGCAATTTCGGCTTGATAAAGATATGGTCTGTGTAGTTTTCAGAGGAATCAGCCCAGGATTTGTCTCCAGTGATTTGAGGAAACCAGGCGACACCTAAATCTGGAAAGGCCAGTTGGACATCTCAGGACCCCTCATTCTGAATGCGGATCCATCACTTTAATTACTGCGTTGAATTATCGTCACTGAATCTGCATTTCCTCTCACTGAAAATGTTTCGTTGTAGGATTCTTTTTATTTTCACGCTGCCAGCTTTCTACACGATTACAGCTTTGCTTTGCTTCATCAGCAAAACATAGTTGTGCACCATTTGTACCACTGCTCCGCAATTACATTTTGAATGCGTCGAGCAGAAAGCACACTACAGTACGGCAATGAATGATGTGTCCATTGTCTACGGAAACAAGGGCAAATTTTGTTACAAAGCGAGAGGTCTGTAGCGTGTAAGCCGGGAGCCGATTTGTGGCCATAGTTTAGTGTAGCAGTTCCTTTCGCTTTTTTTCTTTACTGTGCTGTCAAGAAGGGCCATATTCATTGAAAGTTCTCACGCATGAAGAACAGTGTAGAAGTCGTACATGACATTCATTTACAAATTACTCCTTCAGCGAACGGCGACTATCACACATCGTCAGATTTTAGTGGGCCGCATGGATCGAGTTCTGAGGATAACTTCAAAACGTGTTATCTTTTTATGCATAGTATTTCCAGCAACTGAAATAGGAAAATAATATAGATAAATCACACCAAAATACAAAAAATATCAACACATATTTTCCTACTGAACATATACAAAATCATGACGTGCATTCACATTTAAATGTTCTAGTACGTTTTGTGTTTATACTATTTAGGAAATGTGTTCATTCTATTTCGCTTTCCTTGCACGCTTTTATTGTCTTACCTCACAGATGTTTAAAGATGTCTTTGGCCGAAATGCGTTGTGTATACGGAGTATGTAAATTAAAAGAGAAACCTTTGTACTGTATACCAATAAGGATCCTTTCAGAGTATGCTGATACAATTGCTCCATACTTAACAATAATATACGGGGTGTTCAAAAAGTCTCTCCGCAGTGCCGTATGATTGTTAGCCGCTCGTGCCGTATGATTGTTAACCTGCCTGGGTTTTTCAACGAAACAATAAACACACAACGATACTGCAATGTTATTCTGTACCTATTCATAGAAGAACTTGTGTTAAGTGAAATACTGAACGGTTATTTTCAACAAGATGGTGCAACGGCGCATAAAGCTCGCGTTTCAGTGTCACTGCTTGCTGATGTTTTTGGTGATCGCATAATTTCACAGGGACTTTGGCCTCCACGATCGCCTGACCTAACACCACCTGACTCTTTCTTTTGGGGTGCGGCGAAAGCAACTGTCTATAACAACCGTCCAAAAACCATTGATGAATTGAAAACTGCAATATCCACTTTCACTGCTTCTGCTACAGAAGAAATGTTACAGCTTGTGTTTGAAAACATGATTAGACGAGTTGAATTGTGTATTCAACAACAGGGGGGACAATTTCAGCATTTAATGTGAAAATTTGTAAGTAAAAATTGAATATTCAGTAAATTAATAACTTGTATTTCATTGAGTTTCATTTCGGTATATTCACTGCAGTATACGGCAAGCACGGCTAACAATCATACGGCACTGAGGAGAGACTTTTTGAACACCCCGTACAACAGCTCACTCGATGAAGGATCCGTATCCAAAGGTTGGAAAGTTGCACAAGTCACACCAATATTCAAGAGAGGCAGTAGAAGTAATACACTAAATTACAGGCCCATATCATTAACGTCAATGTGCAGGAGGATTCTGGAACTTGTATTGCGTTCGAACATTACGAATTACGTCGAAGGGAACCGTCTATTGACACACAGTCAACACGGATTTAATAAAAAACATCGTTCATATGAAACACAACTAGCTCTTTATTCAAACTAAGTGTTGAGTGCTGTCGACAGGAGATTCCAAATTGATTCCTTATTTCCAGATTTTCAAAACGCTTTTGACACGGTACCTCAGAAACGGCTTGTAATCGAATTGCGTATTTATGGAGTATCGTGTCGCTTATGAGATTAGGTTCGTGATTTCCTGTCGGAGAGGTCACAGTTTGTAGTAACTGACGGAAAGTCATCGAGTAAAGCAGAAGCGATTTATGGCGTTCCCGAAGATAGTGTTGTAGGCCCATTTCTGTTCCTTACCAATGTAAACGATGTAGGAGACAATCTGAGCAGGCGTCTTAGGTTGGTTGCAGATCATGCTGTCGCTTATCGTCTAAAAAAGTCATTAGAAGATCAAAAGAAATTCCAAAAAGGCTTTGGAAAAGATATCTCTATACTGCGAAAATAGGCAGTTGACCCTAAATAATGAAAAGTGTGAGGTCATCCACGTGAGTGCTAAAAGGAATTCGTTAAACTTCTGTTACACGATAAATTAGTCAAATAGAAAGTCTGTAAATTCAACTAAATGCCAAAGAATTACAATTACAAGCAACTAAAATTGAAAAGAACACATAGAAAGCGTTGTGGGAAAGGCAAACCAAAGACTGTGTTTTATTGGAAGAGCGCTTAGAAGATGTTTAACAGCTCTACTAAGATGACTCCCTACACTAGGCTCGTCCGTCCTCTTTTGGAGTACTGCTGTGCGACTGGGGATCCTTATCAGTTAGGATTAACGGAGTACATCGAGAAAGTTGAAAGAAGAGCAGCATGTTTTGTACTATCGCGAAATAGGCAAGAGAGTGTCACGAGCATAACACAGGATTTAGGGTGGACATCTGTAAGTAGGCTGTTTAGGTTTTTTTATTGGTAACGCCACCTCTGTATGAAAATCACTGGCTGTGCTGTGTGCAGTCTGTGGCTGCTTTGCATTGTTGTAATACTCGCCATTGTAGTGTTGGGCAGCGGCAGCTGGATGTGAACAGCGCGTAGCGTTGCGCAGTTGGAGGTGAGCCGCCAGCAGTGGTGGATGTGGGGAGAGAGATGGCGGAGTTTTGTAATTTGTCATGAACTGCTATATTTATATATGATGATATCAAGGTAAATACATTGTTCGTTCTCTATTAATATCTTTCATTTGCTAACTATCCCTATCAGTAGTTAGTGCCTTCAGTAGTTTGAATCTTTTATTTAGCTGGCAGTAGTGGCGCTCGCTGTATTGCAGTAGTTCGAGTAATGAAGATTTTTGTGAGGTAAGTGATTTCTGGAAGGTATAGTTTAATGTTAGTCAGGGCCATTCTTTTGTAGGGATTCTTGAAAGTCAGATTGCGTTGCGCTAAAAATATTGTGTGTCAGGTTAAGCACAGTCGTGTATAATTTGTTAAAAAGGGGACGTTTCATATGTCGACCCTTAGCCGAGGATACCTCACTGGAATCTTCTGATTTTTTCTTGTAGTTTGTGTAATTAGTGTAGATTTTGTTTATTGCTAGCGCGTAATTATAGAGAGAATTTCCTTTGTAGTTGTAGTTTTTCATTGTTGTTCAGTAAAACAGTTGTGGCATGCATGTAGATTTGCAGCAAGTATTTCGCAGCTGCAATTAACTAGATATTATTTTCAGTGCTATGTTAATGTGTTCTCTTATTTTTGATCTTCAAATTGTGTTTTTCTGTGTTGTCGTGTGAAATACTGTGACAATAATGGCGTGTGAAAAGGTAATACTAGGCTCCAAAGTAAACTGAGAAATGACAGCGAAAATGAAAGCAGTATGTTAGCGCCACCGAGTAATGAATTAACTGATGTTCAAAGTAGTAATTTGGTAATTGTGCATAGGGAAACGGAGCGGGCGGCAAACAATGGCGTGGACAGTGAAACAATTAGTGAAGAGGGAAGTATTATCGATCGACCGGTCGGCAACAGCTCGCCTCAGGAATCCCAAATGACAGGACACAATTTTGCAAATACTGTAGATTCAGGTTTTGCGTCCTCACCGTTTTCTGAAATGAGTCAAGACACATTTTCCGCTTGTCAAAATGTGAATGTTGCTGGTGCAAATTCACTGCCGAAAAGCACAGAGGAACAGGCTCCAGACACTAATGCGTTGTTATTACAATTAATGCAACAAATGGGACAAAATCTTCAAAAGTTAGACACAATGGAAAAAATCAGAGACAAACACAGCAAAAGCTTCAAAAGTTAGACACAATGGAACAACACCAGAGACAAACACAGCAACAGTTAGACGCAATGGGACAAAATCTTCAAAAGTTAGACACCACACTTGAACAAACACGTGAAGATTTAATTAGTGAGTTACATAACATTGAATCGAAATGTCAAAAAGTCTGTAATGACGTAAAAACACAAATTTGTGAGCATTTTCAACCCATTTTTTCGCGGCATGAAAATGTATTACAGAATCACGAAGCAGCCATAAAAGAACTGCAAACCATTGTTCATGAAAATCACGACACCTTGCAAGCTAAAATTGACTCAGTTGCATCTACCGATTCGGTTACGCAACTTGCAAAAACTGAGGAAAACTTAAAGGACACAGTAGATACTCTGAAACTTGGTTCAGAAAAACATACAGAGGAAATAATTTCACTATCGGATAAAGCAGCCGAACTTTCAGATCAGTTCACTAACTTATCTACAAAGGTAGATGATGATCTGAATAACACAACATCTGTAGCCTTCGCTGACACTGAAGAGTATGTAGAAATTAGAAAATTCAAACAAAATCAAAATCAAATCAATACACAGTACAAAAAAGAAATCCGAGAAGTGCAAGATCAGTTGGCACAAGTAGTACAAGAATTACGTATTTCAGAGGACACTCGTGCCCCAATACGGGAAGAGGGACATAGAAATACGGAACAGCCACAAAATAATAACACAGCGCATTTCGGAAATTATGAAAGAAATTGGCAATGTGCACCGAATTTTGAGATTGAACACCCGACACGACGTAACAATGACCGACATGCGACTCGCCGACATGATGATTTTGACTATAAGCTGTTCATTACTACACGTAAATTCAAAACATTTAAGAATTCTGGCAACGACATTCATCCACAAGCATGGCTCCATCAATTCTCTCACTGTTTTCCTCCCAACTGGTCGTTAGAACACAGATTAGAATTTATGTGTGGCTACTTAGAGAATGAACCAGCTGTAAGGATGCGATCGGTCACTCACGATTGTCACAGTGAAGGAGAATTTTACCATGCCTTCCTCTCAGCATATTGGTCTCAAGCTACACAAGACCGAGTAAAACATAGCATCATGATGATGAAACACTTTGAACAATCTGAATTTTCCAGTCTTGTCAAATATTTTGAAGACATGTTGCATAAGAATCAGTATCTTTCAAACCCATACAGCCCCTCAGAACTCATCCGCATTTGCTTAATCAAATTACCTGAACATTTACGACATATTATTTTGGCAGGACGTTGCAAAGACGACATTGAGGCTTTTCAGGGACTGTTACAAGAACTGGAAATTGATACAGACAGTCGCGGGATGCGAAAACAGGAAAACAATCACTACAGGTCACATCCGTCACAATTCCGTGACGACAGAAACAATAACTGGACACGACAGGTCTATTCTTGCAACGCAAATCGGGACCAAAATAGACACCATCCGTACGACAACCGTTGGCAGAGTAGTAATAATTACAGGGAAAGATCACCTCTCCGCGGTAGTGACTATCACAGAGACAATCAGAGAAACAGACAATATGGGAACCAAAATAATTATTATTACGGGAGACAGAATAACTTTAGACGCAACGGTCCATCGCGCGGTTACGATTCAGGGAGAAGTTCTCCACCACTTAACCGACAAGAAAGAAACTACAGGAACTACCGACATGACGACAGAAGATGTGATCGTAACGACAGACTTGAATTGCATCAGAACTGGCGGGACTTAAACAGGGCAGGGCCCTCTCGTCACGGTGAATTTGTAGTAGTTAGGTCTCCAAATCCCAATAACGACGCGCGCCAACAAAGAGACAATAGGCAATGACTCACACCGCTGGCAGCCACAAAACGTTCTTATGACACTAACGACGCAGCTGCCGTAGCTAGTAATTACGTAAAAAAGGAAGATATTAGGGACATCTTACTCCAAGAACACGACATAAAACATAACAACATTACATATCCTGTGATTCGCATTACAGTAAATGACGCAAAATTTACGGCAGTACTTGACTCTGGCAGTCCCATTTCAGTAATCAGTGAAACAGCCTTTAGCAAATGCAACAAATCGAACGATTGCCCCACACTTCCGTTACATAAGATTAAATTACAAGGTGCAATCTTTGGAAAAAGTGTAGATGTACGCCAACAAACCAACTTAGAATTCTTTTGTCAAAGCCACAGCTTCGCTATGAACTTTTTCATTGTTCCATTATTGTCGACGGAAATTATATTGGGAGTAGACTTTTTGAATGAATACAAAGCAATCTTAAACTTTCACGATGCTGAAATAACTTTAGAAAAAGAAGGTAAGTCAGTAGCTTTGAAATTTGAAGATTGGCTCTCAAACCATGACGAAGAAATTAATCGGCTTTACCTCCTGTTAGACAACAGTTCGGAATTTTCGACGGAACTTGACGCTAACAATCATTCTGCAAGTACTGACAGGGATGATATCGACGGCGCATTTGACACTAATAAGTTAATTCAGAATAAAATTCAAACAATTGAGAATTGTAATGACACTGATAGGCAGGACCTTTTTGAGATTTTACAAGCACATTCCACAGTTTTTACTCACAAAACAGGAACAATCAAGGGATTTCAATACCAATTTCGTGTTCGTGAGCATACTAAATTTTGTGTTAGACTATATGTAATTCCAGCACATTATAGGGACCGTGTTAGAACAGAAATACAATCTATGCTCGACGAGGGCATTATTGAGCCTGCAGTAAGCTCATACAACAATCCATTACATGTTGTTGAGAAGAAAAATGGATCGATCAGGCTTGTCTTAGATTCGAGACAAATCAATACGATCATTATTCCTGAAACAGACAGGCCGCAAACGTTGGAAGAACTTCTTCAAAATTTTAATGGTGTAAAAGTGTTGTCTTCCATTGATCTCAGATCCAGCTTTTATCATATCGAACTTCATCCAGAATGTAGAAAATACACAGCTTTCCTTTGTTTCGGCGTTTGTTATCAGTTTCGGAAACTTCCCTTTGGTTTGAACATTTCTTCAGCAGCATTCATTCGCGGGCTAAATTCCATATTACCTGAGTTCTTAAAACGTCACATCACCTTATATGTGGACGATATTCTAATAGCAGAAGCTTCATGGGAACTACATAATCGCATCCTCAACAGTTTGTTACGTATTTTTGCAGAATCTGGAATTACAGTTAACTTGGAAAAGTCTGAATTCGGTAGGTCAAAGGTGAGGTTTTTGGGACATATTATTTCTTCTGAAGGCATTCAGCTGGATCCTGAAAAGTTAGAAGCAATCAGAGCCATTCCAGTTCCATCCACAAAAAGACAAGTCCGCAGTTTTCTAGGTCTCGTAAATTTTTACCGTCGTTTTCTGAATATGCAAATTCTTGTTACACCCAAACTTTGTTCTCTCACTGGAAAAAATACTATTTGGAACTGGGACGAACAAGCACAGTCGTGTATAATTTGTTAAAAAGGGGACGTTTCATAACAAAGAAAGTTTTCCGTGATACATTTCATTCCATTGCTGTAATCTGTAACACCTGAGGGTATAATTACATTAATCCTCAGGGGGGTATACGCCTACTTTGTGTACCATGTGTGTGGCAACCACAAGGAACCCTAGCTAATATGGTATTTGCTTATACAACTTTACACATCGGTACCATATTTCTCTAACACACAAATTACACAGCTATCTGATCATGTAACTGAGAGATAAACTTTTTTTACTACGTCAGTGACAGATGTTTACGCAATTACACAGTTGGATAACTTCACACTTATGAAACTGTATTTGTCTGTACTCTGTAAACTGTTCATATTTTTTTTGGAACCATTGTGATACTATGAGAGCTTTGAATGATGTATTTGGTATGGATTCATGATTTTTAAAGTATGTTTGAGGCAGATGACACTTTTGACATGAGCAGAGAATTTTTTTAATTATTGGAGGAAGCTACGACGATTTTGAGATTTGACTGAGGTGTTATGATGTTATTTTTATGATGACGATGTGTATTATGCTGCTGAGGTATGTTTATGATTAATAGGCTGAGGCTATATGAGTTATTTGATTATGCTTCATATTTATAATGACGAAATATTGACGAGTGTCGATGGATACGTATATGTGTAATAAGGTAAGGAGTAATGAATAGTGGGTAGGGACTCTTGACTTGTGAAACAGGATATTGGAAACCAAGAATCGTACTTTAAGAGTTATGAAATGTGTGTAAATGCGTGAATGTATCACAATGCTGGCGAAAATTTTTTTGGACACTGTTATATTCATAGGATTTTGTTTCTACACATTTGCAACGTAAATTCTCGACCTGTGAAATTTTTATATGAGACTGTCACTGTAGCGGAAACTGCTGTCGTAAATATTTCCATAAGAAAGTTAAGTGACCACCTGCACGTAATGCGTTGCGGGCACCCACCTGGGCGACAGCCGCCCGAAAAAAAGCCATTAGCCTTTCAGCGGCACAGGTAGAAAAAAAAAGGGAGGCCATTGTCCTCGCTATTGACATTTCCTTGTTGAAAGCATACTGTGGAGCTCTTAATTTATGATATTTACTGCAATGCCTAATGAAATGACGAGAAATATTTTTGTGTCTATACACCTGATTATGACAAGTGTCTTCCTACGAGAGTTGAGAGAATGTCTACTAACTTATGAAATGTCACATGACTATTGAATGATATTTTTATGCTTTGGTTTGCGTAATTGCTTATTTCATTTGACATCTGTTTTCCAGCTGTGTTGCAGCATTGGTTTCATAAAATAAAATTAAATGCATTTGCTAATGTGAACACTTTCTGTCAACAGATCTATTAAATAATAATTTTGTGATCCACATTCTTCAAAAAAGGAGCACTTGGAAAGGAAAGAACAATAAGAAGGGACTAGTAACAGTAACTGCATACATAATATTCTTTTCAAGTACATGGTAATATTTTTTTTACAATAAGTTGTTGTGGTGCACCACTTTAATTACTTAGACATTAAGATGTGATTATACATTTCCCTTATCTGCATTGTTATCTTTAGTGTACTATTTTTCCTGCTTGAGCTATGTCATGTTTAGATATAAGCTGCTGTTTGCCAGCCGTAGTGATACTGAATTTGACTTTGTGTTACTCTGCTAAGCCAGTTTTACTACTCATTTATTTTTCTTGTTGTTGCACATTGGCTCATATTAGTTGTAATGTTGCATTGCTTGGTAATTTAGATTTACTGTAGCTTGCTTTGCAAATTTCCATTTTTTTGTCATTGCTGTTTGTGTTAATCGTTTTGTGCTGCTGCATTGCCTCGTCCCTTAGTTTAGCATCTGAGCTCAGTAGATTTAAGTTAGCTTAAGAGGGGGTAGACTATATAAGAAACTGACTATGGAGAATAGGTAAAGAATGCATTGCGAAGTTATATGAAAAAGATTTGGGCCCAAATGAGTATTGTACAATCAGAAATAATTATTTTGAAAGAAATATGAATAGAATACAGAAAGCAGGTAAAGATAGGACTTTTTGGGAATAATGATGAATGAAGGGAGATCTCCAAGAAGCAAAGAAAGTTTTGTTTGCAAAATACTGCAGTAAAACAAACCCTGTCCTTTCCTTGTGTTATCCCACTATGTGTTTGTGTACCCTTGTGTATTTATGTTCTTCCTGTCTTTATGTGTTTATCTGATAAGACTTATGTTGTAGAATTTTTCTAGTACTAAGCTACATTCACTATGATGAGGAATACTGTTATCCTCAAATATAATTGGCATTAATAATATGTTATTTACCTTGTAAATATGCTTAGACATTATTTATTCTGTTTTGTGTTAATGCTCATGTGTGAAGTTGATGTTTCGAAAGTTATTCCGATCTTTTATGTATGTACTCATGTCATAATTCCTGTAACATTGATGTATATGTTTATTTCTATTCTTTTGTAAAGCCCCTATTATCTACAAATGTTTTCTGTATTATTATGTTTCAATGATGTTTTCTGTATCTTTGTAATTGTATTCTCATGTTATAAAATTGTACTTGACACCAGTTCATCAAATTAAGTAACTTGTGAGTTACATTTCACTGCACACGTTTCTGTTGGTCATAGTATATGGACAATATGTGAGAAGTTGGGACTGTTAGTGTTTGCACGTGTGTTACTAATTCAGCAAGGGACTGGATAACAGCATTGCTGGTTCTAAGGACAATTCCAAAAACTTTGTGAGTGCACAAGTGGTGGTTTATGGACTTGCTATATTCTCCGCAAGACTCTTCGATGGTGAATGTGCACCTGCACAATCGCAACAGATGGCTGCTGGACATTTCTACAAGGACTACAGTGGGTCTGCACCTCTGGTGGCCCACCAATACTATTATTTCTACTAGGACTACAGTGGGTCTACACCTTTGCTGACTCACCAGTACCATTATTTCTGCAAGGACTGCAGTGGGTCTGCGCCTCTGATGGCCCACTAATACCGTAATCTCTACCAGGACTACAGTGGGTCTACTCTGTGATGACCTACCTACCAATGTTCTTCAAAACGTCGAATGACTCTGCTGTGGGTTTGCTATGTTGTGGCCCATTACCTGTCAGCATGTCAAGAGTCAGCACTGTCTTTCTCATGGAAGGACACTACTTCTTCAAGACTGCATGGAAATCCACTACTTCTGTGTGCATTCTCTTTTACTGTTCAGACTTTGAATAAAAAAAGAAAAACACTGTAATTTTACTGTGATGAATCAGGACTGTCTTTATAGACTGTGAGAAAATTTTAGCTTTTGACCAACATTGTATCAATAAGTGTGTGCATTTGATTTCTTTGTTACTGTAATTATGAAAAATTTTTTCAAATCTGTATTGGCCACTGCCCAAACCAATTTGTAAAATTTTTTGTGGGGAGCATGGGGGCTATGTAAGTAGGCTGTTTAGGTTCTTTTATTGGTAACGCCACCTCTGTATGAAAATCACTGGCTGTGCTGTGTGCAGTCTGTGGCTGCTTTGCATTGTTGTAATACTCGCCATTGTAGTGTTGGGCAGCGGCAGCTGGATGTGAACAGCGCGTAGCGTTGCGCAGTTGGAGGTGAGCCGCCAGCAGTGGTGGATGTGGGGAGAGAGATGGCGGAGTTTTGTAATTTGTCATGAACTGCTATATTTATATATGATGATATCAAGGTAAATACATTGTTCGTTCTCTATTAATATCTTTCATTTGCTAACTATCCCTATCAGTAGTTAGTGCCTTCAGTAGTTTGAATCTTTTATTTAGCTGGCAGTAGTGGCGCTCGCTGTATTGCAGTAGTTCGAGTAATGAAGATTTTTGTGAGGTAAGTGATTTCTGGAAGGTATAGTTTAATGTTAGTCAGGGCCATTCTTTTGTAGGGATTCTTGAAAGTCAGATTGCGTTGCGCTAAAAATATTGTGTGTCAGGTTAAGCACAGTCGTGTATAATTTGTTAAAAAGGGGACGTTTCACATCATTAAAATAAAGACGTTTCTCTCTGCGGCAGGATCTTCTCACGAAATTTCAATCAGCAACTTTCGCCTCCGAATGCGAAAATATTTTGCTGACGCCGACCTACATAGGGAGGAACGATCATCATAATAGAGTAAGGGAAATCAGAGATCGCACAGAAATTTATAGGTTTATTCTGTCCATATTCTGTGCTCAGTAGACTATTTATTCGTCGAGTATGTCCCGTAATTTCTTTCACTGAGGATAGCAATGTCAACAGTCAATCTTATCGTTGATATTCTTTCAACCTTACTTTCAATCCTATTTTCGGCCTTTCCTTTATATCTCGCTTTGCTTCATCGAGGTACATATTGAACAGTAGGGGTAAAAGAGCTGAAATCTAGATCTGCCAATAAAAATTTCAAAGGACGACTGATAGCTGGAATCTATTATTTACAAATCAAAAATAACGGTCGCTGCGTGCAACAGTCTCTGAATGGAGGGTAACCCGACAGTCGCCACTTGTTTCTGGACGAATAGTCCCGGCTTTGGCTCCTTGGGACGAGGTCTCGCAGTACACTTCTAGTCTGTCCACTGGCGATTCCTTTCCTGGTGTCTCGTGGAAGGTCAATGACTCATCGATGGTGACCAGACGTTCAAAGAACTCCGTTGGAGCCGGCCGCTGTGGCCGAGCGGTTCTAGGCGCTTCAGTCTGGAACCGCGCTGCTGCTACGGTCGCAGGTTCGGATCCTGCCTCTGGCATGGATGTGAGTGATGTCCTTAGGCTAGTTAGGTTTAAGTAGTTCTAAGTCTAGGGGACTGATGACCTCAGATGTTAAGTCCCATAGTGCTTAGAGCCATTTGAACCATTTTTTGAACTCCATTGGATCTGCACTGTACTTTTGCACCAACAGTTGGCATATCTCTGCACACTTCTGTTTATGGACAATTGTGGGGGAATGTGACATCTGTTGTGCACACCTTCTTAATCCGGAGGTCCTCATGGATGTCAGTGTAAAGGGTTCCGCGTGATTGATCTGTTGCTTTCTTCAGTTCATCAGACATACTTCGGCTGTGTGCTAATGTATTTATACTGATGACTGAGGACGGTGTACTGAACAACATTCCATCAGTATTTACTTCATTTTCAGACTAATAATTATAGATATTTTAAAAAAATGGTTCAAATGGCTCTGAGCACTATGGGACTTAACTTCTGAGATCATCAGTCCCCTAGAACTTAGAACTACTTAAACCTAACTAACCTAAGGACATCACACACATCCATGTCCGAGGCAGGATTCAAACCTGCGACCGTAGCGGTCGCGCGGTTCCAGACTGCAGCGCCTAGAACCGCTCGGCCTCCACGGCCAGCTATAGAAATTACAAGTCCATGTTTTTAGGTTGGCTAGTACCTCCAAGTACATGTGCAAGAGCAAGCCATTAATACCCATTTTCTCTTGGGAAGCTAGTCAGTTGCTGAAGTGCTGACGCATGGACGCAAAATCGTTAGTCTATACTGACAACTTAGAAGTGGAGTTACGACAGTGCAGAAAACGTCATGTCATTAAGTTTGAGACGTCTTTGCGTGTTTGACGAAGAGAAGAAACAAGGAAGACACTGATCTCTGTACATATTAAGATTCCACTTATAAAAATACCTGCACTTATGCCCGTATTTGGCACGAGACCATGAAAACTTGAACAATATTCTACGATAGCTCGCACATGTGTTTTGTGAGCAATCTCCTTCGTATACTCTCACTGTCCTACCGATAAACCGAAGTCTGTCACCCGCTTTATCTACGATTCAGCCAAAGTGATCATTTCGTTTCGTATCGCCACAAGCTGTTGCACCCAGGTACTTGTATGAGTTCACTGATTCATTGATATTGTACTCATAATATGGTATCGATAGCTACGATGTCACAGCGTAGGTAAAAGTTCTCAGGTTGGCACTAGATTCTGCCCATTTGATTTCGAGTAGACAACCAAGCAACATTGTTTGTATTTCACAGTGGGCGAGCCGCTACAGATTTTGCCTTTGTAACCTCTAACCGATGTTAGATTTGATTGATGTACAGCTTCGCACCTACTTGCTCATCTCAGTGCAAAGTTAGGTATTCACGTTAATATTCTTGTGATATAGTAAAACCATTTCTAAGAGCAGTACCGAGAGATTTTTACCTCACCTGCTCCTACTCGCTTCCTACATTCGGCCTACCCTTCAGTTTACAGGAGCAGACCTACGCGCTGCCTATCCATGTGGGATACAAAGCATAGGATAATATGTTTTTTTCGTTTTGTGAAGTGCACAGTGAAACCTGGCTGGCAGGTACTCAGAGAGCGCACAGGATAAGGTTACGATTGTGGATGCGGCCGCAAACAGTTACTGTGAGTTGCACAATCAAACACACAACTTTATTTTTCTAAGAACCACTTATTTACACATCGCTTTAAAAGATCACAATTAGACAATACGGATGAAGGCCTAGCTAAAGAAAATTTGAGATGCTTTCTGGGCTGAATGCCCAAACCCACACTAAAAACAAGAACAGCTGAAGGCCTGGCTTAGAAATCAAAAGCAATTAAAAATATAAGGTAAAATTTCAAAAAAACATTCAATTGAAAACAATTAGCAGCTGAAGGCTTACACTACACGTCTGAAGGGCAACTATAATTGAAACACACCAATAAACAATTGTTTCTAACCAAGAAATTTCTTTCTAAACTTACAACAGAACAGCCGGAAGCCTAATTAAAGGAATATTAACTTATTGCACAGCTGAAGGCCACAAACAAATTTGAAACAACGGCTGAAGACCTGAACAACAAGTCAGACAACAATTTTAAATAAATCCCTTCTTTCTTATAAAAATTTTCCTTTAAAGAATACACGTGGCTGAGGGCCTTACTAAAAGAGGTTCGTGTAAATCATTCGGCTGAAGGCCACACATAACACATCGAACAACTAATGGCTTAGTTCCTGGATTACAAACAATTTCAGATAGAACCAGTTTTAAAGAAAAATAGTTTTTAAACAAATCAATCTTCAAAATTTTAATTTAATGCGGCTGAAGGCCTTTATGTAAAATTTAAAAAGAACTGAATTAATACATGTCCGAAGGCCTCGTACAATTCTTCAAACTAAAATTAAAATCACAATCTAAAACAAACCGAACAAGTGGTGCTAAGAAGTGTTCCAAGGGTCGGCCTGAGAAGGCAGCTAACGTAAGGCGAGGTGAGACAGGCAGCCAAGAGCGGAAGTTAAACAATCGGATGGCAACCCAAAATAGGGACGGCCCAAGGACTGAGCAGCAACTTAACCAATTCCCTTCTGTCCGACCAATGGCACAACGGTGGAAAATATTGGCCGAGGATGAGATATGAACAGCACTATGTCTCCCGAAATTGGCGTCTAAAAACAGCCAAGGGAACAATAACTATTCTAAGCAAAATATGAACCAAACAACTTAAAAGTCTCCACGCCGTGCCAGACAGCATCAACAGGATGAGGAAAGCCACACCACTGGAAAACTACTCTAACGACCAGGGTAGGTAACTGGAGCGTTAAAGGCCACAGGGCAGAAAATACCGCTGGTGCACTTCACTGGCAAGTAACAGTCAATTTAATAATTAATCACAATATAGGAATACGGCTGCAAGGTTTCGACAACTCCAACACATCATAGATTGCTGCTAGCCCGAATGGCCCAGGGAGCAACAACCCACAAATGAACAAAGAGATGCCACTATAGTTGAGGTTTCATAACAGGTTAACTGATCACTCAACTTCATCATCCAGGTTCGGTGGGCAATGAACTTTGTCGCTCTCGCAGCTAGCGCCTCACGATCCTACAGCGCGTGCACGCCGCCAGTGGTTCCGGCCTGGCTTCACTCTGTGGAGACTTCCTCGCTGCTCTGTCCCAACTGAATGACTACCCGCAGCACGCAGACAGCATTAAAATAGCTGCTCAGTCAAAACTCCACAAGCTACACACGATTCCACGAAAACACTTCGACAAACAACTTGAACAATACTAAAACCAGTGACTGTGGAACAACAAGGACGAGTCACAAGTCAATACTCACAGAGAGCCCAGAGGCGGCTAGCGACCAAATACACGTCGTCCGATGACACGACCAACCAAGGTCGTCCCCACTCAAGACGTGTGTCGGCAACGGTCGGGCGAGTCATGGGTGTTTCGGACCTCACTGCTGCTTCATCCTGACTGAACTCCCGACACACGACGACCCGGTAATACTAGCGGTCGCTGCAAAGATAGCACGACAATGCTCTCATCGATAAGCGCTGCTGCTGCCACTCACGGGCAGGCAAGCCAGCAACTTCGTGACGCCAGTAAATCAAATAAGAAATCGGACAGCAGTACCGGAAAGACAAGATTTCAAGCAAGACATGGCACAAACATGAACCGCGCAACTTTACGTTGCTGCATACACATCTAAAGAAAGTTGCCAACATTTGCACGACTTTGAAATCTTATCACTGTTGTGCAGATTTTAACAAGCTGTTCGTGATTATAGATAATTGCATCGTCCTCCAAAAGCTCGAGGTTGTTCTGTATTTTAAAATCAGTAGACAGAAAAACGAGCAAGGTCCCAACACACTTCCTTAGGGCATGCCTGAAATTACATCGAAAGGGGCGTTCAATAAGTAATACACCACTTCTTTTTCTCGGTCAGTTTTGGTTGAAAAATACTTAATTTGTTGTGGAAAATCGTCGAATATTACGGTTTTAGCCCCTGTAGTTTCATGAAGTCATTAAGAGAGAAAGTATTCATTGCACAAAAGCGTGTAATCAGAATAATAGCTCGAGCCCACCCAAGATCACCTTGCATACATTCATTTAAGGAACTTGGGATATTCACAGTACGTTCGCAATACATATATTCACTTATAAAATTTTTCATTAATAACCCAGTGAATTGCATACCTACAACACTAGGAGAAAAGGTGAACTTCACTATTCTGGATTAAATCTCACTTTCGCACAGAAAGGGGTGAATTATGCTGCCACAAAAATCTTTGGTCATTTGCGAAATAGTATTAAAAGTCTGACAGATAGCCAACCAACATTTAAAAGCAAATTAAAAGAATCTCTGAATGACAACGCCATCTACTCAATATATGAATTCTCACATATGAAGTAGTAACTGTAAAAACATTAATGAATTAATTAATTATTTTGTGTAAATAAAACTTATGTTAAAGTGACACGTTCCACATCATTACGAAATGTCGTATTCATGATCTATGGAACAAGGATTAATGTATGTATGTACGAGGTGTGGCTAGAAAAAAACCGGACTAGTATTGGTGAAACAATAAAACGAATGCAATAAGGCTGAAAGTCGCGTGGCCTGTCACGTGACTCTCGCTCCGCCTACTGCTCGAGTTTCATCTGCCTCCTGCACTCAGTCTGCCCGTGGCGTCTGTTTTAAGTAGTTGACGTTTTGTCTGTGCGTCGGAAAATGTTGAGTGTACAGAAAGAACAGCGTGTTAACATCAAATTTTGTTTCAAACTAGGAAAATCTGCAAGTGAAACGTTTGTAATGTTACAACAAGTGTACGGCGATGATTGTTTATCGCGAACACAAGTGTTTGAGTGGTTTAAACGGTTTAAAGATGGCCGCGAAGACACCAGTGATGACACTCGCACTGGCAGACCATTGTCAGCAAAAACTGATGCAAACATTGAAAAAATCGGTAAAGTTGATCGACAAGATCGCCGTTTAACAATCAGAGCAGTGTCTGAGTTAACAGGAGTTGACAAGGAAAGTGTTAGGCAGATTCTTCATGAAAGTTTCAACATGAACAAAGTGTGTTCAAAAATGGTTCCAAAGTGTCTCACAATTGAACAGAAGGAACGCCGAAGAATGATTTGTTCTGACATCCTGGAAAACATTGAAAGTGATCCCACCTTCTTACTAAATGTTACTACTTGCGATGAATCGTGGTTTTTTACTTACGATCCCGAAACTAAACGCCAATCGATGCATTGGAAAACTCGTGGTTCTCCACGACAAAAAAAAGCACGAATGTCAAAATCGAAATTCAAGGCAATGATGATTGTTTTTTTTTTTTTTGACATCAAAGGGATTGTGCACATTGATTGGGTACCAGAGGGACAAACAGTGAATCAGCATTACTACATTAGCGTCCTGGCTACCCTACGTGAGCGAGTACGGAGAAAGCGGAACGATTTGTGGAGAAAAAAGTCATGGATCCTTCACCAAGACAATGCCCCAGCTCACAGTGCGTTGTCAGTGAAGACGTTTTTGGCAAAACACAACATTCCCATCATAGATCATCCACCCAACTCACCTGATTTGGCCCCCTGTGACTTTTTTCTTTTCCCTAAAGTCAAGTCAGCTTTGAAAGGAACTAGATTTGAGACTGTTGAAGCAGTAAAAGAAAAAGCGACGGAAGTAATGTATGGACTTACCGAAAATGATCTGCAGCATTGCTACGAACAGTGGAAAATTCGTATGGAGCGGTGTAGAGACCGAGGAGGAGAGTACATTGAAGGAGATAACATGAAATTGTAAATAAATGTTTTTTCCAGCATCAGTCCGGTTTTTTTCTAGCCGCACCTCGTAAGTTCTGGTTGGTGGCGGCGCTATACATGGCGTTCAAAATGGCGCCTGTAATGGGCGCGTTCCAAGCAGAGAGCTGTCATTGAGCTTCTTTTGGCGGAAAACCAGAGCATGACAGGTATGCACAGGCGCAGGCAGAATGTGTACGAGGACGTGGTAGTCATCACAAGCACGGTGAGTCCTTGGGCCAGGCGCCGGTCATCATCGCAACAGGTCTCGCAAGCCTGTCCGATGTCTTACGTGCCGCACGCAGTTATGACTCCTGCGCCGTTGGAACGGGCGGACGCTGTCATTCGAGGTGATCGACGGATCACAATCAAACACATCGCTGCACAGCTGGACGTCTCTGCTGGTAGTCCTCACACTCTTCCACCGGTTGCGATACTCGAAGGTGTTACTCGTCGCGTAACAGAAGACCACAGAGAACCACGAGGGGCCATCTGTGTGGAGTTGTTTGCGCCTTATGAGCCTGATAGTTACAATATTTTGTCGAACATCGTCACAGGCGTCACTTCGAACCGGAAACAAAACGGCAATCCATGCAGTGGCGCCAAGCCCCCTCTCCTCTGAAGAAAAAGTTCAAAACCTCACCCTCAGCCGGTAAAGTCATGGTGACGGTCTTATCCGACTCTAAGGGGGTTATTCTGTTTGATTTACTCCCTCATACTGCAACTATAAATTATGAAGTGCATTGTGCTACCCTCAGGAAACTGAAGAAACGACTTCATCGTATTTATCGCCACAAAACTGCAAACGAATTTCTCCTTCTTCTCAACAACGCGAAGCCTCCCGTAAGTCCGTACACACGAGAGGAGCTTACAAAACTTCATTGGACTTCGACCAGTACAGTGATACGATGAGTGCATACAGTCCCTCCCTCTAAGGTGACGTAAAGTCACAACATATATAAGTGACCTAGTAGATAGTGTCAACGAAATGCAGGAAGATCTGCAGCGGATAGGCACTTGGTGCAGGGAGTGGCAACTGACCCTTAACAAAGACAAATGTAATGTATTGCAAATACATAGACAGATGGATCCTTTATTATACGATTATACACTCCTGGAAATTGAAATAAGAACACCGTGAATTCATTGTCCCAGGAAGGGGAAACTTTATTGACACATTCCTGGGGTCAGATACATCACATGATCACACTGACAGAACCACAGGCACATAGACACAGGCAACAGAGCATGCACAATGTCGGCACTAGTACAGTGTATATCCACCTTTCGCAGCAATGCAGGCTGCTATTCTCCCATGGAGACGATCGTAGAGATGCTGGATGTAGTCCTGTGGAACGGCTTGCCATGCCATTTCCACCTGGCGCCTCAGTTGGACCAGCGTTCGTGCTGGACGTGCAGACCGCGTGAGACGACGCTTCATCCAGTCCCAAACATGCTCAATGGGGGACAGATCCGGAGATCTTGCTGGCCAGGGTAGTTGACTTACACCTTCTAGAGCACGTTGGGTGGCACGGGATACATGCGGACGTGCATTGTCCTGTTGGAACAGCAAGTTCCCTTGCCGGTCTAGGAATGGTAGAACGATGGGTTCGATGACGGTTTGGATGTACCGTGCACTATTCAGTGTCCCCTCGACGATCACCAGTGGTGTACGGCCAGTGTAGGAGATCGCTCCCCACACCATGATGCCGGGTGTTGGCCCTGTGTGCCTCGGTCGTATGCAGTCCTGATTGTGGCGCTCACCTGCACGGCGCCAAACACGCATACCACCATCATTGGCACCAAGGCAGAAGCGACTCTCATCGCTGAAGACGACACGTCTCCATTCGTCCCTCCATTCACGCCTGTCGCGACACCACTGGAGGCGGGCTGCACGATGTTGGGGCGTGAGCGGAAGACGGCCTAACGGTGTGCGGGACCGTAGCCCAGCTTCATGGAGACGGTTGCGAATGGTCCTCGCCGATACCCCAGGAGCAACAGTGTCCCTAATTTGCTGGGAAGTGGCGGTGCGGTCCCCTACGGCACTGCGTAGGATCCTACGGTCTTGGCGTGCATCCGAGCGTCGCTGCGGTCCGGTCCCAGGTCGACGGGCACGTGCACCTTCCGCCGACCACTGGCGACAACATCGATGTACTGTGGAGACCTCACGCCCCACGTGTTGAGCAATTCGGCGGTACGTCCACCCGGGTTCCCGCATGCCCACTATACGCCCTCGCTCAAAGTCCGTCAACTGCACATACGGTTCACGTCCACGCTGTCGCGGCATGCTACCAGTGTTAAAGACAGCGATGGAGCTCCGTATGCCACGGCAAACTGGCTGACACTGACGGCGGCGGTGCACAAATGCTGCGCAGCTAGCGCCATTCGACGGCCAACACCGCGGTTCCTGGTGTGTCCGCTGTGCCGTGCGTGTGATCATTGCTTGTACAGTCCTCTCGCAGTGTCCGGAGCAAGTATGGTGGGTCTGACACACCGGTGTCAATGTGTTCTTTTTTCCATTTCCAGGAGTGTATGATGGCGGAACAAACACTGGTAGCAGTTACTTCTGTAAAATATCTTGGAGTATGCGTGCGGAACGATTTGAAGTGGAATGATCATATAAAATTAATTGTTGGTAAGGCGGGTGCCAGGTTGAGATTCATTGGGTGAGTCCTTAGAAAATGTAGCCCATCAACAAAGGAGGTGGCTTACAAAACACTCGTTCCATCTATACTTGAGTATTGCTCATCAGTGTGGGATCCGTACCAGGTCGGGTTGACAGAGGAGATAGAGAAGATCCACGGAAGAGCGGCGCGTTTCGTCACAAGGTTATTTGGTAAGCGTGATAGCGTTACGGAGATGTTTAGCAAACTCAAGTGGCAGACTCTGCAAGAGAGGCGCTCTGCATCGCGGTGTAGCTTACTGTCCAGGTCTCGAGAGGGTGCGTTTCTGGATGAGGTATCGAATATATTACTCCCCCCTACTTATACCTCCCGAGGAGATCACGAATGTAAAATTAGAGTGATTCGAGCGTGCACGGAGGCTTTCCGGCAGTCGTTCTTCCCGCGAACCATACGCGACTGGAACAGGAAAGGGAGATAATGACAGTGGCACGTAAAGTGCCCTCCGCCACACACTGTTGGGTGGCTTGCGGAGTATAAATGTAGATGTAGCTGTAGAAAGTCGTCGCATTGTACTTAGATTATGTTGAAAAACAGGGCGTTGTAGTCAAAAGAATGAGGAATAGTATGTCTTATTGGCATCCTGAATAAAACCAACCTGCTTTCAGAAAAAAATTGTTGCATTAGTTACTGAACGCCCCTCGTACATCTGTGAATGTACTGCGTGCTCCCTGTCAAGAAACCCTGAGCCATGATACAAATTTCATTTGACACTTCCCATAGCATTTTTTAATACTGAGTCAAGAGCTTTTCAGAAGTCCACAGAACTTCGTGGCTTTCAGGATATAAAGTGAGAAAAGCGCATGACTCATATTTTTGGACTGCGTGATGGTTACCATGGTGGACGTCATCCTGTTCGAGATATCTTGCTACGTTTGAGTTCAGAATATGTTCACATATTCTAAAATGGGTATTTATCAAAAATATTTCACGTTAGTTTTATGGATCACTGTTGCGACCCTTCTTTTAGATGGTTCCAACTACTGAGTGAATGTTATTGTTAGAGGGATCTAAAGTATATCATGGTTAAAAGAGGGGTTAACTTAGACGTAAATTCTGTAGAGAATCTGTTAGGGCTTCCACTAGCTCCTATAGATCAGTTATTTTAGCGATTTCTGTTGTTTCTCAACTCACCTGACACTAATATCTATACCACTGGCGAGAGAATCGAACTGGGACGATGCTACTGGGTTTTCCATTGTAAAGGAACTTTTGGAAACTGAGTTCAGCATCTTTTGTTATTGCATTGCTACCCACAGTTTCAGTTCCTGTGTCATCCATGAGCGACTCTACACTAACCTCGGTGTCACCAGTGCCTTCCACAAGTGGCCAGAATTTCTTAGGATTTTGTGAGACGTCTTTCGATAAGATTCCGCTACGGTAATCGTTGAAGGTTTCACTAATTGCTCTTTTCTCAGCCAAACGCATTTGATTTAGTATCACTCTATCATTAGACCTTTCCTTTGGTTTTCACCTGTTTTGCGGCAGTCTTCATTTCTTTAGCTGTTTCTTCACAGTGAGTGTATACCATGGGGCGTCTCTCCCAAGCTGAACTGTTGTACTAGGTGTATATGTAACCAGCTCTTGATCAGTTTATCTTCTAAACGGCGGGAATAGTTCTATGCGCTTCTACGCAGACGTATATGGTTCCAGTTCCTCATTGCGACTTGATGCTACTGCCTTATATAGATTTATGAACATTAAATGTTTGTTTTAGTTGTCCTCTGAACTTTTCAGTGAGGTATCGTTGCCAGCTGATACCCGTCTCAACGTGCACATGGTCAAAGACGTAAGATCTATTAGACCTAATATACACTATCTCATCAAATTATCCTAACACCGCCAAAAACATATGTTTTTCATATCAGGTGCATTGTGCTGCCACCTACTGCCAGTTATTCCATATCAGCGACCTCAGTAGTCATTACACTTCGCGAACTCGCGGACTTCAAACGTGGTCAGGTGATTGGTTGTCACTTGTGTCATATGTCTGTACGCGAGATTTCCACACTCCTAAATCCCTAGCTCCACTGTTTTCGATGTGATAGTGAAGTGGAAACGTGAAGGGACACAAAGCCCAAAAGCGTACGGGCCAACCTTGTCTGTTGACTGAGGCCGCCGACAGTTGAAGACGGTCGTAATGTGTAATAGGCAGACATCTGTCCAGACCATCACACGGTAATTCCAAACTGCATCGGGATCCACTGCAATGACAGTTACGCGGGAGGTGAGAAAACTTGGACTTCATGGTCGAGCGGCTGCTCATGAGGCACACATCACGCCGGTAAACGCCAAACGACGCCTCGCTTGGTGTAAGGAGCTTAAACATTGGACGATTAAACAGTAGAAAAGCGTTGTGTGGAGTGACGAATCACGGTATATAATGTGGTGCTCCGATGACAGGATGTGGGTATGGCGAAAGCCCAGTAAACGTCATCTGTTAGCGTGTGTAGTGACAACAGTAAAATTCGAGGCGGCGGTGTTATGGTGTGGCCGTCTTTTTCATGGAGTTGGGCTTGCACCCCTTGTTGTTTTGAGTGGCACTATCACAGCACAGGCCAACATTGATGTTTTAAGCACCTTATTGCTCCCCATTGTTGAAGAGCAATTCGGAGATGGCGATTGCATATTTCAACATCTGTTCATAATACACGACCTGTGACTGAGTGGTTACACGACAGTAACATCCCTGTAATGGACTGTCCTGTACAGAGCCCTGACATGAATCCTATAGAACACCTTTGGGATGTTTTCGAACGCCAACTTCGTACCAGACCTCACCGACCGACATCGATACCTCTCCTCAGTGCAGCACTCCGTGAAGAATGTGCTGCCATTCCCCAAGAAACCGTCCAGCACCTGACTGAACGTATGTCTCCGAAATTGGAAGCTGTCATCAGGGCTAAGCGTGGAACAACACCGTATTGAATTCCAGCATTACCGACGGAGGGCGCCACGAACTTGTAAGTCATTTGCAGCCAGGTCTCCGGATACTTTTGATCACATAGTGTATTTGCATAATAGTTGGACCTCCGAATTATCAGTTCTAGATTGTTTTCAAAGAAAGTGTTTAGTATTTTTTCGCAGCATGTTTCAATGAAAATGCAGCAATAACTTGTGTCTACACCAACGTCTGTACTCTGCAAGCACCACTCTCACTTCTCCCCCTTTCTCTTTCAGTCGTGACTGCTTCACGTGGAGAACGATTGGTAAAAAGTCTCAATGTGGGCTCGAATCTCAGTACTTTTATCTTCATGGTCTTCTAGCGAGATATACACTATGAGACAAAAAATACGGTGTACTACGAAGTAACTGTACTAGTGGGACAGAAATCGGTACATATGATAGACATGTCCAGAAAACAAGTGATTACAGTTTCAGAAAAATTGGATGACTTATTCAGGAGAAACAGCTTCACAAATTGAGCAGATCAATAACGCGTTGGTCCTCCTTTGGCCCTTAAGCAAGCATTTATTTGGCTTGGCACTGATTGAGAGTGATGCTGGGTGTCCTCCTGAGGGATGTCGTGCCAAATTCTGTCCAACTGGCGCGTTAGATCGTCAAAATCCCGAGCTGGTTGGAAAGCCCTGTCCATAACGCTCCAAACGTTCTCAATTGAGGAGAGATTCGGCTACCTTGCTTACTCCATGTAGGGTTTGGCAACCACGAAGACAAGCCGTGTGTGGGCGGCCATTATTTTGCTGAAATGTAAGCCCAGGATGGTGCCATGAAGGGCAACAAAACGGGGCGTAGAATATCGCCGGCGTACCACTGTGCTGCAAGGGTGTCGCGGACGACAGTCAAAGGGGTTCTGCTACGAAATGAAATGGCAGATCTTCGCTGCTGGTTATCGAGCCGTATGGAGGGAGACAGTCAGGTTGGTACCCCACTGCTGTCAGGGGTGTCTCTAGACACGTCTCCGCTGGTTGTAGGGGCTCAATTCGAAGCGGGACTCATCACTGAAGACAATTCCCGTCCAGTCACTGATTGCAGGTCAAACTGGAGAGAATTTGGCGTGATAACGCTCAAGAAGACATCCAACAACTACATTAATCAATGCCCAGACGGATAACTTTTTTCCCAAGATCAGCTAATAAAATATTTGTGGGCGTTAATCACTGGTTCCTAGCCAATTCCTTGTCACTAAACTTTGAAAAAACACACTACATGCAGTTCAGAACTTGTAAGGGGTGTCCCACGAGTATATGCCTAACACATGATGACAAGCAGATAGAAGAAGTCAACAGTGTTAAATTCTTGGGATTACAGCTTGATAATAAATTCAACTGGGGAAAGCACACCACAGAACTTCTGAATCGTCTTAACAAATCTCTATTTGCAATGCGAATTGTGTCAGACATAGGTGATATAAAAATGAAAAATTGGCATACTATGCTTAATTTCATTCCATAATGTCATATGGGATTATTTTTCGGGGTAATTCATCAAGCCAAGTTAAAGTTTTCCGGGCACACAAACGTGCAGTAAGAGTTATATGTGGTGTGAACTCAAGAACATCCTGCAGAAGCCTTTTTAGGGAACGAGGGATGCTAACTACTGATTCCCAATATATTTATTCTTTAATGAAATTTGTCATTAAAAATACATCACTTTTTCAAACCAACAGCTCAATTCATGGAATCAGTACTAGAAATAAGAATAATCTTCACAAGGATTTAAAGTCACTTAGTCTCGAAAGAAAAGGTGTGAATTATTCAGGAACACACATTTTCAATAACTTGCCAGCAACCATAAAAAGCTTAACAACCAATGAAATTCAGTTTAAGAGAAGCCTAAAGTATTTATTGGTGGCGAACTCCTTCAACTCCATTGATGAATTTCTTAGTAGAACCAACTGATATATATATATATATATGACTTCTGCACAATTTCAGTGCAGTAATGTGTTCGTTGTAAATAGGTGTGTATGTGTGTGTGTGTGTGTGTGTGTGTGTGTGTGTGTGTGTGTGTGTGTGTGTTTGTGAAAGTACAATCTAACTTTTGCACCATTTCAGTGCAGTAATAAGCCCCCCATGAACCATGGACCTTGCCGATGGTGGGGAGGCTTGCGTGCCTCAGCGATACAGATAGCCGTACCGTAGGTGCAACCACAACGGAGGGGTATCTGTTGAGAGGCCAGACAAACGTGTGGTTCCTGAAGAGGGGCAGCAGCCTTTTCAGTAGTTGCAAGGGCAACAGTCTGGATGATTGACTGATCTGGCCTTGTAACAATAACCAAAACGACCTTGCTGTGCTGGTACTGCGAACGGCTGAAAGCAAGGGGAAACTACAGCCGTAATTTTTCCCGAGGGCATGCAGCTTTACTGTATGATTACATGATGATGGCGTCCTCTTGGGTAAAATATTCCGGAGGTAAAATAGTCCCCCATTCGGATCTCCGGGCGGGGACTACTCAAGAGGATGTCGTTATCAGGAGAAAGAAAACTGGCGTTCTACGGATCGGAGCGTGGAATGTCAGATCCCTTAATCGGGCAGGTAGGTTAGAAAATTTAAAAAGGGAAATGGATAGGTTGAAGTTAGATATAGTGGGAATTAGTGAAGTTCGGTGGCAGGAGGAACAAGACTTCTGGTCAGGTGACTACAGGGTTATAAACACAAAATCAAATAGGGGTAATGCAGGAGTAGGTTTAATAATGAATAGGAAAATAGGAATGCGGGTAAGCTACTACAGACAGCATAGTGAACGCATTATTGTGGCCAAGATAGATACGAAGCCCACACCTACTACAGTAGTACAAGTTTATATGCCAACTAGCTCTGCAGATGACGAAGAAATTGAAGAAATGTATGATGAAATAAAAGAAATTATTCAGATTGTGAAGGGAGACGAAAATTTAATAGTCATGGGTGACTGGAATTCCAGTGTAGGAAAAGGGAGAGAAGGAAACATAGTAGGTGAATATGGATTGGGGGACAGAAATGAAAGAGGAAGCCGCCTTCTAGAATTTTGCACAGAGCACAACATAATCATAACTAACACTTGGTTTAAGAATCATGAAAGAAGGTTGTATACATGGGACAACCCTGGAGATACTAAAAGGTATCAGATAGATTATATAATGGTAAGACAGAGATTTAGGAACCAGGTTTTAAATTGTAAGACATTTCCAGGGGCAGATGTGGACTCTGACCACAATCTATTGGTTATGACCTGTAGATTAAAACTCAAGAAACTGCAAAATGGTGGGAATTTAAGGAGATGGGACCTGGATAAACTGAAAGAACCAGAGGTTGTACAGAGATTCAGGGAGAGCATAAGGGAGCAATTGACAGGAATGGGGGAAATAAATACAGTAGAAGAAGAATGGGTAGCTTTGAGGGATGAAGTAGTGAAGGCAGCAGAGGATCAAGTAGGTAAAAAGACGAGGGCTAGTAGAAATCCTTGGGTAACAGAAGAAATACTGAATTTAATTGATGAAAGGAGAAAATATAAAAATGCAGTAAGTGAAACAGGCAAAAAGGAATACAAACGTCTCAAAAATGAGATCGACAGGAAGTGCAAAATGGCTAAGCAGGGATGGCTAGAGGACAAATGTAAGGATGTAGAGGCCTATCTCACTAGGGGTAAGATAGATACCGCCTACAGGAAACTTAAAGAGACCTTTGGAGATAAGAGAACGACTTGTATGAATATCAAGAGCTCAGATGGAAACCCAGTTCTAAGCAAAGAAGGGAAAGCACAAAGGTGGAAGCAGTATATAGAGGGTCTATACAAGGGCGATGTACTTGAGGACAATATTATGGAAATGGAAGAGGATGTAGATGAAGATGAAATGGGAGATATGATACTGCGTGAAGAGTTTGACAGAGCACTGAAAGACCTGAGTCGAAACAAGGCCCCCGGAGTAGACAATATTCCATTGGAACTACTGACGGCCATGGGAGAGCCAGTCCTGACAAAACTCTACCATCTGGTGAGCAAGATGTATGAAACAGGCGAAATACCCTCAGACTTCAAGATGAATATAATAATTCCAATCCCAAAGAAAGCAGGTGTTGACAGATGTGAAAATTACCGAACTATCAGCTTAATAAGTCACAGCTGCAAAATACTAACACGAATTCTTTACAAACGAATGGAAAAACTAGTAGAAGCCAACCTCGGGGAAGATCAGTTTGGATTCCGTAGAAACACTGGAACACGTGAGGCAATACTGACCTTACGACTTATCTTAGAAGAAAGATTAAGGAAAGGCAAACCTACGTTTCTAGCATTTGTAGACTTAGTGAAAGCTTTTGACAATGTTGACTGGAATACTCTCCTTCAAATTCTAAAGGTGGCAGGGGTAAAATACAGGGAGCGAAAGGCTATTTACAATTTGTACAGAAACCAAATGGCAGTTATAAGAGTCGAGGGACATGAAAGGGAAGCAGTGGTTGGGAAGGGAGTAAGACAGGGTTGTAGCCTCTCCCCGATGTTGTTCAATCTGTATATTGAGCAAGCAGTAAAGGAAACAAAAGAAAAATTAGGAGTAGGTATTAAAATTCATGGAGAAGAAATAAAAACTTTGAGGTTCGCCGATGACATTGTAATTCTGTCAGAGACAGCAAAGGACTTGGAAGAGCAGTTGAACGGAATGGACAGTGTCTTTAAAGGAGGATATAAGATGAACATCAACAAAAGCAAAACAAGGATAATGGAATGTAGTCTAATTAAGTCGGGTGATGCTGAGGGAATTAGATTAGGAAATGAGGCACTTAAAGTAGTAAAGAAGTTTTGCAATTTGGGAAGCAAAATAACTGATGATGGTCGAAGTAGAGAGGATATAAAATGTAGGCTGGCAACGGCAAGGAAAGCGTTTCTGAAGAAGAGAAATTTGTTAACATCCAGTATTGATTTAAGTGTCAGGAAGTCATTTCTGAAAGTATTCGTATGGAGTGTAGCCATGTATGGAAGTGAAACGTGGACGATAAATAGTTTGGACAAGAAGAGAATAGAAGCTTTTGAAATGTGGTGCTACAGAAGAATGCTGAAGATTAGATGGGTAGATCACATAACTAATGAGGAAGTATTGAATAGGATTGGGGAGAAGAGAAGTTTGTGGCACAACTTGACCAGAAGAAGGGATCGGTTGGTAGGACATGTTCTGAGGCATCAAGGGATCACCAATTTAGTATTGGAGGGCAGCGTGGAGGGTAAAAATCGTAGAGGGAGACCAAGAGATGAATACACTAAGCAGATTCAGAAGGATGTAGGTTGCAGTAGGTACTGGGAGATGAAAAAGCTTGCACAGGATAGAGTTGCATGGAGAGCTGCATCAAACCAGTCTCAGGACTGAAGACCACAACAAAAAACAAATGTGTTCATTGTAAATAAGTATTATAGTAGTTGTATTATACGTTTATTACCTTATAAATAAATAAAAAAACGCGTTTAATTTTAAATTCAGTGCATTAGTATTTGTAAAATTATTCTTTCATATTGTGTTCATTAAAAAATGACGATCATTCTATTTGGGACCTGTGGGATGGTACATTAGCTTATTTGTTTGAGTTGTAAATATTTGTCTTGTATTGTTGTTTTCCTGACATGTTCTACATCCTGGAGGACCTCCTCACTACGGATCAGTTGGAATGAAAGTAAATCTAATCTAATCCAATCCAAGGGCCAGAGGTGGCGCAACGCGTTATTGACTTGCACAATTTGTGCAACTCTTTCTCTTGAATGTATAGCACTGTTTTCCTGAAATCTGTAATCATTTGTTTGTGTTTACGTGCACGTCAGATGCACCGATTTTCATCCCATTTGGAAAATTTCTTTTGGTGCGTAGTTTCTTTCTTTGTTTCTTTCTTTCTCTATATATATATATATCTCCCTTAGAGTCCACACATGAAAAAGAAAGATGTTGGTTGACACTTATAGTAAAGTACCCCGTTTGAGTACACCGAACCGTAGTGAAAGACGGTTCTCTTGTAGCGCCTGCAACTGGTGGTAGCTGAGCATTTCAGTGACAATTTTAAGCTTATTAAATGAACCTGTAACGAGACGTGCTGCCCTTCTTTGCATCTTCTCTATTTCCTCTATCTATCCTATCTGGTACGGATCCGACTCTGAAGATCAGTATTCAATTTAGAAATCACCCCTTTATTTTAAGCTGTGCTGATGCCATGTCCGAATAAAATAGCCATCATAATGTCTGCTCTACCCGGTCCAGCAGTTTCATCACAAACTAGACAGCGCTTATGCATGGCCTCATCCAACCAACAGCTACGCACTGCATTGCTCAGCGACAGCTGGCGACCACACACGTCGCTAATTACAGCAATTAGGGGCTGCGACTGTTGCACTGTGCGAGTGGCAAGAAGCACTGTCCTGTTGGTTTTACTTGTACACCTCCAACCAATGCCGCAGAGGCACGGTAGCAATGCTGCCTCGACGTTCGAGGTGACGAATGTATTTGGGTCATCATTGTCAAACGATGTCTCTAAACATAAAAATGCTATAAGCGTAGGTTTTTATATATTTTAAAATAGGCCCTTGGTTGTTCTTACATTCCTGCAGAACGCAGCAGTATATCGAAAGGTTGTAACAATGGAAAATTGTACTGAAATACAGGAGGATCTGAACCGAATTGACGCATGGTGCAGGGAATGGCATTTGAAAATCAGTGTAGACAAGTGTAATGTGCTGCGAATACGTAGAAAGAAAGATCCTTTTAGCTACAATACAGCAGGTCAGCAATTGAAAGCAGTTAATTCCTTAAAATGGAATGACCAAATAAAATTAATCGTCGGTAAAGCAGATGCCAGACTGAGATTCACTGGAAGAATCCTAAGGAAATGCACTCCGAAAACGAAGGAAGTAGGTTACAGGACACTTGTTCGCCCACTGCTTGAATACTGCACACCGGTGTTGGATCCGTGCCAGATAGGGTTGATAGAAGATATAGAGAAGATCCAACGGAGAGCAGCGCGCTTCGTTACAGGATCATTTAGTGATCGCGAAAGCGTTACGGAGATGATAGATAAACTCCAGTCAAAGACTCTGCGAGAGAGATAAACTCCAGTCAAAGACTCTGCGAGAGAGACGCTCTGTAGCTCGGTATGGGCTTTTGTTGAAGTTTCGAGGACATACCTTCACCGAGGAGTCAAGCAGTATATTGCTCCCTCCTACGTATATCTCGCGAAGAGACCATGAGGATAAAATCAGAGACATTAGAGCCCACACAGAGGCATACCGACAATCTCTCTTTCCACGAACAATACGAGACTGGAATAGAAGGGAGAACCGATAGAGGTATCCAAAGTACCCTCCGCCACACACCGTCAGGTGGCTTGCTGAGTATTAATGTAACGCAGATGTAGATGTAGAACCCAAAATGGTTTTTCCATTGTTCTGTAAATAATTTGGTCAGTCTTCGCTACCATTACATATTAAATTGATAGTTCGGTATTATTCACATGTCAGCACATGCTTTCTTTGGCTTACTATGAAATCGAAATTATTGCATTTTCCTCTAATTCTGATGTATTTCCTCTGTCACATACATTTTCCACACCAGATGGAAGTCTTCTGTCACGCCTGGCTCTCTCAAGGCCGTCAGTAGTTCTGACTAAATGACATCTATTCCAAAGGCCTTGCTTCCACTTAGGTCTTTCAGTGCTCTGTCGAATTCTTCCCAGAGTTTCAAATGTGCCATCTCATTTTCATTTACATTACGTTCCCTTTCTGTAATATTACTTTCACTTCCCTTGTTTAATCTTACTGTACATTCCTTCCACCTTTCAGCTTTCCCGCCTTTGCTTAGCAAGGACCTGACATCTGAGCTCTTGGCGTTCATACAGCTGCTTCCCTTGTATCCAAAGGTCACTTTAAAATTCCTATAGGCGTCATCTGCCTTTCCTCCAGTCGCGCATGCTTCTACGGACTTGCATGTGTACTATAACCATTCCGTTTAGCAACTTCGCATTTCTCATTTTTTAGACATCGTATTCCCTGCCGCTTGCTTCATTTGCTGAATTTCTATATTACGTTTTTTTGTCTAGTTAAGTGAATAACTCTTATGTTTCTACCGTACCTATTATTTTTGTCTATTTGATCCTGTTTTGCATCCACAATTTCATCCCTCAAAGGCACCCATTCACCTATTAATGCATTCATTTCCCCTGTTTCAGTCGATCGTCACCTGTTGCTGCACGTGAGAGACACAGAATGAGTTGGGAGTGTTTCCATAATGATATAATTTTCGATAAAAATTTGTGTTTTCTTTTATTTAACTTGATCGGATAAGGGCCGTTAGACCATCTCTTACATCGGACTAGGGTTTCACACACACAGTATTTCTTTACTTCGTAATTACTTAAGAAATTATAAAAATTTCGAAGGCTATTCAGAAAGTAAGGTTAGATCGGTCGCGAAATGGAAACCACAGTGAAAACAAAATCGGGACAATGTGTCCGAGCGGTTCTAGGTGCTTCAGTCCGGAACCGCGCTGCTGCTACGGTCGCAGGTTCGAATTCTGCCTCGGGCATGGATGTGTATGATGTCCTTAGGTTAGTTAGGTTTAAGTAGTTCTAAGTCTAGGGGCTGATGACCTCACATGTTAAGTCCCATAGTGCTTAGAGCCATTTCAACCATTTTTTTGAAAATAAAAAATATTTTATCTGCAAGTTTTCTGTACCTTCCAGCTCCGACTTAAATATTTTTCGTAGCGTTGTACCAACTTTACAGTGCCCTTTTCATGGGAGACAGCCGACTGTGCAGTCCGCCACTTCTCTACACTGGTCTGCAGTTCGTTGTCTGTATCAAAATGTTGTTTACATAGCCACCGGTTCATGTGAGCAGAGTTGAACATCAGAGAGGGACAAGTCCAGGCTGTGTGATGGGTGTCCGAACACTTCCCGTCGAAAATGCTCCAGGGACGTGCTCATTCACCCTGCAGTGTGCGGCCGAGGACTGTCATGAAGAAGGAAATGCGTGACACGTACATTATGTGGGGTTGCATGAAATCAGACGAAACCTTGCAGCGGGCACCCCAAACTTGGCAGGAGACGTTATTGTTCCAGGCATCTTTACATGCTCACTGTATGCTCAGAACTGAAAAGAGCGATCTACAGGGGTCCTAGAGACACCGTCCAGCACATCTGTGCAGAGCTTCATTGGATTTTCACTGTCATTTCCATTTAGCGAACAATCGTACCTTACATTCCGAACAGTCCTCCTAGTAATAAAAAGGCAATAATAGAACAAAAAATGATTTAAATGTGACTAAATAATAGTAACTAAATAATAGTGACTAAGAACTGATAACATTAATGCTAGCACTACTACTACTAATACTGCCACTGATAATACTGATAAGAATAGTGTTGAGATAGGTACAAAATTTATAGATGTACAAAAGTGATACAAACACTTCAAGAATATCAAAATTCGACATACCGAAAATTACTATGACTAAGCCGGGTGTCGATGAAGTTAACTGAAATTTCTTATCGAGAAGAACACTCTTATAATGGCTGCACTGTGACTATTGGACACACTTAAAACAGTTATTATAAAGCTTTGCACTCTCGAGTGATAGGATGTAATTGTGAAGTGAAGTCAAGCAGGGAGAATGCGACCATACTGCAAATTAATAAGAATACTGCACAATTGTTGTATTGGTCATTAGATAAGAAGCCACCAGTTGATAAAGCAGTGACTTTACCCGACGCATTTTAGGTAGAACTCTTCCTCAGGTTGTCTGCAAACCAGAGATACACAGAAAATAACAGAAAATGTAACGACACAAAGAATATACAAGAGTATGAAACTACAAGTGCCGTCAAAATTAAACAGCTGAAATACCACCATGAACGTCTTGGTGGTTAGATATATGAGGGCAGTACGTAACAAACAAAGCTGTCATGGCAGACTAAGTGACCAGCTACAATGCGATAACCAGGTAGAGCATTTAAGCCAGCAAAGGGCACTCGTAAATACAAAAGCAACATCACGTAGCGACAAAAGCAGAAAGATTTGTTTTTCTTTTTCATAAGAAATGTAGTACAGAAAATTAAACTTTTACAAAACTTCACGAAGTACGAAAAATTAAATGGATGAATAAAAGACATTTACAGTTATATAGGAAATATCATAAAAAGACATACATGTAAAATGACAGATAAGCAGAATGAAAATTCCAAAACAAAATCATACAAATTCAAATTTTCAAACATAATTACACAAATAAAACAAGTTAAGGGAAACAAAAATAGTAGGATACAGCAAAACAGAAATAATAAAAGTAAGAACTGAAACCTACTCAATACTAGGTGAGGTAGATAGCGAGATAGATAGCTACATGACACTACTTTTGCATTCGTTATCTCTCTCTGGTGGTCTGAATTGTCTACCTGTTTATCGTGTTGAAGCTACTCAGTTAGTCTGCCATGACAGCTTTGTTCGTTACATACACATATGGTGCGTATTTCAGCTGTTTAATTTTGACGGTATTTGTGTTTTGATATCCTTGTATATTCTTCGTGTAGCATGAGGATGGGTTCTTCCTGAAACGCGTAAGATGAAGTCATTGGTTTATTAGCTGAGAGCTTCTTACTTAGAGCCCAATACGGCAGTTGTATAGTACTTCTATCGAGTGAAAGGAACAGCAAACTGAACTCGTATTAAATTAGCTTTGAGAGTGATAATAATCTGATATCTCAACCAACTAACTACTCTGATGTAAAGATGAAAATCTGATATCGAGAGCGAATGTGTGTGATTACTGACTGGCAGATATAACCCGTTTTTTACGGACTGTAAGAAGCACCTTAATTTTTAAGCAATTTCTTTTTAAAAATGTCATTTTTACCATTTTTATTATTACACTGCAAAGCCACACCAAAAAAATGCTTAGTTTATAAAACCGAACTCACCTTTAAAATCCCTGAAAATCGTCATCTGAACTTCGTTCTTCTTCTTCCTCTTAGTCGCCATCGTTGTCCCCTTCATATATAAGATAGTCTTCACCGCCATCGAGAACGTAATTTATGCCGCACTTCCTGAAGGATTTAACAATAATGTCTTCTCTCACTACCGGCCGGAGTGGCCGTGCGGTTCTAGGCGCTACAGTCTGGAACTGACCGACTGCTAAGGTCGCAGGTTCGAATCCTGCCTCGGGCATGGATGTGTGTGATGATCTTAGGTTAGTTAGGTTTAATTAATTCTAAGTTCTAGGTGACTGATGACCTCAGAAGTTAAGTCGCATAGTACTCAGAGCCATTTGAACCATTTTTCTTCTCTCACTCCAGATTACGACTGTCATTATCCAGTGACAAACCTGTTTGATTGTAGGTCGTTTTAAAGCTCCCTTCGGCGTAAATTCGTGTCGGGTCTCATACATCATCGATTTGTTCCATACCTCTCTCATATGCTCTTTAAATGTTGCCAGATGGGGGGGGGGGGGGGGTTTGGCGCGGCATCGAATACATGGCAATTTTTAAGACTGGCGGGGATTTTAAATCAAACACTGGACATTTTGACAATGATTTCGAGTATAAGACGCACCTGAATTATGAGGCAATTTTTCGAAGAAAAACGTGATTCTAGTAGTCCGTAAAATACGATGTTTGCAAAATAAACTCAAATAAAACTGATATTCACATTTAAAACTGTTCTCATTTCAAGTTTTTCTCTCAGTGATCGTACATAATTTAAAACAGAAAATGTAATTGTGGGAGGGAACCTACAAATGTCAGTTACTTGGGAAAGTAGAGAATCTGCTAGTTGAAAAAGTATAAATAATACGTTAAGAAAAGATCAGATTGGAGTAACTGAAGTAGTTTCGGTGATTACAAAATCGCATCAGATTTATTAAGATCTTGGCAGAAAGAAGTTGCAGCATTAGAAAATTGCAGCGAAATGCAGGAAGATCTGCAGCGGATAGGCACTTGGTGCAGGGAGTGGCAACTGACCCTTAACATAGACAAATGCAATGTATTGCGAATACATAGGAAGAAGGATCCTTTATTGTTTGACTATATGATAGCGGAACAAACACTGGTAGCAGTTACTTCTGTAAAATATCTGGGAGTATGCGTACGGAACGATTTGAAGTGGAATGATCATATAAAATTAATTGGTTCAGGTTGAGATTCATTGGGAGAGTCCTTAGAAAATGTAGTCCATCAACAAAGGAGGTGGCTTACAAAACACTCGTTCCACCTATACTTGAGTATTGCTCATCAGTGTGGGATCCGTACCAGGTCGGGTTGACAGAGGAGATAGAGAAGATCCAAAGAAGAGCGGCACGTTTCGTCACAGGGTTATTTGGTAACTGTGATAGCGTTACGGAGATGTTTAGCAAACTCAAGTGGCAGACTCTGCAAGAAAGGCGCTCTGCATCGCTGTGTAGCTTACCGTCCAGGTCTCGAGAGGGTGCGTTTCTGGACGAGGTATCAAATATATTGCTTCCCCCTACTTATACTTCCCGAGGAGATCTCGAATGTAAAATTAGAGAGATTCGAGCGCGCACAGAGGCTTTCCGGCAGTCGTTCTTCCCGCGAACCATACGCGACTGGAACAGGAAAGGGAGGTAATGACAGTTGCACGTAAAGTGCCCTCCGCCACACACCGTTGGGTGGCTTGCGGAGTATAAATGTAGATTTAGATGTAGAAGATCGCCGGCCGGGGTGGCCGTGCGGTTCTAGGCGCTACAGTCTGGAGCCGAACGACCGCTACGGTCGCAGGTTCGAATCGTGCCTCGAGCATGTATGTGTGTGATGTCCTTAGGTTAGTTCGGTTTAATTAGTTCTAAGTTGTAGGCGATTGATGACCTCAGAAGTTAAGTAGCATAGTGCTCAGAGCCAGCCATGTAGAAGATCCCACTTACATCAGTATGACATTGTACCCCCTCTGGCCTGCATGCACGCGCTGATGCGGTTGGGATGAGTGCCATGTAGCCATCATACCCTCTTCTGAGGTAATCTGGCTCTGAACTGTTGTTACTGGTCCTTGATATTCTAGATACGGGTACTGGGACGAATTTTAGGTCTGAGCTGCATCCACACGTGGGCTATTAGTGTCACATCTGGGGATCTTGCTGACTATGGGAATACCTCAAAATCATGTTGTCAGTTTTAGAGACAGATTTCATATGTACACGAGCATGGTCCCATTGAAAAATGGCACCACAGTACTGTCGCCTGACACATGATAACGCAAGACATCCGTGACCACCATAGTACTGTCAAATTCAATCAGTCACTGTCAGCAGTGACCAACCCGCCAGGGTAGTCGAGAGCGCTAACGCGCTGCTTCCTGGACTCGGGTAGGCGCGCCGGCCCCGGATCGAATCCGCCTGGCGGATTAACGACGACGGCCGGTGTGCCAGCCAACCTGGATGTGGTTTTTAGGCGGTTTTCCACATCCTGCTAGGTGAATACCGGACTGGTCCCCACGTCCCGCCTCAGTTACACGACTCGCAGACACTTGAAACACATTCACACTATTTACACTAGACGCAGACAGCTGGGGTACACTAATTCCGTCACGGGGTATGGGGTGGTGGCAGGAAGGGCATCCGGCTACCCCTTAAAATTCATCATGCCAAATCCGTACTTAACCTCGCCGCCCCTGCACCTAATGTGGGATAAAGGCAGTAGCAAAAGAAAGAAAGAATTGTCAACAGTGACCAGAACTCATAGCGAATGGCTCACCACACCATGGCGCCAGCAGTAACACGGCTGCACCTCTCCAAACAGAGGAATAATGGTGGCTCTCCCTAGGTCGCAACTATAGTCATTCAAGGTAGTGGAGAAACACGACTCATCACTGAAAGCAATGCGTCGCCATTCATTAGCAGTGCATGCTTCCCAGTCATGGCACCAATCCGAACACAACCGTTTGTGTTGTGGTGTTGGCCGCTGCCTACGGATCGGACAGTAATTCCCTACTGTGGCTCATACTGGTCTGTGATTTGACACAGAATGTTACAGAGATACTGAGCACAAACACAGATTGGGGAAGGAAAGCTTGTAGTGGAGATCAGCTGCGAGTTGCTGGCTCACCCGTCTCAGCAGGTGGCGACGTTGCTTGGTACAGTCGGAGTCCACGCATTCAGCAGATCAGCGTCATACTGGATGTCAGCCTGGAGGTCTGCCAGCGTTCTTCGTCCAGCCAGGACAATAACTGATTGGTGAACCATTCTCCCAAGACGTACTTGTGGATATTGTATACTGAAGTGTTGTCAGAGACCATCGACTCCACAGGGGATGATGTTAGACATGGAGAGTCCCCCAGATTCCCAACAAGAGACAGCCAACACGCCAACAGCCGCTCACAGGAACAGTCAAGGACAGCACGAATATACTTCTCTCTGAAGGTGTGAAGTCAGCAGCTCACAGGTCACCTTCAATTGACCCCCAGTGGGTTGTTGGTCGAAGATACTCAAGTCCTCACATCAGTGGCAGCAAGGATGGCAGCAACTGCAATTCATGGCAGTGCAGTGCATCAGGCCATTTGGCTGGTGTCCTGCAGTTAGTCATCAGACATGTCACGGAACAGCTCGAAGTGGATTCACTGTAACTTACAAAACTATGACACTGACTAATCCTACGAGATTGGTTAGGTCGTCCCAATGAGTTTACCGAGCTGTGATGCTGAGCAAATTAGTCCGCATTTTCTAGGCTTGTCAGTGCTCTATACCGCAACGTTGTGTCCCGAATGTTGCTTACACATCTTAAACCTGGGACTTTCTGCAAAGTCTGGAGATTTTGGAGGCGGTCCTGCATGTGCGTTACACAGTCTTACTTCACCTGTGAGTCTGCTGCGGCTGCATTCTGCGCTCTCTGCTCGAGAGTTATGTGACAATGCCCCGGTGGTGTGCTTCGCTATTTGCAGCAATGGCTTTCCTTCGTGGTTCATATTTCAAATGAGACATTGCATTGGAGCTTGTCTTAGCTCGGCTCTGTGTCTGGCGGCGTAAAAATTTTTAAAAAATTTCGCGCTCACCCGTAAAACAGTGCCTCAGAGTGCACAAATGTAGATGCAGATTTAAATTGTGACGGAAAGAACTCAAAAAAGCGGCGTGTTCCACTCAATACCATCCAAGTTGGAAACAGTTTTTCCCACTATGGGATTGATGAGCCTGTGAATATGGAGAAGAGGGTGAGGTTGCCTTCTGAACAATTGGAAGGGTATACTCTGTAAAAGCATAACGACATTAGTTTCCGTTCCGAAACCTGAGTCTGCTGTCAACTCTGATTTCGTATTCTTAACCCCTCTGTAACACTACTGCTACAGCATGCTGAGACAGACTTAGCGTATTTTGTCGGTAATGGAGGGAAACTAATAGGAAAACAAAGCTTTGAGTAGGCCATTGACGTTCCACTGGGAGCCCACTGTCAGAGAAAGGCGTCTGGGTGTGGGTTCAAGTGTCGTTCTAGCGTTTTGTTCAGACTCGGAAAAAATCTCAGTCTTAATTGCGGTCACGATGTCTGAGGGCCATTATCATGAGAGTCTGTTGCTGGTTTACGTTTGACTTCTGCTGTCTCCACTTACCGAGAAACTATTCGGTCTAAATCCGTCACGTTTCAAGCTAGTACCAGAGCTTCGAGACGCGTCCACCAAGATAGCAGCTACCTTCATGAGGTACTTCGTCTACTCGCACAGTGTGTGTATGTGTATGTGTGTGTGTGTGTGTGTGTGTGTGTGTGTGTGTGTGTGATGGTGGCGGCAGTAAGTAGGCAGGGTGAGAGAGGGAGAGACGAGCCAGCAGCCAGCAGCCATTGACGAGTGGATGAGTGATGCGGCAGTTGGGTGATTGATTGATGGCCAGACCGGCCTCGTCACTGCGTGTCTGGCGCCGAAGATGGCGGCAGTGCATTTCACGGGTCAGCGGCCAAACCACTCGTGCCAACGTCACCCGCCTACTGCCCTGTTACACTCGGAATTAACTACGGAACGCAGGGGCCTGCCGCCCGCAGCTGAAGAGATTGCCTAAAAAGTAAACCAGTATACACGAAAGGCGTTCAATAAGTAATGCAACACAGTCTTTTCTCAGTCAATTTTCGCTGAAAGAAATGAGGCATTTTCTGTGGGAAATCGTGGAATATTCACGCTTCAGCCCCTAGAGCTACAAAAAGTTCCGTTAGGTAGCGACACTATCCAGACGCTTCAGAATGGCGCCTGTAACGGACGTACGTTCCAGGGAGATAGCTGTCACTGAGTTTATTTCGGCGATAAACCAGAGCATCATATACAGAGTGGTCCACTGATAGTGACCGGGCCAAACATCTCACGAAAAAAGCATCAGTCGAAAAAAACCACAAAGAACGAAACTCGTCTAGCTTGAAGGGGGAAACCAGATGGCGCTATGGTTGGCCCGCTAGATGACGCTGCAATAAGTCAAACGGGTGTCAACTGCCGTTTCTTAAAATAGAAACAACCATTTTTATCACATATTCGTGTAGTACGTAAAAAGATATGTATGTTTTACTTGGACCACTTTTTTCGGTTTGTGATAGATGGCGCTGTAATAGCCACAAACGTATGAGTACGTGGTATCACGTAACATTCGGCCAGTGCGGACAGTATTTGCTTCGTGATACATTACCGGTGTTAAAATGGACCGTTTACCAATTGCGGAAAAGGTCGATATCGTGTTGATATATGGTTATTGTGATCAAAATGCCCAACGGGCGTGTGCTACGTATGCTGCTCGGTATCCTGGATGACATCATCCAAGTGTCCGGACCGTTCGCCGGATAGTTACGTTATTTAAGGAAACAGGAAGTGTTCAGCTACGTGTGAAACGTCAACCACGACCTGCAACAAATGATGATGCCCAACAAGTAGGTGTTTTAGCTGCTGTCGTGGCTACTCCGCACATCAGTAGCAGACAAATTGCGCGAGAATCGGGAATCTCAAAAACGTCGGTGTTGAGAATGCTACATCAACATCGATTGGACCCGTACTATATTTTCATGCACCAGGAATTGCATGGTGTCGACTTTGAACGTCGTGTACAGTTCTGCCACTGGGCGCAAGAGAAATTACGGGACGATGACAGATTTTTTGCACGCGTTCTATATAGCGACGAAGCGTCATTCACCAACAGCGGTAACGTAAACCGGCATAATATGCACTATTGGGCAACGGAAAATCCACGATGACTGCGACAAGTGGAACATCAGCGACCTTGGCGGGTTAATGTATGGTGCGGCATTATATGAGGAAGGTTAACAGGCTCCCATTTTATCGATGGCAATCTAAATGGTGCAAAGTATGCTGATTTGCTACGTAATGTTCTACCGATGTTACTACACGATGTTTCACTGCTTGACAGAATGGCGATGTACTTCCAACATGATGGATGTCCGAGACACAGCTCGCGTGCGGTTGAAGCGGTATTGAATGGCATATTTCATGACAGGTAGACTGGTCGTCGAAGCACCACGGCCCGCACGTTCACCGGATCTGACGTCCCCGTATTTCTTTCTGGGGGAAGGTTGAAGGATATTTGCTATCGTGATCCACCGACAACGCCTGACAACATGTGTCAGCTCATTGTCAATGCATGTGCGAACATTACGGAAGGCGAACTACTTGCTGTTGAGAGGAATGTCGTTACACGTATTGCCAAATGCATTGAGACTGACGGACACCATTTTGAGCATTTATTGAATTACTGTGGTATTTACAGGTAATCAAGCTGTAACAGCATGCGCTCTCAGAAATGATAAGTTCACAAAGGTACATGTATCACATTGGAACAACCGAAATAAAATGTTCAAACGTACCTACGTTCTGTATTTTAATTTAAAAAACCTACCTGTTACCAACTGCTCGTCTAAAATTGTGAGCCATATGTTTGTGACTATTACAGCACCATCTATCACAAAGCGAAAAAAGTGGTCCAACTAAAACATTCATATTTCTTTACGTACTAAAGGAATATGTAATAAAAACGGGGGTTCGTATTTAAATCAAACGCAGTTGATATCCGTTTGACCTATGGCAGCGCCATCTTGCGGGCCAACCATAGCGCCATCTGCTTTCCCCCTTCAAGGTGGACAAGTTTCGTTCTTTGTAGTTCTTTCGTTTGACGCTTATTTCGTGAGATATTTAGCCCGGGCACGATCAATGGACCACCCTGTATATTCGTAGGCGCTTGCATAATGACTACGGAGACTTGGCAGTGACCAAAAGCTAGGCGTCTGTCATCATCGCAACAAAGTTGCGCAAAGCTGTCCGATCTGCCGCGAGCCGGCCGGCCGCACACAGTTGTGACACGCCTGCAGTGTTGGAACGTGCGGACACTCTCGCTCGAGGTGATCGACGGATCACAGTCAAACTCCTCGCTTCTCAACTGGACCTTTCTGTTGCCCGTGCTGACACCATTTGGGTTACTCGAAGGTGTGTGTGGCCGCTGGGTTCCTTGCCGCCTAACAGGGGAACATGGAGAACAACGAAGGACCATCTGTGCGGAATTGCTTGTGCGTTACGAAGCTCAGCGTGACAACTTTTTGTCGAAAATCGTCACAGGTGATGAAACGTGCGCTCGTCACTTCGAAACTGCAACAAGACGGCAACCCATCGAGTGGTGTCACATCACTTGTTCTTCATAGGAAATGTTCAAATCCACACCTTCGGCCGGTGAAGTCACGGCGACGGTCTGCCGGACCACTGAAGGTGTTGTTCTGTTTGATTTCATTCCTCGTGTTGCAACGGTTATAGTGTATTGTGCTTTCTTTTTCTTTCTTTCTTTTGCTACCACCTTTATCCCGCATTGTGCGCAGGGTCGGCAGGGTTAAGTACGGAATTAGCGTGGTTAATTTTAAGGGGTGGCCGGATGCCTTTCCTGCCGCCACCCCATACCCCCTCGGAACGGAAGTAGTGTACCCCAGCTGTAAATGTGTGAATGTGTTTCAGATGTCTGCGAGTCGTGTAACTGAGGCGGGACGTGGGGACCAGCCTGGTATTCACCTAGGAGGATGTGGAAAACCGCCTAAAAACCACATCCAGGCTGGCCGGCACACCGGCCGTCGTCGTTAATCCGCCGGGCGGATTCGGTCTGGGGCCGGCGCGCCTACCCGAGTCCAGGAAGCAGCGCGTTAGCGCTCTCTGCTACCCTGGCGGGTCTTTTTATAGTGTATTGTGCTAACCCTAGGATACTGCAGAAACGGCTTCAGCGTGTTCGGCGCCATAAAAATGTAAACGAGCTTCTGCTTCTACATGACAACGAAAGGCTTCACGCGAGTCCGCGGGCTCAGCAGCAGCTAGCAACAGTTCATTGGACTGTTCTTCCACATCCACACTACAACCCGGATCTCTCACTTTCGATCTGTTTGGACCAATGAAAGATGCAGACTGCGGGAAGAACTCTTTCGACCAGTAGAGCGGTACCATGTGGGCATAAAGGTCCTCCCAGCAAGGTGGCCGTTGCATTTAACGGAGATTATATTGAAAAATAGGATTTTGTAGGCTAAAGAGTGGGGAATAATATGGTGTGCGTAAATCGTAAACAAAAGCAACCAGAAAAAAATGTGTTGCATTACTTGCTGAACGCCCCTCGTACTAGTGAGCAAAACTTAAGGACGTAAGTAAGGTTTGCACGATAAGTCATAGCTGAGTAATACAGCTCGATGAAACTTGGACAGTAAATACTAAGAACTGCTCCAGTATAGTAAAAATGGTAGTTCAAAAAAATATGCTGTGAAACGAACAGTTACAGTCCATTTGTCCTGTGGATACGCCTTATTTGTGTTTAATGCAGGGGTTTCTATTGTCTTCTGTATTCTCATGCCGTTGATCACTGTTGATTCATGTGCCTTTTAGGGGCAGTTTCCTACCCCTGGGGCAAAATAGTGCCCTGTCCGCTCGTCCGTCCTCTTCGACAAGGCTGTTGCACAACAAGAATGACTTCTTACGCCAGAAGGCTTCGAGGGCCATAACTGATGATTTTTACTCAAAATTTGAGCAGTGGTTAGGTTAGAATGCAGTTGCAAGGAAATTTTGATAGTTAGTCAAAGAAACTACCCCTAGACCACGGGTCTGACAATGGGAGGCCACGACGTTGGGCTCACGGATTTACATCAAACTTTGAAAACCTTTCGTAGGCCGTTAAAGCAATATAATCTGCATGCAGTATGGTACGCTACTCTGGCAATTCCGAGAAAATCGCAAGAGAAGTTTTATGCGTCTCTTATGGGCCTGACGTGTCAGTGTGTAGGTGCTGGACGCTAAGGGTTATAGCGGACAAGCTGTTAGCGCTCGAGCTACGTGAGACGAAAGTGTGTCAGGTGACGGTTCGACTCCCGCTCGAATCATTTTTGTAGTGCAAGTGTAAATTCTGTGATATTCAGATAATTTGTACATATACTATCTGTTCGCTACATTAGCAACGTCTCGCCGCTAAGCAGGTGAACTGTCGAGCCTGCCTCTGCGGCTGTAGCTTGAAGTGTCGAGGTGCAAAGTAGTTCTGGGTACGTTTCCGGACTGCATCTATATAAGGGTTTCGCAAATCACGACAGGCATAAATTTTTCAGAAAAACTCTATGCGTTTCTTTATTTACTTGTCGATAGTTATTATTATGGTTCTTCTAATAATTAAATTTAATTAAAATAGTAAATTGTTAAGTAACAAGAATGTCACTAAAACTTCATGCAAATACACTTATTTTTTAATTATATTACCTCTCAAATGTCATATAAATTAAATAATATGACCAGTGACGAAAAAAATATAGACAAAATGTAAGTATGAGCAGGAGTCGAACCGCCGCTTCATATACGACGCCCGGAAGCTAAGCATTGTACCACCATGAACCTTAGCGTCTGCCACCAACGCACATATGCATCAGTTACATAATAGACGCGTAAAATTTCTGTTGCGATTTACTCGGAATTGTCAAAGTAGTGCACCTTACTACATGCACATTGTGTTGGTTTAATGGTCTAATAAAGGTGTACAAAGTTTGAATTAAATCTGTGATCCGAAGGTCACGGCCTCCAGCTGTAAGTAACATACACTATGTGACCAAAGAGTCCGGACACCCCCAGAACATATGTTTTTTACATTAGGTGCAATGTGCTGCCGCCTACTGCCAGGTACTCCAAATCAGCGACATCAGTAGTCATTAGACATCGTGAGAGAGCAGAATGGGGCGCTCCGCGGAACCCATGGACTTCGAACGTGGTCAGGTGACTGGGTGTCACTTGTGTCATACGCCTGCACGCGAGATTTCCACGCCCCTAAACATCTCTAGGTCCACTGTTTCCGACGTGGAGGGAGACGTACAGCAAAAAAGCGTACAGGCTGACCTCGTCTGTTGACTGACAGAGATTGCCGACACTTGAAGAGGGTCGTAATGTGTAATAGGCAGACATCTATCCAGACCATCACACAGTAATTCCAAACTGCATCAGGATCGACAGCAAGTACTATCACAGCTAGGTGGGAGGTGGGAAAACTTGGATTTCGTGGTCGGCCGGCTGCTCACAAGCGACACATCACGCCGTAAACGACAAACGACGCCTCGCTTAGTGTAAGAAGCGTAGAACGATTGCACAGTGCAAAAACGTTGTGTGGAGTGACGAATCACGGTAAACGATGTGGTGATCCGATGGCAGGGTGTGGGTATGACGAATGCACGGTGAATGTCATGTTCCAGCGCGTGTAGTGCCAACAGTAAAATTTGGAGGCGGTGGTGTTATGGTGTGGTCGTGTGTTTCATGAAAGGGGCTTGCACCCCTTGTTGTTTTGAGTGGCACTATCATAGCACGGGCCGACATTGATGTTTTAAGCTCCTTCTTGCTTCCGACTGTTGAAGAGCAATTCGGGGATGGCGACTGCTTCTTTCAACACGACCGAGCACCTCTTCATAATGAACAGCCTGTGACGGAGTGGTTGCCCGACAATAACATCCCTGTAATCGACTGGCCTGCACAGAGTTCTGACCTGAAACGTATAGAACACCTTTCGGATGTTTTGGAATGGTGACTTCGTGCCAGGCCTCACCGAGCGACATCGATTTCTCTCCTCAGTGCAGCACTCCTTGAAAAATGGTCTACCATTCGCAAAGAAACCTTCCAGCACCTGACTGAACGCATGCCTGCGAGAGTGGAAGCTGTAATCTAGGCTAAGAGCGGGCCAACACCATATTGAATTCTAGCATTACCGATGGAGGGCGCCACGAACATGTAAGTCATTTTCAGCCAGATGTCCGGATACTTCTGATCACACAGTTTAGCTCGTCGAAACTTGGACCATACATACCAAGAACTGCTACATTATTGCACAAAAGGTAACTAAAAGAAACACGCAACGGCACGAACAGAAATGACATTACACTGTAGTCATCGCAATTTATGATGGTCCTCTGGACATTACAAACGACGGAACATGGTTTGTAGTAGGGTCTCCGATCACCACGCACAACAGTGCACGCGCTGCAAGGTGCCCCCATGGTGGCCACAAGACTGGTAGGGAGTTGAGGTGGTTGAGCGTTCCATTCCTCCATCAGAGCGGTTGGCAAAAGGCTGGATTGTGGTCGGTGCCCCACATTTGCGCATTGGCATTTAAGTCCGAGCCCAGGCAAGCAGTCCATACGCCAAATATACTCTCGTCCCAAGAGTTCCTTCACCTGCGCTGTTCTGTGGGGTCGCGCATTGTTCCGCATAAAAATGAAGTCAGGGCCCAATACACACCTGAAGAAATGTACATGCAGAAGGAGTACGGTGACACGGTAACTGTGCTGTGTTCAAAGATTTGGAGGTCAATACGCCCTTTACCCTCCCACGCCATAATGTCCGGACCACCAAAACGATCAGGAGCGACGACGTTCCTGGCTCCATTACGGATTCCCATCTCTCTCCATAGGAGGGCGCTTCCAGCATTACGATAATGATCGTTTTGGTGGCCCAGGTGTCATGGAGTGGTGAGGCGTGCCCCTTTATACCGCTCCTGTCTAGAGCCTGTGTATCGGGAGAATGACTCATGCGCGCAAAGTGACAGATGACCTGAAGCGGGTTCAGTCGACTACGTAGTTCTAATTTTCATCTGCTTGAGGACAGCAGCGGACAGGACTAAACCGAAATAATTATAATGTACGAGGGTTAACCTAAAATTAACGTCTCCTATTTTTTTTTTTTGTAAGTACATTGACCTGTTTATTTCTACAATGGTTTACATCAGTTTACAGCTTGAACATTTAGCTATTTTTCGATATAATCACCATTTCTGTCGATGCATTTTTGTAGACGCTGTGGCAGTTTTTGTAAGCCCACGTCATACCAACTCGCCGCCATGCTGTTGAGAAAGTTATGAACCTCTTCTTTCACCTCGTCGTCGGAGCAGAATCGCTTTCCGGCCAAATGTTCTTTTAACCTAGAGAACAGGAGATAGTCACTGGGTGCCAAGTCAGGACTATAGGGTGGGTGCGTAATTACCCCATTAAGTCCAAAATTAATTTTTTTAAATTGATTTTTTTGTTCCTTAATTATAATGTACATAGTGTATGATCCACAATAAGTACAAAAATAGCCAAAGAATATTTATACATGCTGACATGGCCGTCCTCAAAATAGGACGCTGGGATCTATCAGTATCGTATAGCATACTAAACTGTATTCAAGTCTTAGCTATTTATTTCTTGTGAAATGGTACAAAACACTTCACACACAGTGTTACACGGCATTTAACACAACATGTTTTTGGTTTCCCGTTGTATTTAGCTCTTACACATCTTCTTTGCGTGCTTCTTTTGTCAGTCATATGACCAATTCCATCAAACATGATGTGTGGTATCACTCTCAACTGACTTGATGGATATTTCATTGGACGTCCAATATTCGGTCTTCCAGTGTCCAATTTCAGGTATGTAACTGTAACAGCACGTCTGAAATCCAGTAAATCCAGTGCATTTTTCCCATGTACTAGTATGTAGAAGAGCCAGGCATTTACGAGGGCCATTTCCAAACGTGTAAGTAGGACCCAGTACCATTTTTCCCTCTAATTACCGTCGCATATTTTCCAACTAACCAGTCATGGTGGTCAACACCTCCCATGTACGCGTTATACGACTTCAAAACGGCAGGTTGTTGCACTTGTGTCTTCTTACTTGCTTGTCTACTGTACCGTATAGCTGCTCCCAAAGGTTCAACTTTGTCATAATTTGTACCAATTGTAACGCATCTGTTGTCGTGCCATCGAACAAATAAGACTTCACCATTTCTGTCCATATGGTAGTCATAGTTTCCTCGAACTGTCTTTTTCAGTTCGTTGCTGCTCAGTAGTGGACAGTCACCAACTCGATTCTCTCTGACAGTCCCAGTTGCTCGAAACCCCAAATTTATCAGATGGATCAGAAGATCTCTACTAGTGAAGAAATTGTCAAAGTACACACAGTGATTCTTGGGTTCTTCAATGCCGTCCAGCATGTTTAGGACTACACTTGATCCCAATAGTAGGTCATCCCTTGCAGTATCTTCTGGATCCTTTCCACAGTATAAATCAAATTTGAAACAGTAGCCACTTGCTCCACAAAGAGACCACAACTTATAGCCAAATCTAATAGGGTTGCCTCGGATAAACTGTTTCAGCCCACTTCGGCCATGGTATTTGACTATCATTTCGTCAATTGACAAATTTTCCTCAAATATTCCAAATTTTTGAAAAGATTCATTTATCATTTTCAAGAGAGGTCTAATTTTGAATCCGTGGTCGTGTTTGTTTTCGTTGGCTGTCATTATCTTGAAAATGAAGCAATGTTTTCAACTTCTGATATTTATTCCTTGACATAGCTGTCTTTATAATTGGTATGTCAACATCTTCATCTTCAGACCAGCATAGCTTCTCAGCAGGGAGCTTGTGGTAGTCAGCAAAAAGAAGAAATGCGAAAAAGACCTTCACTTCTTCAACTGTGAGGATAAAATCCTGCATATTCTTCGTATTTACTGCATATCTCACAGTTTCTTTCACTATGAACTCGTATATGTTGTCGTTCATCAGTTCTTCAAACATCTCCTTCAGAGTCAAGGTAGAAAGTTGTTCCTTCAATTCCTCTCTCTTTGTGCTGATGTCATGCTCACTAGTTTGAGACAGCTTTGTATAAACTGGAGGTGTCTTTTTCCAATTGCTTTTCTCATCAGTAAGACGTCTCTTCTTCGATTTACTTCTGGAAACTTGGGATGTACTTGACAGTGAAGTTTTACATACAGTTTCTTCGTTACTCTCTGATGCAAGATAATGTAATTCAATAGCCCCTGGCACATCTGAGACTTCCACGGTTCCAGTAACACCGTCTGGACCTTCTTCTTCGTCGGTCATACAGTCTACTTCAGGAGGACATACGGTAATATCAATATGGTCCTGACCATCTGACACCGCTTTATAGAATGCGTCACTGTTTATTATGTCTGCTATTTCTTCGTTAGTGAGGTATCTATCTCGTCTGAAGGCCATTATAATCTATATAAAATGAAATGAAATAAAATGTAATAAAATAAAGTGAAATGAAAAAATAATACATTAGCACAAACTACAGAAAAGGGAATGTGTAAATACCTCTGTCCATCTGGAACTGTCTTATTTACTAATGGGTAACATTCATAAATATAAGCTGTAAATTTCAAAGTAACTTCATATATATATATATAAGAGGGGTCGTTACTTACCTCAGCATCAAAATCTGGTAAAATTAGCACGTTCTAAAAAGAAAATACATTAGCAGTAGCAGAGTTTCATATTCGAACGTGCAGCAATACCAATAACAGAAATGATAACACCAAGTTCCAGTGTCCTATTTCGAGTACACCAAATTTTATAACAATGGAAAACAACGAATATAACTCCAATTGAGCTAACAATGCAAGTAGTTTAAAAGACACATTGTTGATTATAAATAATCACAAAAAGATCTTTGCCACATATTTCAAATATTACTAAATTGTCGATAAAGTAAATACCCGTAATAACGAAAAGTGTGCCTTAGTATTCAATAATCAATTAATGGTAGGATTTATTGCTTTTAATTTCCTGTGAGCATACATTTGTTATAAAAAGCGTCAACAAATGACGTAGAGCAGTAATAGTTGCAAATTAATAATTTATTGCGTATTTATAAGTAAATATGTGCTCTGTCCTCAAAATAGGACACTGGTACTTAATAGGTTACGCTCCACGGTTTGCCGAGCGATGTGTGGGCGAGCGTTGTAATGGAAAATGTGTAAGCCCTTGCTCAACATTCCTCTTCTCCCGTTTGAATTGTTCGTTACAGTTTTTTCAGAGTCTCACAGTACCTGTCAGCGTTAATTGTGGTGGCAGCGATTCAGCTCCGACGACGAGGTGAAAGAAGAGGTTCATAACTTTCTCAACAGCATGGCGGCGAGCTGGTATGACATGGGCATTCAAAAACTGCCACAGCGTCTACAAAAATGCATCGACGGAAATGGTGATTATGTGGAAAAATAGCTAAATGTTCAAGCTGTAAACTGATGTAAACCATTGTAGAAATAAACAGGTCTATGTACTTTGAAAAAATAGGAGACCTTACTTTTGGAATTAGCCTCGTAGTTAAGAATTTTGACCGTCAGAGCCCAGTAGTGCTCAGAGACATTCAAGAAAGAGGTCAAGAGAATGTTTTTGTGAATTGTTCTGTTTATTTCTTGAAGGCTTTTTTGTGTATTTATTTTTTTCAGTTTTGTATATGCTTTTAGTAGTGTGAATGATGCGTGAATGTGGTCTAAAGTGAATATATAGATCATTGTTCTACAGATGAACGCTGTATGAGAAAGTCTTAAGACAGTGTGAATGCACACGAGGGGGAATTTTCTATCATAATATGTTAAGCAAGTTTATGGTAAAGGAAATCTGATTCGAGTGTAAATGAAAATAGTTAATGACGTAAAGCATAAACAAAATATCAGAATGTTAAATATTTATTTCGGGAAAAACACAGTTAGAAAGTGTGTTATTTGTTGATTGGTTAGTCATGAGAAGCGCGGACTAACGCACGAGAATGTTTTTCTATTGGCCTTAAAGAAAACTGACCAATCAGAACGGAGTATTCTTATGGCGTCTTTTCTCTTGGGGAGATTGAATGCTTACAGCAGTCTAAGAAAGTCGGAGCCCAACCTTTCAATGTTACAGTCGCGTGTAGTATGAGCTCCGAAGGAAGTTAAAATTTGGAGGGTTTAGTTGTGCTACATGTTTCAAAAGTGTTTTAAAGTGAACGCATATATATTCCGATGTTTTTTTTTTAGAAAGTACGGATTTTTAAAGTAATTTTGTGTATGAGAAAAAGACAGTAATTCCGTGACATATTCAGCAGATCTGTGACTAAAAACTTGAGTGCATTAGACACCGATGAACTTAATAGTGTGACGAGCATTTTTATTTAAGAACAATCCGTGCTTAGCAGGTATACAGATTTCGGGAAATACGTTGCCATAAACTTGCTAACGTGAATGAAATGGTCTGTCCATGTCTGTGTCAAGATTAGCACGGGCTTGGCAGTGAACGTGTACATTATCAAGGTTCAGAATACACCGAAGTTTTGCCAGTATTTCCACCTTTCATTCAAAGTTAAGACCTTTTCCCGATTCTTAGAATAGTTACGTTGCATGCAGCCTGGTGTGAGTTGCAGTACGGTAGGCTTCTGCTCGGCTTTCTTACCGCCGATCTGCTGCAACGAGTTCACAGGTAGGTGCAGGTAACGGACGAACGTATCCGCGCCGCCGCATGTGGGGAGACATGATATTGCGCAGGTGTACCGATTTCCAAATATTTGAACACAGTGCCTTCACCAATCAACGTAGTTATGGCGCTGTACTACTTCCCCATGCTCGTCTCTTCAGGGGTGGGATTACGCTGCAGAGAACCCATTGCCATCCTTTCATTTACGTACTCAATTAAGAATCATTTCCGCCTTTTATAACGTCCAAGGAACCATTATGAATTGTGATGTCTTCAGTGTCATTTTGGTCTAGGAATATACAGGTGTCATTTCTGTTCGTCTCATTCCGTATTTCTTTCAATTGCCTTGTGTACAATGATGTACCAATTCTTTTTATGTATACTCTAAGTTTCACCGAGCGGGGTCACTTTGACCCGTGGTCTAGGTCTAGCGTCTTTGACTAATAAGCGAAGTATCATGGATCCCGGGTTGGAACCTAGCCGTTACTCAAATTTTGAATAAAAATTTTCAGTAATGGCGGCTGAACTCTTCCGGCATAAGAAGTCACCCTCCTTCTGCCAACGGCCTCGTCAAAGAGGGCGGAGGACTGGCCAGAGGTTCAGGGTACTCTCTTGTCATAGGAGTTGGAAACTGCCCCTAAATGGCTGCTAAACGAGCAATGATCAACAGCATAAGGGCGCAGAAGGCAATGGAAACTACCGGATTAAAGACACATAAGGTGTATCCACAGAATACGCTGCTTGTAATTGGAAAAAGTGACATGATTATCTCTCCATTGGCAAAAGATTGCGGAATACCCCCATACGGATGTCCAGGAGAGAAGTGCCAAGGGGGATGTGACCATGAGAAAAAGATTGAATAACCAACGAAAGGACAACGTTCTGCGAGTCGGGGAGTTTAATTCAGAAGTTTGAACGTGACAGGGAAGCTATAAAATCTAAAAAAGGGAACTGCAAAGGCTTAATCTGTGGAAAAATTAATATAGTATTTGGGTCAACATTTGTAAAACTCAAATTCCTCTTTCTCGCTAAGAAAGAGAGAGAATTTTCGTTTTAGCGAATCAAAATTTGCGAAGTAAATAAGTATTTTTTATCTATCCGTAACCATTTTCCACGAAAAAATGAGAACATTGATTTTCTTGAATCACAGCGCTAACTACCAAGAATCAAAACAAATGTTTAAAACAAAATGTACGTAGTTTTTTATGTAGAATCTGATTCTGCAATAAAAAATGGGGGTTCCATTTGAAATTTTAAAGTTGCCTCCCGCCCCACCCCAGGGGGCTGGGGTGGCGGGCTAATTTTAGCACCAGGAGATGTCCCCCTCGAAAATAATCAACTTTGGACTCTACACATTTTTTCGTGTGAAGCTTATTTTTCGAGTTTGTCAAAATTTACACCCTGTATAAGCTGTCTCTAGTTCAGTCTGCGCGTTTTGACACTCGCTAAGAAAGCCTGTTACGAGTTACGTGCATGCTCCCTCGTTTCTGGGAAAGAAAACATTCGGTAAATGGATTGGGGTAAACAGTTCTGAGACTAGATGCGGCAGATTGAACCCTGATGAAAAGCGTTTATGACGGCGCCGAGGTATATGCCGAGGCAAGATGAAGTTGACGTTGTAGGCAAGATGAAAATAAAGAACTTAATGAGAAGCAGTTCACTTCTTTTAGTAGACGACTCATGTCAGACGCTCTGGACATTAATACGCTGCTGTCAGTAGGGTATTTCTCTGCGTAAAGCTGCAAGCCGCTGCTATGAATGGCGTGAAGCTCATTCACCGTACCACGTGCTGTGTTACACCGGTTTATGGTGCATTTCCTGGGATCCGAGGGATGCGCCTGTTTACTTTGTTGTCACTAATAAGAATTATAGCGTGAGCTATAAAGATAAAAGTAAAGCAAAGCAGCGTATGAAGGCTTACAGGGCTCGGCCGACAGTTTTATTTTGATGCGACCCACACGTCTGGATTCATTACTTTGCGTCAATAAGGCGAATGAGTAAGCAGATTGTTTTCACACGAACCATACAAAAATTAGACTGGCGTCACGCAAATAAGCGGCACGTGCCGTTCACAACGAGCACACGCGTTCTCGCGGCAATGTGATGTGACAATCGGGCGAGTGACGCTGTTTACTGGCTGAAATTTGCGTAGCAGACTGCCGAAATTGCAGCACTGGGAAGGATAGCAAACAAAACAGAGGTGCTCCATTCTTTAATATTTGCCTGCACCCAAAAATAAAAAAGAAAATATTTTATGATGAGTGGACGCCAACATTTTTTTAACAAAAATGAGAGGCCATCTTGGCGATAGAGAGTTGTTGCTACTGACATGATTATTCGCGGCACATGCAAATTAGTATCTGGAAAGTGTCAGAGGGCAACATCTTTTGTCTTGCCCTGCACTTAGCTGACCTGCTGTCGCACTGGTGAGACACTTTCCGTACCTTTCGCTAGCCATAGTATTGACGATATTCTCTGGATACTAAATTTTGACTAGGAGCGATGGGTAAGCCTATGATCTTTTAAAGTCGTGAGTATGTTTTAGACATTCCTTTATTAAACTTAATATCCAGAAAATGTGGTGACACTGTACTTTGCTTTATCCCTTGTAAGTTCACCTCATGAAACGGCTTGAAGTCGCGAAACCGGTCGTGCCTTAATAAACAACAATTTTACCAGCTTTAACCGCAGTTCTTCCTAACAGCATTTACTTGTTGCGTTAGCAAGTACTCTTTTTTGTGCTGTTCTGAGTACATGAAAGTATATCTTTAGAAAAAGCTCCCTGAGTATGTGCTCACTCTACAGCCGGCCAGAGTGGCCGAGCGGTTCTAGGCGCTACAGTCTGGAACCGGGCGACCGCTACGGTCGCAGGTTCGAATCCTGCCTCGGACATGGATGTGTGTGATGTCCTTAGTTATGTTTAAGTAGTTCTAAGTTCTAGGGGACTGATGACCTCAGAAGTTAAGTCCCATAGTGCTCAGAGCCATTTGAACCATTTGCACCCACTCTACAGAAAGTTTTGACCTAGTATGTAATATGATCCACCCTAAATGTGAATCGTGTACAACAAGCACGCGTGGCTCTGCCTGATAGCTTTTATACACAAAACCTAAAATACAAAGATCCAAAGCAATTCTGTCGTTGGAAATTAAAATGCTGCGTGGCTGGGGCTTCCCGTCGGGTAGACCGTGCGCCCGGTGCAAGTCTTCCGAGTTGACGCCACGTCGGCGACTTGCGTGTCGATGGGGATGAAGTGATGATGATAAGGACAACACAACACCGAGTCCCTGAGCTGAGAAAATCTCCGACCCAGCCCGGAATCGAACCCGAGCCGTTAGACATGACATTCCGCCGCGCTGACTACTCAGCTACAATAAGATAATCAACAAGCTGTTTCAGAAGTTCCACCCAGTCACTTACATCGACTAACATTACTGCTGAAGGCAGAATACTGATGAAAGTTCATGCTTCGACTTGAGGGCAAGATACATACAGCGTCTCAGAAGCTTTCGTCCGTATAAACATAAACTCATCAGTGACACAGGAATGTAATCATAGAAGGTTCAGGTCAATATGTAATTATTTCGAGTTGAAACATAACCACTGATACAAGGAAGAGTACAGTTGTTCGTATGTGCTACACGTAGGAAAGAACTGAACAAAAAATTCTAGAGGCAATCTGCTATCAAAAAGTTTCCGTTTGGGGGCGTTGCTGCAGCCTACACAGGTGCGCAATGTAGCACGACCCCGATGCGGGTGTACATGGGTGTTTCCGTAACAGCGTGCAATAATTTAACAGGACATAGAGGATGCTCCACTAAACAATCGGAGGTAGGGAACCTGGGGTGGGAGAAGCCAGCTTAAGGTGATGTGGAAGTAAACATATCTACCGCTTTATCTTTACCTAGGATTCCTGTCTTTGCGAGCGCCTGCGGTAAATGCGGCTACGTGAATTCAAATGTTCAAATATGTGTGAAATCTTATGGGACTTAACTGCTAAGGTCATCAGTCCCTAAGCTTACACACTACTTAACCTAAATTATCCTAGGCACAAACACACACACCCATGCCCGAGGGAGGACTCGAACCTCCGCCGGGACCAGCCGCGCAGTCCATGACTGCAGCGCCTTAGACTGCTCGGCTAGCTACTTGAATTACTACGTTATTACTAAATGGGTCCATACTCGACCAACCCGCTCTTATTCATTTCTTGGCTGGCGAAGGACAAACACCGGCAGACGTCCATCGGAGACTGAAGAATTTGTATACCTGTTGAAAACCACAACTGTGGAATGGTGAGCCAAGTTCCTTGCTGGTTGTGATTAGACACAAGTCGCCGGTCGATCTGAGAGATCAGAAGTTGCGCCAGCTGAAGTGGAAGACAATGAGATTACGGCGCCTTGAGTCGCTTGATAAAGGCCTTGAAGGGTCGATGATTCCTCTCGGACGAGAATGTGCAACAGACAGTTGCGGACTTCTTTCCGCAGCAGGGTACGTTTACCAAATGGGTATCTTCGACCTGGTACATCGTAGGGATATAGCCTGAATGTTCACGGCGGTTTTGCCTTAGTGGCATGCCGATTCTGGACCGTACGGGCGTTCGAAAGGAAACTTTTTGAACGGCTCTTATGCGTTAGAAAATCCTGGAATCATTTAATAATCGAAGGTATGACGTATTTATCACGCCTTCAGTGTGTGGGTGTTATGTTGACGAGTTGTGCAACCGATTGATCTGACAAGTACCCTTTGGCTCCTGCAAGAAGCAATTTCCACCCCACACTACTACAGAAGTCAGACAGACGCTCCTAACGTACCAAAAAGAAATGCTTGAAAAACCCTCAGCAATAAATATCTTCTGAAGTCGTCCGCTGTAAGGGAAAGGCACAAAAATATTCTATTTTCTTACGTCTTCTTCTTCATGTGCCGTCTCCTCTAAGAAGGTTGGCTGTCATCATGGCAATTTTTGATCTTGATTTGGCTGATCTAAGGAGTTCTGACGTTGAACAGTTGTACCAATTTTTTAAATTGTCAATCCAGGATGTCCGTCTTCTACCCCTCGTTCTCTTCCCACAAATTTTCCCTTCTAGTATTATTTGCAATATTTTGTAATTTACTCCCCTAATAACATGGCCTAAATATTGTAGCTTCCTTACTTTAATAGTTTTAATTAATTCTTTTTCCTTTCCCATTCTTCTTAGGACATCTTGATTAGTAATCCTCGACACCCAACTAATTCTAAGTATTCTTCTATATGCCCACATTTCAAAAGCTTCTAAACTGTTCATGTCCTTCTTTTTCAATGTCCACGCTTCCATTCCGTATAATAATTTTGAGAATACATAGCATCTTAGCAACCTCATTTTTGTGTTTAAACAAATGTCTCTCGAACAGAATGCATTTTTCATCTTATTAAAGATACTTCTGGCCTGTCCTATTCTCGATTTAATTTCTTCTGAGCTTTCAATCTCCTCATTTACAATTGTTCCGAGATATTTAAATTTGCGTACTTGATCGACTCTTTCCCTATTGATTGTAAGATTTTCTTGTTGGTGTGTTTTAGATATCACCATGAACTTAGTCTTGCTTACGTTAAGAGTCAAGCCAAATTCTTCACTTTTTTCTGCGACTTTGTCAAGAAGTAATTGTAGATCTTTGAGGTTTCCAGCTAGTAGTGCAGTGTCATCAGCAAACCTAACATTGTTAATGTTTAGCCCATTCACTTTAATGCCAGCTATTTCATCTGATAGAGCTGCCTGGATTATGTCTTCTGAATACATATTAAACAATAAGGGTGAGAGAAGGCAACCTTGTCTCACACCCCTCTTTATTTCTATATCATTATATAACTCATTTTCTACCTTCACGGTTGCGGTTTGATTGTAGTAGAGGTTATATATAATGCGGATGTCTTTCTTATCAAGTGTTTTCTTTTCTAACAATTCTATGAGATGATCATGACGAACTTTGTCAAATGCTTTATTATAATCCAGGAAGCACACATATAGTGGCTGGTTAACCTCCATACATCGTTGCGCTAATATGTTAAAAGCAAACAATGCTTCTCTTGTACCGAGGGAACTTCTAAAACCGAATTGTGTTTCACTTATACCTTCTTCTACTTTTTTGTATATTCGTTGGTGTATAACTTTTAGAAATATCTTTAAGGTGTGACTCATTAAGCTTATTGTACGGTGATCATTACAAGTTTTGGCATTAGCCTTTTTGGGTAATGTAACAAAGGTAGATGTCAACCAATCCCTAGGAATAATTCCCGAATTATAAATATCATTAAACAATTGTACAAATATATCTATATGGTCTATTCCTATGAGTTTCAGGATGTCATTTGGTATCTTATCCGGTCCAGGGGCTTTTCCTGTCTTTGATTTGTTGATAACATGTAATATTTCTTCTTTCGATATGCTTGGTCCTCGTTCTCCGATCATGTTATCATAAAATTTTTGATCTTTTCTTGTATCTTCAAATAGTTCTTTGACATATTCTGTCCACCTGTCCAGTTTACCTTTAACATCAGGAATTATTTTGTCATTTTTATCTAACAATAAACTTGTACTTTTCTTTTTATTAAGTCCAGCTAAATCTTTAACTTTTTTGTGTAAGTTGAAACTATCATATCTTGTTTCATAACTCTCAATTTCAGAGCATTGTTCCTTGTACCATTCTTCTTTTGCTCGCCGTGTTTCTTTTCGTATTTCTGCATGTAATCTTTTATACTCACTTTCATCTCTATTTTTAAGTATTCTTCTTTGTTCCATCAATTGTAATATCTTCTCTGTCATCCACTTCTTTTTCATGTAGTCGTGTTTGGTCGCCATTGTGTTTTTACATGCATTATTTAATGTGTCTTTTATAAGTTCCCATTTGCCATCAATGTCTTCTGTTTGATTATTCTTTATCCTAACTAATTCCTTATTAATCTCTTCAGAAGTCTTTTGTTTAGTCAAGGGGTCTCTTAGAATAGTTGTATTTATATAGTCCTTCTTTTGTTTCTTTTGTATGGCTTTCAGTTTCACATGGAATTTTGCTACTAAAAGGTTATGATCAGAAAATATATCAGCTCCTGGATATGTTTTCACACCATGAATAGAATTTTTGTACCTCTTGTTTATAAGTATGAAATCAATTTGATTTCTGCAAACTTCTTCATTACAGTCTCTTGGTGATTTCCAAGTATAAAGTCTTCGTTTAGGGAGTTTAAAAAATGTGTTTGTAATAGACAGATTGTTTTCTTGGCAAAATTGTGACAGCAAATCTCCTCTTTCATTTCTTGTTCCTAAACCAAAAGGTCCAATAAGATCACCTTCACTCCCTCTACCTATTTTGGCATTAAAATCTCCCATGATGATAATAATGTCTCTGCTTTTTGAGGTTCCTATTGCTTGTGTTAATTCTTCATAAAATTTTCCTATTTCTTCTTGGTCTTTGTCGGCTGTTGGAGCATAGATTTGGATTAAATTAATATTTGTTTGTTTCGTTTGTAAATGTAGACTGATTACTCTATCTGAGATTGGTAAAATGCTTTTGACAGATTTACTAGCATACTCATCTAAAATTATTCCTACCCCATTCCTGTGTTGGCTATCAGAATTTCCCGAGTAATATACTTTCATGTTGTCAATGGTCATTTCTCCTGAGTCAGGCCATCTTGTTTCACTTACACCCAAAATGTTAATTTTCAGGCGTTTCATTTCTTGTATAACATTATTTACTTTGCCTGGTTGGTATAATGATCTTACATTCCAAGTTGCTATTGTTGCATTATTTTTGTATTTACTTGTGGCATTGTTCAAGGCTCTCCCCCCCGGAGATCCGAGTGGGGGAGTTGAAACTCCGGATAATTTGACATTGAACCCTGCCATGATGAGTTTTCCTGGGGATATCCATTGGATCTTTAATGCTGTGGTTTCCCGTTGCCTTCAGCATCCTATGCCGTTGACCACCCTTGGTGATTCTTCCGTCTTTAGGAGTGATTTCTCACTCCAAGGACAAGAGGGTGCCCTTGCTCTACCAGCTCATCCGCCCTCTAGAAGGTCGTTGGCTTAGTAGAGGGTTCTCCTTATCCCGGGAGAAACTCGGTCGCCAGAGCCTCGTTAGCGTAGCAGGGGATACCACGTGCCGGAGAGGTTGACATTTGTGTGGGAGAGGCTATTGGTGACGCATCCCACCTCTTACGTAACTAGTGGGATACTTGGGTACTGGAGTATTGCTAGTTAGTGTAAGAAAAACATTAAACGAACGGAAAATATTATTTACTGCAAAATTTAAGAAAAATCAAATGAAACTTTTATTTGTAAACTGATACACAAATTTCCGGGTTCTTTTCGGAATAGGAGGTTACCTCTTACGGATAGGAATCCTGTTAATGACATTTATATATAAAGTGTTGAAAAGCTCTTTCATCCCTTTTCTTTAAGAATGTTATTTACTCGGCAGAATGGCTGAGAGCCGCGCCTACTCAACTTGAATATTTATCCAATTGAATTTTTCTGAGTACGGTCGATGCTGTCGCGTGAGAAATGTAATGGAGTGACGTGAATGAAGTATGTTATTTCTAATGGAGGAAAGATGGGGCTCGCCTACGCTGCAGCGCACAATACCGTGAGCTGCGACGTCTGCTGCCTGCGTCGTTCGCACCTGAAATACAACAAAACTATCTCTTTCTATCTGGACTGACCTTCGCCAATCGAACTCTCACTACACCTTGATGAAGTCAAGGACTCCTATTCGCCCCTAGTCTAACTATTGGCGCGGTACACCAGTCAGATAACCAGTCCACCGTGATGCCACTCAATGTTCGCTCGCAGGCGTTAACTAATACTCTGTCTGTGTTCACACCGCACATTAAGTGTCGCAGCCAACACAGTGAACAAACGTTTAATCGCAAGCGACTTAATATTGAGTATCACTCCGATTCGCTAGCGACAGAGGTGCTCTCTCAGTGCAGTACTAAATAGAGACTTTGTTCCTCACTCTCTGCGTACATGCACGAGCGCACTCGCTCCCGCTACTTGTTTCCACTACCAGAGCGTCACCGGGACGACTTCCCTCCTCGCAAAAAGCGAAAGGGTATATCAGCCGTTGTCTTTGCCTCATTCCTCCGGTTTAGTGCGTCAGAAATAGTCCACCAATCAGTGTTACTCTTACAAACGGGAGAATGGCTAAGTCGACCAATCTGGAAATATATAGCATCTGCGTTAGCCATTTACTGTTCACTTCTGAGAACTTTGAAACTGCACACCAGGTCCGTCAAAAAAATGCATATGCTGGGGCTCTCCCAACAATACAGCGGATTTTGTTTTTAAGGTGAGCCAGCCGCAGTGGTCTAGCGGTTCTAAGCGCTCAGTCCGGAACCGCGCGACTGCTACGGTCGCAGGTTCGAATCCTGCCTCGGGCATGGATGTGTGTGATGTCCTTAGGTTAGTTAGGTTTAAGTAGTTCTAAGTTCCAGGGGACTGATGACCTCAGATGTTAAGTCCCATAGTGCTCAGAGCCATTTGAACCATTGTTTTAAGGTGAACACGCAGACCATTATCCCTTTTCTCTGGCAAAAATTGTTTTGGTCTGTGGGCGGTCGACTGGCCATCGCAGCTGCGTGCTATCTCACCCTCCTATGGACTTTTATGCGGACTGGTTGCCTCCGCCGAACAAAAACTCATGTGGCCATCGTATCTTGAATGTTTGTGTTCGCCAGTCTCGACTTTTTAATCTCGGTGCGCACTTGCGATTTATTTATTAGAGTTGCATATCGATTAAATGGGAATGTGTAAAATTGACTCTACCCTAACGAGTTTGGGCTCGAATGAAACGTCTTGATACACAGAATACGATGGTGAAGTCGGAATATGTAAGAAATGAAGGTCAGGAGACCACGCCACCTAACAACGCCTGTTATTTGGATGGGTTTATGAAACCCCTAATCTGTACCACGTGAGCCGAAAGCTTACTACCTTACTGAACAACAGACAGTAAGTTTTAACACAAGTAAGGACACATTAACGACCTGAAAATGGTGCAAGCAAATTTTAAGCCTAGCTGACAAAATGTAAGCCGCAATCTCGCTATACTTTTTTACTCGTTGCATGAGAATGATCATCAGAAAGCAACTCCAAAGGCAGTTACTACGTCAGTCGCCCATAGCAATAACGTGCAAGCAACAGTCTGAGCAGCTTGCAGAAGACCAGCCGGAAACAGAGGGAGGAGCAGGCTAAACTGCTTTGTGTCATTCAACCAGGGCACACGCTGATGCCACGTGGTCGTATACCAAACGACGCACCACGAAGGATGAAAACGGCACCCTGGACCATCACTCCTGTTAGTGGCGGGCTACAGTCAGGTTGGTGTCCCATCGCAACCCAGGGATTCTCCAGACACATCACACACGTCTTCGCCAATGATCGGGACTCATCTCTGAACACCTGTTCAGATTCCAGGCTGACTGTCGCTCGCCATACGGCCCGACAAGCAGGAGTGACTGTAAGCGGTGCCATTTCTTTTCATAGCAGGACCCCTTTGGTTGTCATCCACGGCACCCTTACCAGCAGAGCAGTACGTCGACGATATTCAACACCCCGTTCTGTTGCCCTTCATGGAAGGCCATCCTAGGCTTACATTTCAGCAAGATACTCCCACCCACACACGGCGAGACTTTCTGCTGCTGGTCTTCGTGCTTGACAAACCCTACCTTGGCCAGCAGGGTCGCCGGATCTCTCCCCAGTCGAGAAAGTTTGGAGTATTGTGGGCAGAGTCCTCCAATCATCTCGGGAGTTTAGGGAAATAACAAGCCAATTGGACAGAATTTGGCAGATAACCCTCAGAAGCGCATCCAACAACTCTGTAAATCAATGGCAAGCAAAATAACTGCTCGCATAAAAGCCAGAGGGGTTGGACCAAGGCACTATTGACTTTCTCAATTTGTGAAGCTCTTTCTTTTCAATAAACCATCCAATTTTTCTGAAATTGTAATCATTTGTTTGTATGTACAAGTACATCACATCTACCGATTTCAGTCCTATTCAAGTTGTGGTGTCACCGCCAGACACCACACTTGCTAGGTGGTAGCCTTTAAATCGGCCGCGGTCCGTTGGTATATGTCGGACCCGCGTGTCGCCACTGTCAGTGATTGCAGACCGAGCGCCGCCACACGGCAGGTCTAGAGAGACTTCCTAGCACTCGCCCCAGTTGTACAGCCGACTTTGCTAGTGATAGTTCACTGACAAATTACGCTCTCATTTGCCGAGACGATAGTTGGCATAGCCTTCAGCTACGTCATTTGCTACGACCTAGCAAGGCGCCATTATCAATTGCTATTTATCTTGTGATGCATGTACCGTCAGACCGATGTTCACCAATTATGGATTAAAGTTAAGTATTTCAGAAGCAACGTACTTTTTGTAATAGACTCAACTCCTTTAACTGTTCCAGACCTCACGCCAGCCTGCGTGAGCTTAAACGCGTGCCTTTCGGCTACCTCACAGTGGATTGGCTGTCTTGCCAATTCACAACACAAGTAATTCCTTCGCGGTGCGTCTTTTTTTATCTTATAGTGTATCTTCAGTAATCAATCACTTGGTACAGAACACCTTCGTTGTATGTGATTCAGATTACAGAGAGCAAAGAATTATTTTGAAAGCTGACAATGTGACAACCATCTTCCACTTGTGCATATACAGAATACTAGGAAGAAAACATTTTTAAATAACTGATTTTTGGCTATACATACTGCGAAATGTAGGACACAGAGCTGCCGTTTCTGGTGTCTACAGTGCCTTCAGTCCGGCAGAGCATAAAGTCGAAATGAGCTTGGATGAGAGGTACAGGTACGTCACTGCAGACTGCTGCAGTCCTGTGCCACGGGTGATGAACCGTAGTGGTCGACGTCTAATGGCGTGACACGCTCTCGGTAACCCGTGACCAGATGTTTCTAGTGTGTGGATGTGAAGAACTTAGTAGCCAGGACAACAGTCGAATAGCTTCATTGTCGAGGTAGGTACAGCAATACATTTTACATGTTACTTTGCGTTATTGTCTTGAAAGACAGCTTCGTGGAGACCTCGAAAATAGTGCACACCCAACAGGCTTAATAAGTCGTAAATATAGCGCTGCTGTCAAAATTGTCGGCTTCCTGAACCGTAGGCAGCTACCCTGACAGAAAAAATCGCAACACCAAAAAAGTAATTGTAGATTATTGAAATTTCTGGAGTACATCTGACTTTGTAACGCATTGAACTGATTAACATTGCAATATCACAGGTTTAAGTGCCGCAAGATAAGCCATTGCAAATGTGAAATTCTGGTACATTAATAAACGGTGTAATCGCCAGAATGTTGAATGCAAGCATGCAGACGTGCATGTGTTGTGTGGTACAGGTGCGAGATGTCAGTTTGTGGGATCGAGTTCCATGCATGTTGAACTTGGTCGGTGAATACGGGAATGGTTAATGCTGTTCGTGGATGACGCTCGAGTTTTCGGCCGATGATGTCCCGTATGTGCTCGATTGGAGACAGATCTGGCGATCGAGCAGGCCGAGGCAACATGTCGACACTCTGTAGAGCCATGTAGGGTTACAACAGCGGTATGTGGCCGAGCGTTATCCTGTTGGAAAACGCTCCTTGAAATGCTATTGATGAATGGCAGCACAACAGGTCGAATCACCAGACTGACGCCCAAATTTGCAGCCAAGGTGCGTGGGATAACCACACGAGTGCTCCTGCTGTCCGACGAAATCGCACCCCAGCCTATAGCCCCAGGGGCCACGCGGGATTAGCCGAGCGGTCTGGGGCGCTGTAGTCATGGACTGTGCGGTTGGTCCCGGCGGAGGTTCGAGTCCTCCCTCAGGCATGGGTGTGTGTGTTTGTCCTTAGGATAATTTAGGTTAAATAGTGTGTAAGCTTAGGGACTGATGACCTTCGCAGTTAAGTCCCATAAGATTTCACACATTCATTCATACATTCATAGCTCCAGGTGTAGGTCCAGTGCATCTAGCACGTAGACAGGTTGGTTACAGGCCCTCAACTGGTCTCCTTCTAGCCAACACACAGCCGTCACTGTCACAGAGGCAGAACCAGCTTTCATCAGAAAACACAACAGACCTCCACCTTGCTCTCCAATGAACTCTCGCTTGACACCATTAAAGTCGCAAATGGCGGTGCTGTGGGATCAGTAGAATGCACGTTACAGGGTGTGTGGCTCAGAGCTGTCCTTAAAGTAACAGATTTGTAACATTTCGTTGTGTCAGTGTGGTGCCAGCTGCCTCTCAAATTGCTTCTGCAAATGCATTGCGATGCGCCAGGGCCATACACAGAACACGATGGTCTTCCCTCTTGGTAGTGCTGCGTTACAGTAGCGCCCGCAGTCATGTACAGTCACTACATTCCTTCTTGGAGTTGCAATTTTTTTTTCCATCAGTATATCTTGTGTACCCATTGGCGCACAATACCACCACATCAGATGCTGCCCCTGTATGATGATGATGGATGCAGTCTGGCAACGTTCGTTCCCCTCGGAGCCTCCACACACATCTGTCGTGATGCTGTACGAAATAAAGACGATGTCATGTCACACCTGTGTCCAGCGCTGTCGCTGGGCGCACATTTGTCGGTGTGACTCTCTCTTCTTCTGGTCAAGGGAAACCGCAGCAGCATCACCTCGCTGACTATCTGTGGTCCTCCACACTCTCATACTCTCCATCTATTTGTTGTGAGAAGAATCAAAAAATGTTCAAATGTGTCTGAATTTCTAAGGGACCAAATTGCTAAGGTCATCGGTCCCTAGACTTACACACTACTTAAACCAACTTAAACTAACTTACGCTAAAGACAAGACACACACCCACGCCCGAGGGAGGAATCAAACCTCCGGCGAAAGGGGCCGCGTGAAAAGAATCGCAGTTCCTGAATGAAGGTACGTGACATCGCTGTATGGCTGAGTGAACAAAATGTTTGTCATACTATACAGGCTGATTAAGCTGCCCCTATCGCTGGGTTTTATGCAGCCCGCATAGCCTTCAAATACCCCAAGCAAGACTGTCGTATTCTCTCGCTCACTACACGAGAACTACTAGTTCTACAGAAAAAAAATGAACAGGACCTTTTTGTAGGAAATGTGACAGTTAAATTCTGCGCTGTGATACGTTTTCGCTGGAGGCCACAATATAGGAGTTATTCTACAAAAACGCGTTTGAAGATCACTTTTTTACGTTTTTCTTGATTAATTCGAAAACTGCGGCCTAAAGCGAAAATGCATCCCAGTGCAGAATTTAACTACATTAAATTTCCTACAGAAATGTCCCGTTCATATTTTCTGTGCGATTAATAGTTCGTAGCGAGTGAGAGAGTATGAAAATTTAGCACGTGGTATTTGAAGGTGTCGCAGGTTGCGCAAGACCCAGCAGTTGGGACAGCTGAATCACGTTGTACATATGTGAGGTCTCTTCCAACAGAACACACATTTCACACACACACACACACACACACACATATATATATATATATATATATATATATATATATATATATATATATATATATATATATATCGTGTGTTACAAAAAGGTACGGCCAAACTTTTAGGAAACATTCCTCACACAAATAAAGAAAAGATGTTATGTGGACATGTGTCCGGAAACGCTTAATTTCCTCACTGAACTTATCAGGGCAGTTACGCATATGTATATATATATATATATATATATATATATATGCGTGACTGTCTTGGTAAGTTCAGTGAGTATTGAGGATGCACAAAAGGGTCCGAGCCTCTTGCTCGGTAGCAAGTAGGTGGATGCTTGGTGGAGAAATTTAGGTCGGTTGGGGAAGTGTGTCCAAGTTGCCATAACAGGAGAGGCAACCACACGTTCAAATGGTTCAAATGGCTCTGAGCACTATGGAACTTAACATCTGAGGTCATCAGTCCCCTAGAACTTAGAACTATTTAAACCTAACTAAGGACATCACACACATCCATTCCCGAGGCAGGATTCGAACCTGCGACCGTAGCGGTCGCGCGGTTCCAGACTAGAACCGCTCGGCCACTCCGGCCGGCCAACCACACGTGTTACGCAGGATATCAAGTTCGAGTCCTGGTCTGTCAGAAATTTTCAGCTTTCATCATCGAATTATTTCGGTACCCGATTGCTTCTGGTGTCGGTCTCTCCTTTGAAAAATGTCTGTTTTCTCGGTCACTAAACGCTTGTAGCTGTTGTGGGCCTGCATGGTGTTGAGTTTGTTGCTCCTGAACCCCTATACCACATGTACGAATGAAACTCAACTAGTGCGTGCAGTAATTTCATGGAACTGTAAACGTGCTCTCAATAGACCATGATACTGTCGCTGTCAAACTCCGGCACGCGCTGTTAGGTACTTCTCATTCTTGTACGACGCATCACACGACCTTATAGCTGGATAATCTTTTCTTCTACACAAAAAATGGACGTCATTTCCATTTGAATGTCGTCCATTTAGATGACTGCATTTCATATATCATAAGATTACTCCCCAATCAACGCACTTGTTTTGACGCGACGCCTACGAGAAAGACAGGCCGTG